>NW_012115355.1:555519-596278 GCF_000951035.1 Colobus angolensis palliatus | reverse complement strand
AAAAAAAAAAAAAAAAAAAACAGCAGGAGGGATGCCTTCACTGGCTTCCTCTCCACATGGATCACACCAAAAGGAAGGAGACTAAAGGACACCTTTTACTCGCATCTATTTCTAGATGGGTAACAGATCATCCTCAGCTGAAACACAGGGACTCTTTTGATCCTAAAAATTTAAAGAAAAAGCAGCTTTCTTTTGCACAAGGGTATAGCTTCTAACTAGACCTTTGCAGGCACCACAAAATCAACTCAGCCCTTTCAGTAGTCATATCAGGCAAGCCTATGGAGAATGATTCTCTGAAATTAGAGAAACAATCCCCAGGGGAACAATCTGAGGATCCCCCTCATTTAGGGCTCCCTCATTACAGGACCTTAGGCAAATAAACAGAGACTTTGGCTGATTTTCTAATGACCCTGATAAATATACAGAAGTCTTTCCGAAATTTAACTCAGGTGTTTGACCTGCATGAAGGGATGTTATGCTGCTTCTAAGCCAAACCCTAACTACAGCTGAGAAACAGGCAGTTCTGCAGACAACAGAGAATTTCAGAGATGAGCAATATTTCTCCTATAATAGGCCAAAAGGGAAGAGAAAATAGGGAAGGTGAAGAAATAGGGGAAACACCATTCCCAATAGGAAGGGAAGCAAGACCTCTTGACAACCCTAATTGGAGCCTCCAGAATTTTCTATGGTGTTTTTCCTTCTTTCATGGTTTAAAATGGTTCTTTTATAATGTTCATCCAAACTGGAAAAGTTAATTTCCCCAAACTTTAAAATTTGTGGCTTAGAGTTGAGCTAGAGGGAAGAAAATCCAGAAGCCTGGCATGCTGGCAAAAGGGTAAAACATTTTTTTTTTTTTTTACCAATCAGGTTTTTGGCTTCTCTTTCCCTATGCAAATCAGTAAAAGAAATAATAAGGATCACTGTTTATATCCTCTGTACAGTTTTAATTAATTAAAAAGGATTTGTGAGGTTAGTCTTAAACTGTAGCCAATCTGGTGTGCTTTATGTGTCTTTCTGTATGGATCTATCAAAAGAAAGGGTACCTCAGGCTAGGATGCAGACCCAGGACCCCACTGGCCTGCCGTTCACACTAGCCCAACAAAATGGTCAGTAACAAATTTGGCTACAAGTCTCAGTCTTGTTTCATGTCCTTGGGAACATGACCTCAAACACATGGCAATACTTTTAGTCTCCACCATTTTACAATGATGGCTGTCATCTTGTGCTAAGTCAGTTCCTAGGTGGGGGCCACAAAATCAGACAAGCCAGTTTATTGATCTGGGAGGTACGAGCTAATCCATTAAGGGTAGGGTTTACAAAATATCTTAAGCACTGATCTTGAGAGGTTAAGAAAGAATCAAAATCTTGTAGGCTCCACCTGCATGACTCCTAAGCCACGGTTCCTAATCTTGTGGCTAGTTTACTGGTCTGGTCCCCAGGAAAGAGGAAAGTATATCTTAAAAAGGGGCTGTTATCATCTTTGTTTCAGACTATAAACTGTAAACCAGGCTCCTCCCAAAGTTGGTTCAGCCTACACCCAGGAATAGGCAAGGACAGCTTGGGTGCTGGAAACAAAACGGACTTGGTTGGGTCGGGTCGCTTTCAATATCTCAGTCACAATTTTGCAATGACAGTTTCAAAAGCCGCTTATCACCCTTTGAAAATACCTCATATATTTGCAGTTAAGTCATAAAATAACTAAGACTTGTTGGTTTCACCTATGTTACTTTCTCTGAAATTAAAGCTGAAAATCTTACCTGCTTGGTGTGGCTAAAGTGGAGTAACAAGAGAGTTAAAGGGATTTTCTTAAGGAGCACCCAGCTTCATTAAAAGTGAATATCTAAGTTACAAGTATATTTAATGGGCCTTTATGTTTGTCTCTTTTTGGATCTTGTTTTTCTGCAAAAAGTTTTTTTTTCTTTTTAGTTAACTGAAATATCTTTCTCCGTTTTTTTGTCTTGCCACTCTTAATATACACAAAAGAGGCCCAAAGATAACTTCTGGTAGCTGGGACTCCTTAGAAAAAACAGAGGAGGCACCACAGAATGAAACCCCAGGAATTAAAAGCAGATAGTTCCCTCTCAAAATCAAAGGCAAAGGCTCTGTTCTGTTTTGCATTTTGTTATCTGACAGTTTTGAGTTTTCAGGTATCAAACTACTTCACATTATGAGAGAGCTTTGGTGTGTGATAATGAGGTAGGAAATATACTTTAAAGATGGCTAATAGTAGTTCTAGAGAAATACTTAACTCTGCAAATTTGAATTAGAGAAGCATGCTCTTGGCCACCTGAAAGACACAGAAACATCCCCACCCAACACTGAGGGATGAGACTCCCATGGGGGATGGGCTGATTACAAAATAAGCTGATTAGCTTTGGATTGCCTTGTAATAAAATGCATGGTAGAAGCACTGCACTGTCTTCTCCCATAGTATCTCCCTCCTTTTGGGGATCCAAGATTCAGTATAAAATGTCACTAAAACTTTGGGGATCTTTGCCTTCAGCTATGCCTGCTTATTAGGCCCTAAAAAATGCATGCTATCCTGGCCCTGTTCCTCCAAGGGCTCTACCCTGAAGCCAGTAATCCAATTAAGAAACTGGCAAATGAAAATCTTACAAGTGCTGAATCTTCTGTTTTGCTATATATGTGTTGTTATGTAATGTCTATAAAAGGAGCTCTGATTGGCTTGAAAAATAAGTGCTTACATCAAAGTTTGTTTTTTTCCTTTTTTAAAATTATTGTAAGTTCTAGGACACGTACAGAACGTGCAGGATTGTTACATAGGTATACAAGTGCCATGGTGGTTCCTTGCACCCATCAACCTGTCATCTATATTAGGTATTACTTCTAATGTTGTCCCTCCCCGGCCCCTCCCCCCACCGCCAACAGGCCCTGTGTCTGATGTTTCTCTCCCTGTGTCCATGTGTTCTCATTACTCAACTCCTACTTATGAGTGAGAACATGCGGTGTTTGGTTTTCTGTTTTTGTGTTATTTTGCTGAGAATGATGGTTTCCAGCTTCATCCATGTCTCTGCAAAGGACATGAGCTCATTCTTTTTTATGGCTGTATAGTATTCCATGGTGTATTTGTGCCACATTTTCTTTATCCGGTCTATCATTGATGGACATTTGGGTTGGTTCCAAGTCTTTGCTATTGTAAACAGTGCTGCAATAAACATATGTGCTATTTCTGGTTCTAGATCCTTGAGGAATCACCAGACTGTCTTCCATAATGGTTGAAATAATTTACACTCCCACAAACAGTATAAAAGTGTTCCTATTTCTCCACATCCTCTCCAGCATCTGTTGTTTCCTGACTTTTTAATGATCGCCATTCTGACTGGTGTGAGATTGTATCTCATTGTGGTTTTGATTTGCATTTCTCAAATGACCAGTGATGATCAACTTTTTTCATATGTTTGTTGGCCACATAAATGCCTTATTTTGAGAAGTGTCTGTTCATATCCCTCACCCACTTTTTGAGAAGATTGTTTTTTCCCTGTAAATTTAAATTCTCTGTAGATTTTGGATATTAGCCCTTTGTCAGATACAGATTGCAAAAATTTTCTCCCATTCCATAGGTTGCCTGTTAACTCTGACAACAGTTTCTTTTGCTGTGCAGAGCTCTTTAGTTTAATTAGAACCCATTTGTCAATTTTGGCTTTTGTTGCAATTCTTTTTGGTGCTTTAGTCATGAAGTATTTGTTCATGCCTATGTCCTGAATGGTATTGTCCAGGTTTTCTTCTAGGGATTTTATGGTTTTATGTCTTACATTTAAGTCTTTAATCCATCTTGGGTTAATTTTTATATAAGGTGTAAGGAAGGGATCCAGTTTCAGTTTTCTGCATATGGCTAGCCAGTTTTCCCAACACAATTTATTAAATAGGAAATCCTTTCCCCATTGCTTGTTTTTGTCAGGTTTGTCAAAAACCATATGGTTGCAGATGTGTGGTGTTATTTCTGAGGTCTCTGTTCTGTTCCATTTGTCTATATATCTGTATTGGTACCAGTACCATGCTGTTTGGGTTACTACAGCCTTGTAGTATACTTTGAAGTCAGGTAGTGTGATGCCTCTAGCTTTGTTCTTTTTGCTTAGGATTGTCTTTGCTACATGGGCTCCTTTTTGGTCCCATATGATATTTAAAGTAGTTTTTTCTAATTCTGTGGAGAAAATGAATAGTAGCTTGATGGGGATAGCACTGAATCTATAAATTACTTTGGGCAGTATGGCCATTTTCACAATATTGATTCTTCCTAACCATGAGCATGCAATATTTTTCCAATTGTTTGTACCCTCTCTTATTTCCTTGAGAAGTGGTTTGTAGTCCTCCTTGAAGAGGTCCTTCACATCCCTTGTAAGTTGTATTCCTAGGTATTCTCTTTGCAGTAATTGTGAATGGAAGTCCACTCATGATTTGGCTCTCTGTTTTTGTATTACTGGTGTATAGGAATGTTTGTGATTTTTGCACATTGGCTTTGTATCCTGAGAGTTTGCTAAAGTTGCTTATCAGCTTAAGGAGATTTTTGAACTGAGACAATGGGGTTTTCTAAATATACAATCATGTCATCTGCAAACAGAGACAATTTGACTTTCTCTCTTCCTATGTGAACACCCTTTATTTCTTTCTGTTGCCTGAATGCCCTGACCAGGACATCCAATACTATGTTGAATAGGAATGGTGAGAGAGGGCATCCTTGTCTTGTGCTGATCTTCCCCTCTACACACTGCTTTAAATGTGTCCCAGAGATTCTGGTACGTTGTGTCTTTGTTCTCATTGGTTTCAAAGAACTTATTTACTTCTGCCTTAATTTTGTTATTTACCCAGTAGTCATTCAGGAGCAGGTTGTTCAGTTTCCAAATAATTCTGCTCTGTTTTGAGTGAGTTTCTTAATCCTGAATTTTAATTTGATTGCACTGTGGTCTGACAGACTGTTTGTTATTATTTTCGTTCTTTTGCATTTGCAGAGGAGTGTTTTACTTCCAAATTCTGTGGTCATTTTTAGAGTTAAGTACAACGTAGTGCTGAGAAGAATGTATATGCTCTTGATTACAGGTGGAAAGTTCTGTAGATGTCTATTAGGTCTGCTTGGTCCAGAGCTGAGTTGAAGTCCTGAATATCCTTGTTAATTTTTCTGTCTCGATGATCTAATGTTGAGAGTGGGATGTTAAAGTCTCCCACTATTATTGTGTGGGAATCTAAGACTCTTTCTAGGTCTCTAAGAACTTGCTTTATGAATCTGGATGCTCCTGTATTGGGTGCATATATGTTTAGGATTGTTAGCTCTTCTTGCATTGATCCTTTTACCATTACGTAATGCCCTTCTTTGTCTCTTTCAATCTTTGTTGGTTTAAAGTCTGTTTCATCAGAGACTAGGACTGCAACCCCTGCATTTTTTTGCTTTCCATTTGCTTGGTAAATATTCCTCCATCCCCGTATTTTGAGCCTATGTGTGTCTTTGCATGTGAGATGGGTCTCTTGAATACAACACACTAATGGGTCTTGACTCTTTATCCAATTTGCCAGTCTGTGCCTTTTAATTGGGGTATTTAGCCCATTTACATTTAAGGTTAATATTGTTATGTGTGAGTGTGATCCTGTCATTATGATGCTAGCTGGTTATTTTGCCCATTAGTTGATGCAGTTTCTTCATAGTGTCAATGTTCTTTTTCTTTTTTTTTTTTTTTTTAATTTTAAATAGTCTCACTCTGTCACCCAGACTAGAGTGCAGTGGTGCAATCTCAGCTCACTGCAAACTCTGCCTCCCGGGTTCAACAGATTATCCTGCCTCAACCTCCCAAGTAGCTGGGATTACAGGCATGCACCACCATGCCCAACTAGTTTCTGTATTTTTAGTAGAGACAGGGTTTCACCATGTTGGCCAGGCTGGTCTCAAACTCCTCAAACTTGATCCTGACCTTGTGATCCACCCACCCTGGCCTCCAAAAGTGCTGGGATTACAGGTGTGAGCCACTGCACCCAGTCAGTGTTGATGTTCTTTACAATTTGGTAAGCTTTTGCAATGGCTGGTACCAGTTGTTCTTTTCCATATATAGCACTTCCTTCAGGAGCTCTCTTTGTAAGGCAGGCCTGGTGATGATAAAATCTCTTGGCATTTTTTTGTCTGTAAAGGATTTTATTTTTCCTTTGCTTTTGAAGCTTAGTTTGCCTAGATATTAAATTCTGGATATGAAATTCTTAAAGAAAACTCTTCTTTAAGAATGTTGAATAGTGGCAACCACTCTTCTGGCTTGTAGGGTTTCTGCAGAGAGATCTGCTGTTAGTCTCATGGGTTTCCCTTTGAGGGTAAGTCGACCTTTCTCTCTGACTTCCCTTAACATTTTTTCCTTCATTTCAACCTTGGTGAATCTGATGATTATGTGTCTTGGGATTGCTCTTCTCAAGGAGTATTTTTCTGGTGTTCTCTGTATTTTCTGAATTTGAATGTTGGCCTGTCTTGCTAGGCTGGGGAAGTTCTCCTGGATAATATCCTGAAGTGTGTTTTCCAACTTGGTTCCATTCTCCCTGTCACTTTCAGGTACACCAAACGTAGGTTTGGTCTTTTCACATAGTCCTATATCTCCTGGAGGCTTTTATTGTTCCTTTTCATTCTTTTTTCTCTAATCTTATCTTCCCGCTTTATTTCATTAAATTGATTTTCAATCTCTGATATCCTTTCTTCCATTTGATCAATTCAGCTACTGATACTTCTGTATGCTTCACGAAGTTCTTGTGCTGTTTTTCAGTTCCATCCGGTCATTTATGTTCTTCTCTCAAATAGATATTTCAGTTAACAATTCCTATAACCTTTTTTCAAGGTTCTTAGCTTCCTTGCATTGGGTTAGAACACGCTCCTTTAGTTAAGCAGCACTGTGTTGAGAGATCTGCTGCTCTCTTCAGAGCCGCCAGGCAGGAATGGTTATGTCCGCTGAAGCTGTGCCGACAGCCGCCCCTTTCCCAAGTTGCTCTGTTGCAGGGAGATGGGAGTTTTATCTATAAGCCCCTGACTGAGGCTGCTGCCTTTCTTTCACAAATGCCCTCCCCAGAGAGGAGGAATCTAGAGACGCAGTCCGGCTACAGCGGATTTGCTGGGCTGTGGTGGACTCTGACCAGATCAAACTTCCCGGTGGCTTTGTTCACACTGTGAGGGGAATACTGCCTACTCAAGCCTCAGTAATGGCAGACACTCCTCTCCCCTACCAAGCTCAAGCATCCCAGGTCAACTTCAGACTGCGATGCTGGCAGCGACAATTTCAAGCCAGTGGATCTTAGCTTGCTGGGCTCTGTGGGGGTGGGATCCACTGAGGTAGACCACTTGGCTCCCTGACTTCAGCCCCCTTTCCAGCAGAGTGAACAGTTCTGTCTTGCTGGCATTCCAGGAGCAACTGGGGTATGAAAAAATAACTTCTGCAAGTTTAGTGTCTGCCCAAAAGGCCATCAGTTTTGTGCTTGAAACCCAGGGTCCTGGTGGCATGAGCACCCAAGGGAATCTCCTAGTCTGTGGGTTGCGAAGACTGTGGGTAAAGCGTAGTATCTGGGCTGAAGTACACTATTTCTCATGGCACGATACCTCATGGCTTACCTTGGCAATGGGAGAGAGTTCCCCAACCCCTTGTGCTTCTTGGGTGAGGCAACACCCTACCCTGCTTCTGCTCACCCTCCATGGGCTGCATACACTGTCTAACCAGTCCCAGTGAGATGAGCTGGGTACCTCAGTTGGAAATGCAGAAATCGTCTGCCTTCTGCATTAATCTGCTGGGAGCTGCAGGCCGGAGCTGTTCCTATTCAGCCATCTTGCCAGCTACCACCAAATCAAATATTTTTTTAAGGAAAGACAAAAGGTGCAATGCCTTTTAGTTCATGTGACTTTAATTTTTAAGAAACAAAATGGCTTAAGGATGGTAAGATGCAAGTGTCGTCAAAATACAAATATGTGGTCTAAATCATACGAGTTTAGATATTAGGTTTGCTAAATGTTTCAAGGTTGTAAACTGTCTGCTTTATAGATAGGCAAGGCCTGGGACATATGGAATTAGATGCTGGGAAGAGTCAGATCTTATCTTCCCTTTTGTCTGGGTCCTAGGCTCCATACCTGGTAGACAATTAAAATTACTTACTAACAAGGTTTTTCACCAAATGTAAAAGCTGCTAAGAGTTTACATTGCAACATGTGTTTGAGACCACTAAACAGTTTTACATGCAAGGTGTATAAAAACAGTAAAATGTGTTTTTTAGTAAAAGATTATAAGCTAGCATGAAAATGTAAATGTTGCCCAGGGATGAGTGATTATCTTAGATTTGATAAGATAAAGCTAGAGTTGTTTAAGCAAGTTGTAAAAAGATTTTCAAAATTCTAAAATTTTAAAAATTAATCTTGCAAAAAATGCATAAACATTAACTAAATTCAAAAAAGTATTATATGATCTTTTCATAAATTGAGCATCGAAATAAAAATACAACAAAGTTTTCTTCTGATGCCAATCTGCCCTTTAGCAAAAAGTGTTATAAAAGGATTGTAAAGATTTCACTTACGGTCAAACTGTTTAAGATTGGATGGAATCATCTATAAGGTTTTGTTTAAACCAATTGGGGTTAACACTAATAAACTAATGCAAGGGTACAATTTGGCTTTCAACAGGATTTTCATGTAATAGTCAAGACTAATGAAAGACTTTTGCCTTTTGAGCAATATGGAATTCTATTTCATAACATCAAGTGTTTTAAGCCCTCCAACATTTAGCAGGCGTCCCAAAATCAAACTTCAAGTTTTAAAATTTTCTTTCCTGATACCTTGCTTTCTGGATGGTTCAGAGGGCCCCTGATACATCCAGAGAAGAGGTAAACAGGATTGTTTGACATGTTTAGTTACATGATATTGCTGAAATAATGTGCAATCTTAAGTTATATTTTGGTGAATAATACTAATATATGTTCAAAATTGTATGGAATTTCTAAAATTCTAATGTCTAAGTATATGCTATTAATCACAATTAAGGTTGTCAAGTTACTGTAAACCACAGATAACTAAACTTCATCAGTCATGTTTTTAACTGTAACTACCCTGAAAATGTTGTCATTTGCAGACAATTCTTGTCTTGTTTTGTTCCTTCTCAAAAGATAGGTTACAATCAAGCTATACAACTTTAACCGGTGCTCTCAAATGTAGGACTCTAATAGCTTTGAAGATTGTAACACTAGAATAGAGAAGGTACAGGACTCATGAAGAACTGAAATGTTCACAAGCATCAAGCAAAACAGAAGTTAACTAAATGGACTAAACTTAGAAAGCTAAAGCAACCTTTTTTATTTTTCTTAGAATATTGATGATCTTTGTTTGTCTTTCAGAGTTAAGGAAACTTATTTTGAACTATTTATGGCCTTTAATAATTGAATAAGCTATACTCCTGTAAACAAAGTTTGGAGTATGTTTGTTTCTCTCTGCCTGGTTCCTCTAGAATTTCAAAACTATCTCTGAGTACTCTTAATCTATTGCAATGTATAGTTTGCATCAGTTCAATAAGAATCCATTTTCCTTTTGCAACAAGACACAATTAGAAAAACTGGTTATTTTACCAAGGCTTTGACTGGAAGGATATGCTTATCTTTAAGGAGTCAATCTCAACTTGCAGAGACAATAAAATTCCCATGGAGAGAACTGGCCTCATACCTATATATATAGTCCCTGTACAGGGTTCCTGACCTGTGGTCAGTAAAGAATGTCACTTTCTAACAGGACCAGGAGCTCCCAGTTTATCCTGGGACCTTTAGAGGAGAGGATCACCCAACTCACTGGTATCTGAAGATACAAACCCATGGCTGAGCTCAGCTTTCAAAGATCTTATCTGAGGTTCCTTGTGGAACAGAGTTTAATCAAAGACAATCCAAAAGGCCTATATAGAAATAATCATTCTTGATGCACTTTATGCAAATAATCAGGCCAAGTATAAGACTAAAGTTTATTCTACAAAAAATACAGTCCTATCATAATTTGTTTTTACCAAAAGTAAGGACTAGGAAGAGAAAAATTACGCTCCAAAGCTTATATATTTGTCATTAAATTCCAGTCTCATTAATTGTTTTTCAGTTTATTTTGCTGACATTTTAGACTAACCCTGTTTATTCCTGTGAATCAAGTGGTAATCTCCTGCAGCTTGGAAGAAACAAAAAGGGATGGCTAATGTAAAAATATGGATCAACATCCTAGTTCTGGGCAATTATCCTGCAAATTCTGCCACGTAATGAAAGTGAGTAGAGTGTCCATAACCCAGAGGTTCATTTGGGAAGATAAAACCAAGGAACTTCATAGACCCCCAAAGGGAAATTCTGTATCTTAGCAAGTAAAATTTTAGATGGAAATTACATACTATACAACACTTGCGGGAATTGCTATACTCACTCTACTATCTGCAGTAAGGTTATACAAGTAACCACCTTCTAACTGGAATATCAGACAGTTTCCATTGCTATCGTATTTTGCTTAATTATTATCCTAATAGTAGGAATAATAGTTACCAACAAACAAGAAGCACGAAAATTTCACTACCAATGAGTCTCCTAGAACTGTATTGGGTTTGGTAATGTGTCACTCTCCGGCTACGCAAATAAGGTTATAAAGGAAAGAGATTTTATATAAGAAAGGATCTTGTATAGTAAGTACTTGTCCTAAAGAGAATAGTTGATTGTTTAAAAGAGGGATGTTTAGGACAAGTCAGAAGGTTTAAGCAAGCTGTGGATGGTTTGGGGAAGTCATAAAAGGATTTTACGGACGGTAAACACTTGTCCTAGAAAGAATCATTGGTTGTTTAAAAAGAAGGATGTTTAGGACAAGTTGGAAAGTTTAAGCATGTCTTAGATGGTCTGTGGAAGTCACGGAGGAATTAATAACTGCAGAAAAGATTTAGCCAAGGTTAACACTGAAGTTACTCTAGCCATCCAAATCCAATGCCACTTATCCCAAAAGGAATGTTCCATTTATGTGTTTCAGCAACATCTGGTGGAAGCAAACCAGTATTACAACCCATTGGAATGGCTGACAGCAATCAAACTCCAAATGGTGCTGTAGACAGAACAACGCTTGTACATGCCTTTCTTCCAAGGACCTTTAAATTGACCCTAGGAGGAGCCTTAGCTGTTGTTCCCTGCACAATGCCTCTTTTCAGCAGGAAGTAGCCAAAAGAGTCATCATCCAACACCCCCTAACAGCAGTTAGGGTTACCACTCCAGAGGGGGGAATGATACAGGAGTTAAGAAGAAATTACTTAGGCAGATAGTGAGTGTCTATTCCAGTGAGAACAAATCTCTGCCCTTTCCATGATGGAAAATGTCCAATATAATCAACCTGCCAACAGGTAGCTGGCTGATCACCCCAAGGAACAGTGCCATATTGAGGGCTGAGTATTGGTCTCTGATGCTGGCAAATTGGGCACTCAACAGTGGCCATAGCCAGGTCAGCCTTGGTGAGTGGAGGTCCATGTTGCTGAGTCCATGCATAATCTCCCTCCCTCCCACCATGGCCACTTTGTTCATGGGCACAATGGGATATAATAGGGGTGGCTGGGAACAGAGGCTGAGGTGGTGTCCACAGAATAGGTCATCCTATCCACTTGATTACTAAAATCCTCCTCTGCTGAGGTCACCCATTGGTTAGCACTCACATGGGATACAAACATCTTCAGTTTTTGACCACTCAGAATGGTCCATCAACGTACCTCTTTCCCAAATTTGTCACTGATTTTCCAATCATACTTCTTCCAAGTCCCTGATCATCCAGCCAAACTGTTGGTTATAGCCCATGAATCAGTATATGATTGCACATCTTGCCATTTCTCCTTAAATGCAAAGTGCACAACTAGGTGCACTGCTTGAAGTTCTGCCCACTGGGAAGATTTCCCTTCACTATTATCCTTCAGAAATGTCTTAGAAAGGGGCTGTAGGCTGCAGCTGTCCACTTTCAGGTGATGCCTGCATATTGTGCAGAACCTCTGCGAACCAGGCCCCAGTCTTCTTCTCTTCCTCTGTCAATTGATCATAGGGACTCCTCATGAGGCCACTGGTGTAGGCTGGGGGAAAGAAGGCAGGGTGGCAGGAGTGGAGACCATTGGCATTTGAGCCACTTCCTCATGTAACTTACTTGTGCCTTCAGGACCTGCTCAAGCCCAATCACATATATCACTTCCATTTGATGATGGAATGCGGCTGTGCATGGGACATTTTATGGTGAGATAGTCAGAAAGCACCCAGTTCATGATAGGCAGTTCAGGTTGCATGGTGACCTGATGACCCACAGGCAAATGTTCAGTTTCCACCAAAACCCAGTAACAGGCCAAGAGCCGTCTATCAAAAAAAGAGCAGTTATCCACAGAAGATGACAGGGTCTTACTGCAAAACTCTAGAGACTTCTGCTGTGATTCACCTATGGGGGCCTGCAAAAGGCTCCAACTAGTGTCTGTGCCACTGACAACTCAAGCACCATTGGATCTGCTGGGTCACATGGCCCAAGTGGCAGAGCAGCTTGCACAGCAGCCTGGACCTCTCGCAGAACCTTCTCATGTTCTGGACCCCACTCAAAACTGGCAGCCTTTTGGGTCACTCAATAAATGTGCCAGAGTAACACATCCGAATGAGGAATGTGTTGCCTCCAAAATCCAAATAGGCCCACTAGGCACTGTGTCTCTTTCTTGGTTATAGGAGACGCCAAATGCAGCAACTTACTCTTCACCTTAGAAGGAATATCTCAACACGCCCCACACCACCGGACCCCTAGAAATTTTACTGAGGTAGAACATCCCTGAATTTTGAGTAGGATTTATTTCCCATCCTCTGGCATGCAATCTTACCAATAAGCCCACCATGTTTGCTAATTCGTGCCCACTGGATCCAATCAGCATATGTCATCAGTGTAATGGACCAGTGTGATATCTTGCAGAAGTGAAAAGCGATGAAGTTGTCTCTGAATAAAATTATGACACAAAGCCAGAGAGTTGATACACCCTTGAGGAAGGACAGTAAAGGCATATTTCTGGCCTTGCCAGCTGAAGGCAAATTGCTTCTGGTGGGCCTTATGTACCAGAATGGAGAAAAAGGCATTTGCCAAGTCAATGACTGCATACCAGGTACCAGGAAACGTGTTAATTTGTTCAAGCAATGAAACCACATCTAATACAGCAGCTGCAATTGGAGTCACCACTTGATAATCCTCTGTAATTCTCCAAGATCCATCTGTCTTCTGAGCAGGCCAAATGGGAGAGTTGAATGGGGATGTGGTGCGAATCACCACCCATGTCTTTCAGGTCCTTGACAGTGGCACTAATCTCTGCAATCCCTCCAGGGATGCAATATTGTTTTTGATTTACTATTTTTCTAGGTAGAGGCAGCTCTAATGGCTTCCATTTGGCCTTTTCCACCATAATCGCCCTCACCCTACTAGTCAGGGAGTCAATGTGGGGATTCTGCCAGCTGCTAAGTCTGTCTATTCCAATTATGCATTCTGGCACTGGGGAAATGACCACAGGATGAGTCCGGGTACCCACTGGACCCACTGTAATTTGGACCTGAGCTAAAATTCCATTAATTTCCTGATCTCTAAAAGCCCCTACTTTATCTGGGGGGCCACAATGACATTTTGGGTCCCCTGGAATCAACATCAGCTCAGAGCCAGTTTCTAGTAGTCCCTGAAATGTTTGATCATTTCTCTCTCCCCAGTGCACAGTTACTCTGGTAAAAGGCTGAAGGTCTCCTTGGAGAAGGATAGGAGAAAGATTCACTGCATAAACTGTCAGTAATGTAGCGGAGTCTTTCCTCAACGGGACCCAGCCTCCCCTTCATTAAAGGGGTTCTGGATCTGTAAACTGGCTGAAAATTGAGGGGCTGCAAACCTCTACTTTCATAATTCAAATTAGTCTTTTGTCCATTAGACCTAGAAGCTTTCTGCTTGCCTAAATTAAGTAGGAATGCAGTAGGTTTCCTATCAATTTCACATCTAGGAACACCATGATTAATTAGCCAATGCCAGAGCTCTACACAAGTCAGATTATTCTGATTGCCATTTTGCCTCTGCTGTCCATTACAGTAGCTACACTTAACCTTGCCTTTGATGGCTGAGTGCCACCACTTGGTCCCTGTCACCTTGGGATCCAATTATTCCCATTGTATTTAAATTTTGTAGTTGAGTGACTGCAGTTCACACTGTTAGCTCTGACATATAGAGAAGAGCAATTACAGGGCATCTTCAAAGAGGCCTGTGCTGCCCTCACAAATCTATTTTGCAAGGCTTTGGTCAAGGGTATATTTTCTGGACCCTCCCAGTTGGAATGAGTAGGCCTAAAGAGACTAATCCACTCCACCATCCCAATCTCCCTAAGCCTTTGTATCCCTTCCTCTACATTAAGCCAAGGGAGATCAGGCATTTCCAGCTCACTCACAGTGGGCCATCTTTTAATCCACATTTCAGCTGACCAAGCAAATAAATTATTAGACTTTTTATTTTTTAACTCCCAGAGCTGCAATATTAAATGCAGAGTCCCTACTTAGCGGGCCTAAATCAACAAATTCAGCCTGATCCAACTCTATGTTCCTTCCACCATTATCTCACACCCTGAATATACATTCCCATGTTTGCCCTTCAGATTTCTGTTTAAATAAATTAGAAAACTCAAGCCATTACTGCAGATGGGGAAGCTGTTTCTTCTAGCAAAAAAAAAAATCATCAGAGTTTATAAACTCAGTGTCCCCAGCTTCATCAGGGTCCACCCACATGTCCCCATTCCAAGCTACAAGGTCCTACTCTTTTCCAATCAATGCCCTCACTTTAACAGTAGACACCTGGCAAGGCTGTGCATGCACCTTTCACTGCATGTCAGTCACCTGCATGATAAAAACTTGTGTCTGTTTTTCCACAATTTCAGCTTTTTCTCCACAGGAGATAATGAGAGACAGGACTAGCTGGATTTCCTAGGCTGACTAAGAATTCCTAAGCCTAGCTGGGGAAGGTGACTGCATCCATCTTTAAACACGGGACTTGCAACTTAGCTCACACCCAACCAATCAGGTAGTAAAGACAGCTCACTAAAATGCTAATTAGGCAAAAACAGGAGGTAAAGAAATAGCCAATCATCTATTGCCTGAGAGCACAGGGGGACAGGGGGAGGGACAATGATTGGGATCTAAACCCAGACATTCAAGCTGGAAACGACAACCCCCTTAGGGTCTTCTCCCATTTTATGGGAGCTCTGTTTTCACTCTATTAAATCTTACAACTGCACAATCTTCTGGTCCATACTGGTTATGGCTCAAGCTGAGCTTTCGCTTGACTTCCACCACTGCTATTCGCCGCCATCGCAGACTCGCCGTTAACTTCTACACCTCCAGATCCAGCAGGCGTCCACTGCGTTTCTGATCCAGCGGGATGCCAGCTGCCGCTCCCAATCAGGCTAAAGGCTCGCCATTTTCCCTGTATGGCTAAATCCCAGGTTTGTCCTAATTGAGCTGAACACCAGTCGCTGGGTTCCACGGTTTTCTTCTGTGACTCATCACTTCTAATAGAGCTGTAACAGTAACTGCATGGCCCACGGTTCCATTCCTTAGAATCCATGAGGCCAAGAAGGCTAGGTCAGAGAACAGGAGGCTTGCCGCCATCTTGGAAATGGCCCGCCACCATCTTGGGAGCTCTAAGAACAAGGACCCCACCAGTAACAATAAGGGTCTCACTCAGTGCAATCTTAGCAGATTTGAGGCTCAGTATCTGCTTCTGAAGCCAGGAGATAGGATGCCTTTCATTATTTTCTTTCATCATTTTGTCCACTGAACTTAGGAGCAACCAACCAGCTTCATTTTGTTCCCTGGTTCTCCATATATGGTCAAAGGTATCATGTATAGAGTTACTAAACTCCTTGCCTCTCACAAGTGATGAATCAAAAATGTCAAATGCATTTATTTTGCATAACTCTCTAAAAGGTTCATGCGAAGGACTATCAGTGTTCTCCACACTATTAGCAATAGAGTCCTTAGCAGTTTAGGATCTAATTATAGTAAGTAGCCAACTCCAAAAACCCCAAATCTAACGAAAGAACCACATCCTTAAAATTTTGTTCCTCTAGAACCACTCCTGGTAGCAAAATCTGTATTAGGGTTCTCTAGAGGGACAAAACTAATGGAATACATATATATATATATACATATAAAGGGGAGTTTATGAAGTATTAACTCACAAGGTCCCACAATAGGCTATCTGCAGGCTGAGGAGCAAGGAGAGCCAGTCCAAGTTCCAAAACTGAAGAACTTGGAGTCTGATGTTTGAGAGCAGGAAGCATCCAGCACGGGAGAAAGATGTAGGCTGGGAGGCTAGGCCAGTCTGTCTTTTCACATTTTTCTACCTGCTTATATTGTACACTGGCAGCTGATTAGATTGTGCCCACCCAGATTAAGGGTGGGTCTGCCTTTCCCAGGTCACTGACTCAAATGTTAATCTCCTTTGGCAACATCCTCACAGACACACCCAGGATCAGTATTTTGTATCCTTCAATCCAATCAAGTTGACAGTCCGTATTAATCGTTGCAGTCACAAGATTAGAAATTATGGTTTAGGAGTTATGCAGCTTCAGGCTACAAGATTCTGACCCTCTGCAAACTGCTCCTAAGATCAGTGCTCCTGGCTCACTGGCTTCCCCCACGCACCAACTTGTCCTTAAAAAACTCTGATCCCACTGGGCATGGTGGCTCACGCCTGTAATCCCAGCACCTTGGGAGGCAGAAGTGGGTGGATCGCCTGAGGTCAGGAGTTTGAGACCAGTTTCACCAATATAGTGAAACCCTGTCTCTACTAAAAATTAAAAAAAAAAAAAAAACAGCTGGGTGTGGTGGCAGGTGCCTATAATCCCAGCTACTCAAGAGTCTGAGAGAGGAGAATCTTTGAACCCAGGAGACGGACGTTGCAGTCAGCCAAGATTAAGTCATTGCACTCTAGCCTGAGCCTGGGCAACAAGAATGAAACTCCATCTCCAAAAAAAAAAAAAAAAAAAAACCCTCTGATCCCTGAATGATCGCTGAGACTGATTTGAAGTAATAATAAAGCTCCAGTCACTCACGATAGCTGGCTCTGCATGAATTAATCTTTCTCTACTGTAATTCCCTTGTCTTGATAAATCAGCTCTATTTAGGCAGTAGGTAAGGTGAATCCATTGAGCAGTTATATAACACTAAGGAGAAAGCCAAGAAATCATGGAAATACCCACAAATGCTCTAATATTGTTATACTGCTGAATTTATCCACACTTGTAACCATCTACCTCTGAGCTTTTGTTATATGAAATAATAAACCCCCATGGTTTACGCTGTTTTTGCATAATTTGTACACTATAGAGAAAAATCAGCCAAAGTCATTCAACCTCTAAAGGCAGAGGAGAATGAATTTTTGCCAACATCTTTAGATTTGAGAACACTGCAGCATGCCAGAAGTATGTTTGACTCCACTCATTTATCTTAAAAATTCAAGAATATTTTGCAATTGGGTCCACATAATACATATGCTTGTTTTACAATATTCTTCCCAAAGAGCAGTAGAAAACAAAAAAAAATCACTTTAGACAAAATTTGACAAAAGATGTGGGGAAGGTGGGGAAACACAGAAAAATGTATGTTTTTGATGCATCATCTTTTGATGGCTTTCTATCAATCCATTCCAAAATATATTATTAGT
The DNA here is from genome assembly GCF_000951035.1 of Colobus angolensis palliatus. Classification (NCBI taxonomy): domain Eukaryota; kingdom Metazoa; phylum Chordata; class Mammalia; order Primates; family Cercopithecidae; genus Colobus; species Colobus angolensis. Next base: position 578,586 of record NW_012115355.1, on the reverse strand, counting down.
AATTTAAGTGAGATAGAAGTTTTAAGTAAATTATTTTTCAAACATTCCAAATTTTTCATGATTTAATTGTAATCCTTAATGAAAGCCTTCAAGAGTTATAACATCTATCCATAATACATTGCACAAAGCTAGTGGTGGTGTTAAGAAAGAATAAAAGAATCATTTAAAGAAGTAACACTTTAAGTTTGTGGTTGGTTCTTTAGCCTTACCAGTTCTCTATAGACACCATCATGTTTTCCCTCTGATTTGGTTGACTTTTCTTTCTGTAAAACTTCCCTATTTCGGTTACCAGCAGCATTCATATTGAGATTACTTCTGGCACCACCACCACCTCCTCCAAAAGTCTTGGTCTTTAGATAAGAGAAAGATAAAAGAGAGGTATATAAACGGCATTTAAAAATAGCTCTAAAAACTAAACTATGACTAAAAACAACTGAAGTAATTAAAAGTTTCTTAATTATGTTTTACATGAAAAAATAAAATATTAACTTATTCTTTTTGAATAGCAAACATATCTACTAGTCACAATCTCTTTTATTCACAAATCCAGGCCAGGCAATAAAAATAATTACATGATTTGTGAATAAAAGAGAAGTCATGAAAATGAGTGTACAACTATAGAGAAGAAAATAATACAAGCATTATGAAGATTACTTGTTAAAATGATTTTAGGTAAAATACTTAGACTACTGTCTTGAGAGTTGGGTTCTAAATCCAGCTACCAGGCAAGGTTATCTTTAGAATCATTAAAATTATGTCCATAATTCAGTATTATGATTGCATAATCTTAGTAAACAAGTTTGAACATTAGATTAAAACTCTCACTACTAATTTATTATTTACATGAATCAGGTAATATGTCATTTCTTCCCAACTACATATAAAAGCTTTTAAGTCTGTATTTCTTATTTGGCCTATCTTTTTTGAATAAATATATGTGACATTAAATTTGAAATTTTGATTTGATATTATTTTCGTTTTTCAAAACTATTAGGAAAAGATTAGGACATAAAGAATGTTGGTTTGGAAAGATACAAATTCATAACTGAAAAGCATCCCCAGTTGTTACCTGTATAGTATGAAACATTTGGTTATACAATATTTTTATAATATTTTTTGTTTTTGTTTTTTGAGACAGGGTTTCATTCTGTCACCCAGACTGGAGTGCAGTGGCACGATCTCAGCTCACTGCAACTTTTGCCTCCCAGGCTCATGTGATTCTCCAGCCTCAGCCTCCTCAGTAGCTGGGATTACACCACTACCACCCGGCTAATTTTTGTATTTTTAGTAGAGATGGGGTTTCACCATGTTGGCCAGGCTGGTCTCAAACTCGTGACCTCAGATGATCCACCCACCTTGCCCTCCCAAAGTGCTGAGATTACAGGCATGAGCCACTTCACCTGGCCAATGTTTTCATAGTTCTAATAGATATAATAAAAGAAGACACTAAAACAATTTTTATTAGAGACAATGACCAATATTTTAAAATATATTTTAAAATGATTACAGTAAGGAAACATCTTAGATATAAATTTATATAACATTAGCAAATTATTTTATACAGAATAAAATACAAAGAAGTATACATGAAAATTGTGTTTAAATGTTGGATGAGCACTAATGGATAACATATGAAGTATCTCTATTAGGTAGCTGATAAACTACAGTATTTACATTTAACTCAAATCAAAATTAAAACCACATCTTCAATCACCAAAGATTCATTACTAGATTCATTAAATTTTTGGTTTATGGAATCCCAGAAAAAAAAAAATTTGAAATGCCTTCATAGTCATTACTTGTATAACTAGAAAAATATATTTATTAATGTGATACAAAATTTATTAGACTGGGAGACAAGGTAGCACAGTTAAGCACATTGGCTTTGGAACTAGATAAGGCTGGGACTTATCTTGGCCCAGCCACTATCTTTAGCCTTCAGGCAAGTCACTTAACATCCACTTTCCACAGAGCCTCAGGTTTTTCATCTTTAAAACTGGGATTAGAAAACCTACCTCATTGGGATATTGGGAGAATTAAATGACGTCATTGATACGAAGTGATTATCTCAGTAGCTGGCACATGGCAAACACTCAATAATAGATGGTATTTACTATTTTGGTTAATATACTGGAAAAAAATTACCTGAAAAGTCTGGAATCTCACCTGCTCCAAATTAAATATATTTCCAAAATTTACAACCCATAATTCCAAAAGTGTTTTTTCCTTTGGTGCCAGTGAAATAGTCCCATCTTCTGGATGCATTTACTTATAATTTTCTTTCCATTTTATGGATTAAGGAATAGGATAAGTGGCATTTTCAGAATTGCTTTTTACTGCTCTAAAAGAGTTAATACTCATTCATATAAATATCTAGAACCATCACAACCTAAACATTACCCATAAGGTAACTGGTGTTGCCCTTTATGAGCTACACCTTTTTGTTCATATTATATGAATTAGGCATCCATGAGATCATCATGACTGTGAAACTCAAGTGGGCCTTAATGCTGTCTAGCAATCTTACCATATTTCCCTAGCCCATACACATACCTAATCTTCTAGACCACTATTTTACACATTCTCCTCACTTCTCAAACCTCCTCCTCTCATGTCACTGTTGACCATACTTACTTCATTAAAAAAAAAAAAAAAAAAAAAAAAACTGAAATAATCATTAAAGAACTCACATAGATTTTGACCACATCAACCCACACACTGTTGGTACATGCATGGTTATACTTTATCTTAATCCCATATTATTTATCATACCACCAACCATATGAATGTTAAGAGGAATGAGGATGGAATAAACAACCTCCTCGTTTCTATATTAATTCTAAGTGCTCATCTTATATAACTTTTCAATTGCCTTTGATAAGTTTAACACTTCCTTCTCCATAATCTATTTTCTTCATTCTCTGTTTTTATCCTGTTACTGGTCATGCCTTGGCTGGTTCCACTTCTGCCATCTAGGCTGTAAGTTCAATTTGAAGTATTACAGGGTTCATTCCTTAGCTTTTTCTGTTCTCTATCAACACTCATTCCTTTGGTGATCTCATTTGGCCTCATAATTTTCAATACCATCCATATGTCTACAACTCTCAAGTGCATGTATCTATTTTAAAGCTAATTCTTCAATCTTACTGTCTATTAAACATTATGTCTATTGCTGTCTATTAAACTACATGCATGTCTGGTAAGTACCTCAATATTCACATGTTCAAAATGGAGCACCAGATCTTCCTCCCCTCACATCTGCTCCACTCCAGGCTTCTTCATTTCAAGGCAAGCAACTCTAACGTGCCAATTTCTCTGGGTAAAACCTTTAGATTCATTCTTTTTTTTTTTATTTTTTGAGATGGGGTTTCACTCTTGTTGCCCAGGCTGGAGTGCAATGGCACAATCTTGGCTCACTGCAACCTCGGCCTCCCAGGTTCAAGTGATTCTCCTGCCTCAGCCTCCCGAGTAGCTGGGATTACAGGCATGCGCCACCATGCCCAGCTAATTTTGTATTTTTAGTAGAGACAGGGTTTCTCCACGTTGGTCAGGCTGGTCTCGAACTCCCGACCTCAGGTGATCCGCCCGCCTCGGCCTCCCAAAGTGCTGCAATTACAGGCGTGAGCCACTGCACCCGGCTAGATTCATTCTTGATACCACATCTTCTCTTGTACCCTATATCCAATCTCAGTAACCCTAATGACTCCTCCAAAATTCCAAAATCTGACCACTCTGCACTACCTACACAACTGCTATATTTGTCCAAACCATCATCATTTTTTTTTTAAATCCTAGATTACTTTAATAATTCTCTACTTGTTAGTTTCCAATTTTCCTTCTCTATAACCGAGTCTGAACACAGCAGCTAGAATTACTCTTTTAGAATATAGGTCAGCTGATGTTATTGCTGTGCTCAAAACATTCCAAAGGCTCCCATTTCTCCTTGAATGAAGTATAATGTCTTTACAATAGTTTACAGGGCCCTACATAAGGAAACCTCCATTATCTCTCTTGACTTTAGCTTCTACTACTTGTCCCTCTGATCTCTCTGCTTCCACTGGCCACTCTGCTGTTTCTCTGTGCTCCTGCTTTAGAGTCTCTGCCATGGCTTTTCCTTTTGCCTGGAATACTCTTGCTCAGATAACCAAGTAGTTAATTTTCTTACCTCCTTCATGTCTTGGCCCAGCTCTCATTATCTTGAGTCCTAAACAGACTATTATATTTAAAATTGCAATCTGCTTATTTAGTATGTTTATATTACTATGATTCAGATCTTCTAAGTTACATCGATTGAGTCCCACAATTATCACCGGATAACCTTGGGCAAGTCCCAAGTTTGTTTGTTAGTTTTGAGCCTCCATCAATTCTCTCAAATATAAATTGAGATGTTTTGATGGCTGCTGTAAAAAAAAAAAAAAAAAAAAAAAAAACTAAGATGCTTTAATTGTCAAATATTTATGGGAAAATATAATATCAGTTGTGGCAACAAAAAGAAGCACATTACAATAGGTTAACTATGCTCCAATAAATAGACAGCTGTAACTGCATCCAACAAAATCCTTGGTAGAAAAGTTCATTTGAGTTAAACATAAATCAAAAGAACATCTTACTATAATCATTTTAAAAATATATATTCTCAATATATTCTGAAACTCCATAATTTTATAAATTTCTGGAAAAAAATAAGTTTCATGCAAATTATGTAAAACATATTAGTTTAAGAAATGGTAAAACTGATTTTTTAAAAGTATGCCTTGGATAGAGGAAAAAATAAAGAGTAGCAATAGTCATGTTTATTGAGAGCTTTGAGCAAGAGTATTATGATCTGTGCCAAGTAGCAGTAGTATTGGCTCTAAATGTTTTAATTCTCACATATGAAGTAGGTACCATTATTATCTCCGAGTTGCACAGATGAAAAAAATAAAAAACAGGGGATACAGAAAGCTGAGTAACCATCCAAAGGTGTCAGCAGGATATGCTTCCAGTCTGTGATTCCAGGGCTTATACTTCTGGCCCCTACATTAGACTGACAACAGAAAGACATTGCGGGAAGAACAACCAAGATTCAAGAATACTACTACTTACACTTCAAAATTAAATAGGAAAGCAATTATAAGCTAAGTTTCATTACAGGTTTTGAATAAAGGAAATAATTTCAATCTCACTGGTTAAGAAATGTCTATGTAGCAACTAATTTATGACCTAAAATTTCTTATCAATCTAAAAGAAATCAATAAATAACTAGGAAAAACACCTATTACAAATACGTAAAAGCTTCAAAATAATAAAAAGAGAACCTTTGGCTGTCAATAATATAAGAGGGAGGGGTTTGTTGCTTCAGGATGTTGGTCTGGGCAAAGATTTTTTGGATAAGACCACAAAAACACAGGCACACAAGTAAAAATAGACAAATGAGATTATATCAAACTAAAAAGCTTCTGTGTAGCCAATAATTCAATCAACAGAGTGAAGAGATAACCTACAGAATGAAAGAAAATAATTACAAACTATTCATCTGACAAGGGGTTAATATCTAGAATATATAAGGAACGTAACAATTCAAAACCAAACCAAAACAAAAAAATACACCCAGCCAGGTGTGGTGGCTCATGCCTGTAATCTCAGCACTTTGGAAGGCCAACGTAAGCGGATCACCTAAGGTCAGGAGTTCGAGCCTAGACTGGCCAACATGGCAAAACCCTGTCTCTACTAAAAATACAAAAAAAAAAATTAGCCAGATGCAGTGGTGCACACCTGTAGTCCCAGCTACCTGCGACGTTGAGGCTGGAGAATAGCTTGAACCTGGGAGGCGGAGGTTACAGAAAGCCAAGATTACACCACTGCACTCCAGCCTGGATGACAGAGTGAGACTCTGTCAAAAAAAAAAAAAAGCCAAACAATCCAATTTAAAAATGGACAAATGATTTGAATATCACTTTTCAAAAGACCATACAAATGGCCAACAGGTATATGAAAAAATGTTCAACATCATTTATTATTGAAATCAGCCCAATAGTCCCATAGACCGTTTTTTTGTATAAACAGAAATTGACCCTTCTGATCTTAAAGTCTGAAACTTTCATTTGATTTATCTTTATCTGAGTTCCTTCCTCAGGAAATGACACTTAGGCCTTTCAACAAGTATCAAGAACTAAAATTCACCAGACCACCACATCCAGACAATGAGATGCCACACCCCTCATTCATCATAATTGCTTCCTTACTCCTCCTTAGTTCCTATTTTCCTGCACATAGATTTCTTCTCTGCTATATAAACCCTAATTTTAGCCCATCAGGGGGATGGATTTGGGACTGACCACCCGTCTGTTCAGCTGCAGCACCCAATTAAAGCCTTCTTTCCTGGCAACACTCATTGTCTCAGTGATTGGCTTACTGTGCAGTGAGCAGCAGGATCTAGACTGAACCCTGGGTGTCTCAGTAACATCATCAGGGAGATGCAAATCAAAACAAAACGAGGTATTATCTCAACCCAGTTAAAACTGCTATAATCAAAAGGACAAAAAAAAAAAAAACAAAAAACAAAAATACCGGTGAGGATTTAAAGAAAGAACTCTTACGTACTGTTGGTGGGAATGTAAATTAGTGCAGCCATTACAGAAAACAATATGGAGGTTGCTCAAAAAAACTAGAAATAGAACTAGCATATGATTGAGCAATCCCACTACTGGGTATTTATCCAAAGGAAAGGAAAGCAGTAGGTCAAAGAAATAACTCCCATATTTACTGCAGCACTAGTCACAATAGACAAGTTATGAAATCAACCTAAGTGCCCACTATCAGATGAAGGGATAAAGAAAACGTGTTATACAGTCATCCTTTGTTATCCATGAGGAATTGGTTCTAGGACTCCCACCACTCTCCCACTCCTAGCAGATAACAAAAAACATGGATGCTCAAGTCCCTTACATAAAATGATATAGTATTTGTATATAACCTATGCACATCCTCTTGTATACTTTATTTTTTTTAATTTTTATTTTTTGAAATGGAGTTTCGCTCTTGTTGCCCAGGCTGGAGCGCAATAGTGCAATCTCGGCTCACTGCAACCTCTGCCTTCTGGGTTCAAGCGATTCTCCTGCCTCTGCCTCTTGAGTAGCTGGGATTACATGCATGCATCAGCATACCCAGCTAATTTTGTAATTTCAGTGGAGACAGGTTTTGCTATGTTGGTCAGGCTGAGGTGATCCACCCGCCTCAGCCTCCCAAAGTGCTGGGGTTACAGGCATGAGCCATAGTGCCTGGCCATTCCTATATATTTAAATAATCTCTAGATTACTTATAATTCCTTATATGGTACAAATATTATATAAATAGCTGTTATACTATATCATTAGGAAATAATCACAAGACAAAAAAAAAAGTTTCTACACATTCAGTATAGATGCAACCATCCCTTTTCCCCCCACAAATATTTCTGATCTACTGTTGCTTGGATCCATAGTTAGGAAGAGCTGAATCCACAGACATGGAGAGCTGACTGCCTGTACATAATGGATTATTATTCAGTTATAAAAAAGAAAGAAATCCTGCCATTCTCAGCAACATGGATAAACCTGAAGGACATTACATTAAGTGACATAAGCCAACCACAGAAAGACAAATACTGCATATTCTCACTCATATGTGAGAGATAAAAAAGTTGTCTCATAGAAGAGCAGCACAGTAGTTACTAGAGGCTGGGAAGGGTGAAGGTTAAGGGAGAGTGGGAGAGGTTGATTAATGGGAATTGAATTACAGTTAGGAGGAATAAGTTCTAGTATTCTATGAAACACTAGGGTGATTATAATTAACAATAATTTATTGTATATTTCAAAATAGTTAGATGCGTTTTCAATGTTCTCAACACAAAGATGGTAAATGTTTGAGGTGATGGATATAGTAATTACCCTGATTTGATCATTACACATTGTATACATGTATCAAAATTCACATGTACCTCATATATATGTGTAATTACTATTTGTCAGTTAAAAGGGAGGATTTGTGTGTGTGTAAATACACATATGTAAAGATAAAATTATTTTTTACTATACGCTAAATAAAATTAAGTATAAAGACAAAAATGTTAATCCTGACCCAGTGACAGATCCGCTGATTTTTATTCATCTCTCAGAAGTTGCTATTTCTCATAAGTTGCTATTAATAAGGGGAAATTATCTCGAAAAAAGTGGCAACTAGCCCATCTACTAATAGGAAACTCCCTGCCAGAATAAAAAGTGTGTTCAGTTGCTACATTGTTTTAAAAAAAGGAAGAAGGAGAAAAGGAAGGTAATTTGCCAGCAAGAGTAACTTATTAGAACTACCATGGAGATCTGGAAACAGAACACATGAATAAAATATGTAAGATCCCATGAAGTGGCAGGGCATTCCCACTTACGGAATATGCAAGAAGAGTAAGGTTAAGCATTTGTTGAATTAGTTAGCTTATATGAAAAGACAATAACGATCACAAAAAATCTAAATAGAACATAATGATAAGAAATAAAAAATGTGCAATGATTTGATTTCTTACTTCTTTGCTCTTTGCAACTTCAGCAATAGCAGCCGTCCTTTGCTTTTCAAATTCATCATTATCATTTGTAGGTTTGATAGGCATTGTAACTTGCAATGTTTTTCTTCGATCAAGTTCTCTGCTATCCACTTGGACATGAGATACACACTTCTGGTAAAACAAGTAAGAATAAGTCAACTTAGTAGTTCCAAAAGAGATTCAAGTTTTCATTAGAAAATAATACTTCTTCAAAAGTATCTTGTATCTTTTACAATAGCTAAAAGCCTACACAAATAAAATTCTATCCCATGTATTTAAAAGTAAAAGTAGAAAACAAGGAAAGTAACTTTTCAATAAACATAACTGGTAAACAAAATTAAAAGCTATATAAATATGGGGCCATCTAAACAGGGCACACATTTAAAACATACAATGGGTCAAGAGAGCTAACTTTCATTTTAGGGTAATAAATAATTTTAGATTTCAAACAGTCTTGAATAATGCACAATAAGACATAAATTTGGTTTTGCAATTAAGAGCCTAATTCCCATATTATACCACAGTATCCCTATGTAGATTGGTTAGTACAATTATATTAACATATAAAAAGATGTCTGCACTTATAAACCACACTCTGAAAACATACCTTCCCCCCATATCAGGCCTCAAAGTTTTTATACTTTTGTCTCATAAAGTAAAAAAAGGCATCACTGCCTAAAAAGAAGCCCTCGATTCTGATCTCCAGTCCAATCTTACCAGTAAAAATCATATAAAATGAACTTTTTCCCAACTCATTAATAGGGAAAATGAGAAGATCTCAAAGAAATGTGTTCCACAAATACAGAAAAATTTCAGTAATATAAACAGATCATGTTGATGCCAATACACAGCCAGCATTACCTACCTTCAACCCATGTACAAGGCTGTAAGATGCTATATAAGAATTTTTTCAGAATGAACTTTATAACCAAATAATATTATTGAAATTATACCCTTTATTATATTCTCTAACCCTCAAGAAGCTATAAAATACACTTCAAAGTCTTAAGAATAATTAGATCATAAGTCTCTCTGGAAGAGAAATGTTATCACCAAAATGTTTAAGGGTAAATTTTTACAAATATACTATTATTTTCAAATATAAGTTATTAGAATGTTTGCACTGTTTTCCCTATGGGGGTTTTCACTACACTGGGAGAATATCAACCATCAACATGGATCACACCATAGGACTTCATACTTCCTTTTATCTTGGCTATCTCTTCTTCCAAACTCAGTAAAAAAAAATCAACATTATTTTTAAAATGCTTTAAAATAGGTTTGATGCAAAAATGACTTAATTAAGTTAGAGTAGATCTTACAAAAAGGCTTTTAAAGAGGGTAACAGTCAAATGATCTTACTAAATACCAAAATTTAGACACACAGACACATAATAAACCTTATTATGGAAATGTACATCTGTTGCCTACCTGTTATGTCCATAACTCATTGCTACTCTTAGCCAGCCCAGCACTCTTGAAGAAAATTAAAGAGCAAGTGCAAGACAGATTACCAATAGCTAAATTTTGATGGCATCATCAGGAGAAGAGCAAGTTGCCACATGAATTATTCTTAGAATTGTCAGGGATAAAGCAAGAGCAGGCTGGAGAAGATTGTTGAGAATCAATTTGATGCTGAAGACAAGTGAAGTCACAAGATACTGGTCAGAAGGGGAGATGCTTCAAAGCAGCACTTTGATCACTCTGTGAGGCTTTATTTTTCTCTCCCCCTCTAATGTTTTTAATGAACAAGTGAGAAATTATGACATATTTTTGTCTTCTTACTTTTGAATTTCCCTTAAAAAAAAAACCCTCTCCCATCCTATTTTAATTGGTTATAAGTTACTCTTCAGATATGGCTCTTAATTGCTTCAGTCTTTGAGTTAACAGCTCTTGCAAACATCAACAATATAATTACAGTGAAGGAAAAAAACCTCAAAATTATTAAATTCCTTGAACTTCGTATTTCCAAATAACTCCATAACCTCTTAATAAATAGTTCAGCACATAATGAAACACAGCTTGAATGCTAACAAAAAACACTTTTTCCTAAATTCATCCGCCAACACAAGTCATTACCTGTCCAAAAGGCACAAAAGGAGGTGGTCCACCTTCAGTTCCAATATTGCTTCTATTGTGTTTTGATAAGCTCTGTGGAAAAAATCCAGTCACAAAGGAGCAGTTATACATAAAAAATATATTTCCAGCATTTATACTGTAATAGGAATCTACCTATTTGAGTAGATTCTTACAAGAAATAGGAAAAAAAAGGTCTTCTATAAAGTATTTCAAACCACAAAAAAACATATTATTCTTAGCTTCAATAATTAGGCAAAGACTCTTCTCACATATTACCAAAACACATATTCACATATAACTTACAGAAATATTTATCAAGCCATTCCCCTAAGGAGAAAACAGTCCTCTTAAGAAGCAAATTCAAAAATAACAAACTTTGGTAACAGAATTCCATTTTAAAGCATAAAGCTATGAGAGACAAATATTACCTGGAAATTATCTTCAAAAATAAATTTTTTAGACACAAAATTTATTAGTTAACATAAGGGTGATTTCTAACTACTTGAAGAGAACAGATTGTTATAGTATATAATATGGAGGTTCTTTTAATTATACTAAAATTTCCTTATACTATATTTTCCTGTTTTGTTTTGCAAAACAATTCATATTTTGAAAAAGTATTCAACAAATTATTCATTAACTAAAAATAAGCTTCCAAATCCAACTAATTTTAGTTTTCTTTTTTCCTGAAATCTCATAAAGCTAGAGAGATAACAATGTATTATGAAAATGGAAAGAAAATCTTCTGGCAAAAGCAATTTCTCACATGATAAAGTCTTTCTAAAATCCCATAAGGAGTCTTCAGGACTCTCTTCAGTTATCTATTCCTCTGATTTATTTTGGTTTTGAGGTATTAATATATACATACATCTGTCTTACTAGTTGTTACTTAATACATCTCAACTTTAAACTTTTTGTGCATTTTAATCATTATCATTACAGAAACCATTATGATTAAAATATGATGTATAATAGCAGCTGACAAAGTTTAAAAAAAAAAATCACCATGTGCAAATTCAAGCATATTCCAGAGTTCCTGAATCATGTAAACACTGTATATTTTATAAAGATAATTAAGAGTAATGACAAGCACAACATTCAGTTTATTAAAGAGCAAAAAATAATTTAAACTGTATATGAATGCCACATTTCTTTAAAGCCTATATTTAAGATATTAACCTAATTTTTAAAAACGACAAATGCATAAAATTATCAAGAGGCCCTTTCCTTAATTTAAATAATAAACAAAGACTATTCAAACAGCTATAAATCATTTCAACTTACACTATCATTTCCTTTAAAAGTTCATGAATTGCAAATAATACCATAGCTCAATAACATTATATAATTAAAAATATATTACAGGATCTGATAAAGGTACACGAGCAATCCTTACTCTCTCTTTAAAAACAAATAACAATCTTGACGATGTGTAAGAAACAACTGTTTTAAGACACAGGATAACAGATAATGCAAGACTATTATCCCTGAGAGAAGGCAAAAAAAAAAAAAAAAAAGGTGAGCTATGGCTTTCTGCTTGTAACCATGATGCAGACAGAGATCATAGGGAGCTGAGTTGAGAATATCAGTCTCACAGTTCAAGCAAGCTGATGCAACTGGAAGCTGTGGGGCTGTTTCAGAAAGAAGAACCTGCACAGAAAAGAAGCTCCAGAAACCCTCATAGTAGTTCCCTTGAGTCACTGTGGAGAACAAGGCTGAGCAAAAAAGAGTTGTAAGCTGAACAATTCCCAGAACTCACAAAGGGTATACAGACAATCCAGCCAGATCAGACCATGCAGACTAAAAACTCTTTGGACATTCATTCAGGACAAGGAGTAGAAATCCAGAGGGCTAAAAAATATTTGGAACAAAGGCTATGCTAGATACTCCTTTCAAAGCTTGAATACATGTCTTGAAGGGGTCAAATTGATCAAAAGTAAATTAACTGTTGACCAAAGCTAAGTCTTACACTCATTAAAGGAAAATAGCAAAATCCAGGCTCTCAACAACTACCAACATCACAATGTCCAGAATCTAAGCAAAAACTACAAGGCATGTCAAGACAGAAAAATGTGACCATAACCATCTGAAAATTTAGACAAGAGAAACAGGGCCATAGATGACAAAGATGATGAACTAGCAAACAGAGTGTTAAACAGCTATTAAAACTATGTGTAAGTATTTAAAAGAAAACATAAATTCAACTAGAAAAGAAAAATACAAAAAAAGAAGAACCAAATGGAACTTCTATAAAAGAAAAAAAACCACCAACAATGAAAACCTCATTGGATGGGCTTAAGAGTAAATAAAATAAGACAGAAGAAAAGATCAGTGAATTTAAAGGTATAGTAATAGAATCTACCAAAAAGAGGCCAGGGGAAAAAAATGAATAGATCTTCAGTGACTGGTCGGAAAATTACCAGTAGTCTAACGGTGTAATTGAAGACATAATACCAAAAAAAAAAAAAAAAAAAAAAAAAAAAAAAAAACGGAGTAGAAAGAGGGAAGAGAAAAAATACATACAAAGAAATAATGGCCAAATCACATTTTTCTAAATGTGATGAAAACAATAAACTCATAGATCTAAAAAGTTCACTGAAAACCAAACAGGATAAAACACACACCAACCACGTTAGGTACATCATAATTAAAAAATCGAATTGTTGAAATCAGTAATAAAGAAAACACTCCTCTAAGAGTCCCTGCCTGGCCATGACTGCAAGTAGTGCAGCTCCCACTGCCCCACCAGAGCACTTCTGCTGACAGCCTCCTGCCAGAATTTGTTTGCTTGTGACCTCGCTGCCACCCCTTCAGAAAACTTCCCACCTGCTGAGTCCCTGCCACCCTCTCAGAATGCCCCCCTCCTGTGGTGCACCTCACCAGAGCTGCCCACCCAAGGCAACCCAACTACCAATACCAGAGTGCTTCCCACCAGAGTGCACCCCCTTCCCATATGGCCCCCTGCCTGCAGTGCCCCTTACTGGGGCACTTCCCACCAAAAGTGTCCCAGTTGTCACCACAGGAGCATTTCCTGCATGTAGCCCCCTTGCTTGCAGCACTCCCCATCATGTTGGCTATAACACCTCCTGCCTGTGGGGCCCTCCTCACTGGAGCACTCCCACTTGCAGCGCCCTACACCCATGGCATTCCCCTGTGAGAACACCCCCAAGCTGAGGTAAATAATAATTGAGAAAATGAACAAAACTTCTAAGAAATATGAGACCAAACGTACAACTCTGACATTCCAGAAAGAGAAGAAGAGAGAACAAGCAACTTGGAAAAATATTTGAGGATACAGTCCACAGAACTTTTCCAAACCTCATTAGACAGGTCAATATGCAAACTGAAGAAATTCAAAGAACCTCTGTGACATACTATGCAAAAGAAAAAAATCACAAAGGCAGCTAGAGAAAAGGAGCACTTACAAAAAGAATCCCATTCAGCTAAGAGCACACCTTTCAGCTTAAACCTCACAAGCCAGAAGAGAATAGGGCCTATTTTCAAGATCCTTAAAGAAAAGAAATTCCAACCCAGAATTTCCTTTGCTTCATAAGCAAAGGAAAAATGAAGTCCTTTTCAGACATGCAAATGCTAAGGGGATTTATTACTACCAGACCTGCCTTACAAGAGCTCCTAAAGGAAGTGCTAAACATGGAAATGAAGAAATGATACCTGTCATCACAAAGCACACTTAAACACATATTCCACTGACACTATAAACTATGCAATCACATCTACATAACAACCATCTAACAATATGATGACAAAATCAAACCCTAACATATCAATATTGACCCTGAATATAAAATGGTTAAATGACACACTTAAAAGGAATAGGGTGGCAAGTTGGATAAAGAAGCAAGACTCAACTGTTTGCTGTCTCCAAGGGACCCATCTCACAAGTAATGACACCCAGAGGCTCAAAGTAAAGAGACAGAGAAACATCTTTCAGGCAAACACAAAACAAAAAAGAGCAGGGGTCGCTATTCTTCTGTCAACTAAAATAGACTTTAAACCAACAACAATTAAGAAACACAAGGAAAGGCATGACATACATAATAATAAAGAATTCAACTCAACAAGAAGACTTAGCTATCCTAAATATGTACATACCCAACACTGGAGCACCCAGATTTATAAAATAAGCTCTTCTTGACCTATGAAAAGACTTAGACAAACACAATAATAGTGAGACACTTCAACACCCCACTGAAAGCATTAGACAAATCATCAAGGCAGAAACATAACACAAAAATTCTGGACTGAAACTCAACACCCAATCAATTGGACCTAATAAACATATGCAGAATCCTCTGACCAACAACCACAGAATACACATTCTTCTCATCTGCACACAGAAGATAGTCTAAGATTGACCACATGCTTGGCCATAGAGCAAGTCTCAATTAATTCAAAAAAATCAAAATCATACCAAGCACACATTTGGACCATAGTGCAGTAAAAACAGAAATCAATAGCAAGATCTCTCAAAACCACACAATTACATGGAAATTTTAAAACTTACTCCTGAATAACTTCTGGGTGAACAATGAAAACAAGGCAGAAATCAAAAAATTATTTGAAATTAATGAAAAGAGAGACATAACATAAATCTTTTAGATGCTGCTAACACAGTGATAAGAGGAAAGTTTTTAGTGCTAACCATCTACACATCAAGAAGTTAGAAAGTTCTCAAATTGGCTGGGTGTGGTGGCTCATGCCTGTAATCCCAGCTCCTTGAGAGGCCAAGGTGGTCAGATCACTTGAGGTCAGGAGTTCAAGACCAGCCTGGCCAAGATGGTGACACCCTGTCTCTACTAAAAATACAAAAAAAATCAGCTGGGCATGGTGGTGCATGCCTGTAGTTCCAGCTACTCAGGAGGCTGAGGCAGGAGAATTACTTGAACCCCAGAAGCAGAGGTTGCAATGAGCCAAGACTGCACCACTGCACCCTGGCCTAGATGATAGAGTGAGACTCCATCTCAAAAAAAAAAAAAAGTTATCAAATTAACAATCTAACATTGCACCTAGAAGAACAAGAATAAAAAGAACAAACTAACCCTGAAGCTAGCAAAGGAAAAGAAATAACTAAAATCAGAGAACTAAGTGAAATTGAGATACCAAAATCCAAATAAAAGATCAATGGAACCAAAAGATGGTTCTTTGAAAGAATAAACAAGATTGATAGACTGTGGACCAGGCACGGTAGCTCATGCCTGTAATCCCAACACTTTGGGAAGACAAGGTGGGCAGATCACTTCTGGTCAGGAATTTGAGAACACTCTGGCCAACATGGTGAAACTCTTGTCTCTACTAAAAATGCCAAAATTAGCCACATGTGGTGGCACAGGCTTGCAATCCCAGCTACTTGGGAGGCTGAGGCACGAGAATTGCTTGAACTCTGGAGGTGAAGGCTGCAGTGAGCCGAGATTGCATAAATGCACTACTCCAGCCTGGGAGACACAGCGAGACTCTGTCTCAAAAAAGAAGAAAAAAAAAAAGGTTGATAGACTGCTAGCTAGATTAACAAAAACGAGAGAAGATCCAAATTGGCACAATCAGAAATCACAAATATGATATTACAACCAATCCCACAGAAATACAAAAGATTCTCAGAAACGACTACGAACATCTCTATGCATACAAATTAGAAAATCTAGAGGAAATGGATACATTCCTAGAAGCAGTCTCCAAAGACTGAACCAGGAAGGGGGTGAAATAAAAAGTTTTGAAACTGAATCATTAATTAAAAAAACCTCTTAACCAAAAAACATTCTAGACCAGATATATTCACAGCTAAATTCTATAAGACATACGAAGAAGAACTGGTAGCAATCCTACTGAAACTGTTCATAAATATCAAGGAGGAGGAAATTCTCCCTACTTCTTTGTACAAAGACCAGCGTCATCTTGATGTCAAAATCTGGCAATGATGCAACAACAACAAAAAATCTTCAGGCCAATATTCCTGATGCACATAGATGAGAAAATCTTCAACAAAATACTAGCAAACTAATCCAGCAGCACATCAAAAAGTTAATTCAGTATAATCAACTGGTCTTTATCCCTGGGATACAATGTTGGTTCAACATATGCAAATCAATACATGTGATTCACCACATAAACAGAATTAACAACAAAACCACATAATCATCTCAATAGATGCAGAAAAGGCCTTCAATAAAATTCAACATTCCTTCATGTTAAAAACTCTCCACAAATTAGGTATCTAAGGAACATACCTCAAAATAATAAGAGCCATTGTGCTGGGCAGAGTGACTCAGGGCTGTAATCACAGCACTTTGGGAGGCCAAACAAGGAGGATTGCTTGAGACTAGGAGTTCGAAACCAGCTTGCGCAACAGAGATCTCATCTCTACAAAGAATTTAAAAATTAGCCAGAGTTGGTGGTGTCCACCTGTAGTATCAGCTACTCAGGAGACTGAAGCAGAAGGATCCCTTGAACCCAGGAGTTCAAGGTTATATTGAACTATGATTGTGTCACTGTGCTCCAGCCTGTGTGACACAGTAAGATTGTTTCAAAAATAAAAATAATAATAATAATAAGAGCCATCTATAACAAACCTATAGCCAACATCATACTCAACAGGCAAAAGCTGAAGCATTGATAATTGGAACAAGACAATGATGCCCACTTTCACTACTTCTATTCAACACAGTACTAGAAGTCTTTGACAGAGGAATTATGCAAGAGAAAGAAACATATGACATCCAAATAAAAAAAAAAGTCAAACTATCTCTCTTTGCTGATGATATCATTCTACATCAAGAAAACCCCACAGACTCCACCAGAAGGCTTCTAGAACCAATAAACAAATTCAGTAAAGTTTCAGTGTACAAAATCAATGTATAAAAATCAGTTGCATTTCTATATGCCAATAGCACCCAGACTCAAATCAAGAATGTAAACCCATTTACAATGGCCACAAAAAGAATAAAATACCTAGGAATACAGCTTAACAAGGAGGCGAAAGCTTTCTACAATGAGAATTACAAAACACTGCTCAAAGAAATCAGAGACAACACAAACAAATGGAAACGTGCCCACAGATAGCAAGAACCAGTATCATTAAAATGCACACTATCCAAAGCAATTTAGAGATTCAACACTATTCCTATCAAACTATCAATATTATTCTTCACAGAATTAGAAAAAAAAAACTATTCTAAAATTCATATGGAACCAAAAATGAGCCCATATCACCAATACAATCCTAAGCAAAAAAAAAAAAAAAAAAAAAAACAAAGCTGCCCAACTTCAAACTGTACTACAAGGCTACTATAAAAACAGAATGGCACTGGTACAAAAATAGTCACACATAACAATGAGTACTGGGTACAAAAACAGACTCATGGACAAATGGGACAGGATAAAGAACCTAGAAATAAAGTGACACAACTACAAACACCTGATCTTTGACATACTTGACAATAACAAACAATGAGGAAAGGACTTCCTATTCAATAAATGATGCTGGGATAACTGGCTAACCAATATGCAGAAGATTGAAACTGGACCCCCTCCAGTCATCATATGCAAACATTAACTCAAGAAGAATTAAAGACTTTAATGTAACATCTAGAACAATAAAAACCCTAGAAGAAAACCTAGGAAATACCCTTCTTGAGACTAGCCTTGGCAAAGAATTTATGACCAAGTCCTCAAGAGCAATTGTAACAAAAAACAAAAATAACAAGTGGGACCCAATTCAACTAAAGAGCTTGTGCACAGCAAAAGAAACTATAAACAGGGTACACAGATAACCTACAGAATGGGAACAAATATTTGTCAACTGTACATCCAACAAAGGTCTACTATCCAGAATCTGTAAGGAATTTAAACAAATCAGCAAGCAAAAAACAAATAACCTCATTAAAGAACAGGCAAATGACATGAACAAACATCTCTCAAAAGAAGACATATAAATGGTCAACAAATATATGAAAAAAATGCTCATTATCACTAAAAATTAGAGAAATGCAAATCAAAACCACAATTTGATACCATCTCATAACAGAATGGCTATCATTAAAAAGTCAAAAAACAACCACTGCTGGCAAGGTTGCAGAGAAAATAAAATACATATACACTGTTGGTAGGAATGTAAACTACTCCAGCCACTGTGGAAAACAGTTCGGAGATTCTTCAAAGAACTAAGAGTTGAACTACTATTACTTCACATAGACACATGCGCTCGTTTGTTCACTGCAGCACTATTCACAATAGCAAAGACATGGAATCAACAAAGAGGTCCATTAACAGAGAACTGGATACAGAAAATGTGGTAGATATACATGATGGAATATTACACAGCCATAAAAAGAATGAAATAATGTCCTCTGCAGCAATATGGATGCATCTGGAGGCCATCATTCTAAGCAAACTAGGGCAGGAACAGAAAACCAAATATCACATGTTCTCACTTATAAGTGGGAGCTAAACACTGACTACACATGGACACAAAGATGGGAACAAGAGACAGTGGGGACTGCTTAAGGGAGAAAGGTGGGAGGAGGAAATAAGTTGGAAGGCTACCTATAGGGTACTATGCTCATTACTTGGGTGATGGGGTCTTTAATACACCAAGCCTCAGTGACACACAATTTACCCATGTAAGAAGCCTGCACATGCACCTCCTTAACCTAAAATAAAAATAGGAAAAAAAAAAAAAAGGAAAAGGCTTAAAAGTAGATAGAGAAAAGATACATGACATAAAAAAGATTGCTATAGACTATAGATAGTATAGTAGGTAATTGACAAAGAAATGATGTCCTTAAAACACTTAACAAAAAATGTAAAAATCTTTCAATGTAGAAACATGCTTTCAGAGAAAATATCCTTAAAAAGTAAAAAAAAAAAAAAAAAAAATTCTGACAAACCAAAACTAAAACACTTTATCATCAGCTAACCTGAACTAAAAGACACACCATGCAGGAACTTGATCTTTACCAAAGAAAAGAGAGAGGGACAGAAATGGTAAATGTGTAGAAAGACAAAAATGTCTTTAAAAATGTTTTTCATTGTTTTAAAAAAACCTTTAAGGGAAAAAAAAAAAATAAACCATGTGTTGTGACCCTTGTAACGAATGTAAAGTATATGACAAAACCAGCATAGAGACAAAACTGGGTACATGAAAGCATAAAATTGTATGGGTCTTACAATATGCATAAAGTGGTACATATTATTGAAGGTAGAAAGAAAGAAGTTAAAGGTACACATCTTAAACCTTACAGCAACCACTTAAAAACAAAAACACAGTCATATAGTGCAGGGTCCAGCCCTACAGGGTCTGTGGGTTTTTTCTCCTCATGTGCAGAGATAAGAGATTGTAGAAATAAAGACACAAGACAAAGAGATAGAAGAAAAGATAGCTGGGCCCAGAGGACCACTACCACCAAGGCACAGAGACTGGTAGAGGCCCCAAATACTGTTATTTATTGGATACAAGACAAGGGGGCAGGGTAAGGAGTGTGAGCCATCTCCAATGATAGGTAAGGTCACGTGAGTCACGTGTCCACCAGACAGGGGACCCTTCCCTGTTTGGCAGCCAAGGCAGAGACAGAGAGAGGACAGCTTACACCATTATTTATTCTATGCATTTCAAAGACTTTTAGTACTTTCACTAATTCTGCTACTGTTATCTAAAAGGCAGAGACAGGTGTACAGGGTGGAACATGAAAGCGGACCAGGAGCATGACCACTGAAGCACAGCATCACAGGGAGACAGTCAGGCTGAGGACAGGCCTGACATTAGTCAGGCCTTCCACAAGAGGTGGTGGAGTAGAGTCTTCTCTAACTCCCCCAGGGAAAGGGAGACTCCCTTTCCTGGTCTGTTAAGTAACGGACTGCCTTCCCCAGGCACTGAGGCTACTGATAGACCAAGGTCCACTAGGTAAGGGCGACTTCGCAGGCACTGGCGTTACCACTAGACCAGAGAGCCCTCTAGTGGCCCTGTCCAGGCATAACAGAGGGCTCACACTCGTCTTCTGGTCACTTCTCACTGTGTCCCTTCAGCTCCTATCTCTGTAGGGCCTGGTTTTTCCTAGGTTATAATTATAAAACAAAAATTATTACAATATTGGAATAAAGAGTAATACTACAAATAATTAATGATATTCATATATAATCATATCTGCAATCTATTTATAGTATAACTATTCTTATTCGATAAATTTTCTTTATTATACTGGAACAGCTTGTGCCCTCGGTCCTTGCCTTGGCACCTGGGTGGGTTGCCACCCACAATATAGCTGATAAGCTAATAATGCAGATAACAGAATCATTTAAAAAATGCAATTCATTTAAAAGGAAGTGCTATGATTTGAATGTCCCTCCAAAACTTATGTTGAAATGTAATTGCCATTGTGACAGTGTTAAGAGGTGGGACTTTCAAAGGGTGATTAGATTATGAGTATTTTTCCCTCATGAATAGATTAATGCTGTTTTCACAGGAATGGGTTAGTTATCTTGGGAGCGGAATCCTGAGGAAAGATGAAGTTTATCTCCCAGCCTCTCTCTATCTCACATGCTTACTTGCCCTTCCACCATGTTATAATGCAGCAGGAAGGCCCTAGTTAGATACCAAAGCCATGTTATTGTACTTCTGACCCTCTGGAACTGTGAGAAATAAATTTCTTCTCTTCATAATTACCCAGTCTGTGGTATTCTGTTATAGCAGCAGAAAATGGAGTAAAACAGGAAAGAAAAAGCAAAACAACAACAAAAGAAATAGCAAGATAGTAGAATTAAAACTTTCCATACTGAGTTCCATCACAAGTAAATGGTCTAAAATGCTGAAACTCTGTACTCATTAAACAATAACTCACCCATTCTCTCCTCCCCAACTCCCTGGAAATCACCATTGTACTCTCTCTATAATTTTTGCTACTCTCAGTACCTCACATAAGTAGAATCGCATAGTATTTGTCTTTTTATACCCAGCTTATTTCACTTAGCATAATGCCCTCTGCCGCTATAAACATGGGTATACAAATATCTCTTCAAGACCTGTTTTCCATTCTTTTGGGTTTATAGCCATAAGTGGAATTGCTGGATCATATGGTAATTCTATTTTTAATTTTTTGAGGAACTGCCATACTGTTTTCTGTAGCAAATATGCCATTTTATATTCCTACCAAGAGTGCACAAGGCTTAATTCCAATTTTTCCACATCTTCACCAACACTTGCTATTTTCTGGGTTTTTTTGTTTTTTGTTTTTTACAGTACCCATCGTAATGGCTAATGGCTGTCAGGTAGTATATCTCACTGTATTTGATTTGCATTTTGAGTAGTGATATTGAACATCTGTGAATGTGTTTAAAACTACTGTACATCTAAGATGGTTAAGATGGTAAATTTTATCTGTATGTTACCAAAATTTTAGAAATTAGGAAAAAAGTAATTTATCCTCAATGAAAAACCAGTAATCAGAATCCCCTACCATGTAAAAAGCATTATAGACGATGACCAAATGGGATTTATTCCCAAAATACAAGAATGCTTCGACATATAAAAATCAATCAATGTAATGCATTAACAGAATGAAGCAGGGGAAAACACATGATCATCTCAATTGACGCAGAGGAAGCATCTGACAAAACTCAACACACTTTTATAATAAAAATATACAATGAACTAAAAATAGAAAGGAATTACTCAAACCTAATAAAAGCCATATATAAAAAACCCACCACTAACATCATATTCAATAGTGAAGGATTGAAGGCATTTCCTCTAAGATCAAGAACAAGAGAAGGATGTCATTTTCATCACTTCTATTCAACACAGTATTAAAAGTTTTAGCCAGGGCTAAATAAGGCAAGAAAAAGAAATAAAGGTATTCAAATTGAGAAGGAAAAATAAAATTAACTCTTCACAGATAACATGACCTTATATGTAGAAAACTCCAAACATTCACACTAAAAAGAAAAAAAAACTGTTAGAATAATAAATTCAATAAAGTTGCAGTATGCAAAATCAACACAGAGAAATCAGTTGTGTTTCTCCACACAAACAATTTAGAACAATATGAAAAGGACTTCCCAGGGTCATGAATTGAAATATTTAATATTGTTGAGGTATCAATACTACCCAAAGTGGTCAACAGAGTCAACATAATCCTTATCAAAATCCCAATGATCTTTTTTTTTTTTTGCAGAAATAGAAAAATCTATCCTGCCCAAGGTAATTTACAGATTCAATGCCATTCCCATTAAGCTACCAAAGACTTTCTTCACAAAATTGGAAAAAACTACTTTAAAGTTGATATGGAACCAAAAAAGAGCCCACATCGCCAAGACAATCCTAAGCCAAAAGAACAAAGCTGGAGGCATCACACTACCTGACTTCAAACTATACTACAAGGCTACAGTAACCAAAACAGCATGGTACTGGTACCAAAACAGATATATAGACC
>NW_012115355.1:541573-554394 GCF_000951035.1 Colobus angolensis palliatus | reverse complement strand
ATACCTAATGTAAATGACGAGTTAAGGGGTGCAGCACACCAACATGACACATGTATACATATGTAACAAACCTGCACGTTGTATACATGTACCCTAGAACTTAAAGTAAAATTAAAAAAAAGAAAAAGAAAAATCTATCCTTAAATTCATATGGAATCTCAATGCTGAATAGCCAAAACAATCCTAAAAAGGGTCTCACTTTCCACCAATTATGAAACTTAATAAAAAGTTACAGTAATCAAAACAGTGTGGCATAAAGATAGACATTTAGACCAGTGAAACAGAACACGTAACCTAGAAATAAATTTGTTAATATATGGCCAAATAATTTTTTATGAGGGTGACAAGATCATTAAGAACACTATTTTCAAAAAGTAGTGCTGGGAAAACTGGATATTCACATGCAAAAGTATGACTGGATTTTTTACTAATACAAAAATTAACTCAAAATGGATCAAAGACCTAAGCATAAAAGCTAAACCTATAACAACTCTTCAACAATTCTATGCATCAAAAGACACTATCAACACAGTGAAAAGGCAACAAATGGGATGGGAAAAATATTTGCAAAACATATTATCTTAGTAGGGACTGATATCCAGAATCTATAAATAACTCATACAACAACCACCACCACCACCAACCTGATTAAAAAAGGGCAAAGAAACTTGAATAGAAATTTTTCCAAAGAAGATATACGAATGGCCAATAAGCACACAAAAGGATGCTCAGTATTACTAAGCATTAGGGAAATACAAATCAAAACTATAATGAAGGCTGGGCACGGTGGCTGACACCTATAATCCCAGCACTTTTAGAGGCTGAGGCCAGCAGATCACCTGAGGTCAGGAGTTGGAGACCAGCCTGGCCAACTCAGTGAAACCCCATCTCTACTAAAAATACAAAAATTATCTGGGTGTGGTGGTGTACACCTGTAATCCCAGCTACTTGGGAGGCTGAGACAGGAGAATCGCTTGAACCTGGGAGGCAGAGGTTGCATAAGCCGAAAGTGCGCCATTGTACTCCAACCTGGGCAATGCTCCATATCAAAAAAAGAAAAAAAAAAAAAAAACTACAATGATATTCTATTTTACCCGTGTTAGAATGGCTACTATCAAAAAGACACAAAATATCAACCGTTGGTGAGGATGTAAAAAACTAGAACCCTTATACAATCCTGGTGGAAATGAGTGTAAAGTAAATATAAAACAGTATGGCAATTCTTCAAAAAATTAAAAATAAAATCATATGGTCCAGCAATCTCATTTCTAGATCACACACAAGAATTGAAAGCTGGGCCTCAAAGAGATATTTGTATACCCATGTTCATAACAGCATTATTCATAAGAGTTAAAAAGTGAAAACAACCCTAATGTCCATTGATGGATAACTGAACAAAAGATGGTATCGATATACAATAGAGTACTATATAACCTTAAAAAGGAAGGAAATTCTGACACACGCTGCAACATAGATGAACTTTGAAAATACTATGCTAAGTGAAATAAGCCAGGCACAAAAAAGATACATACTGTATGATTCCACACACAGGAGTTACTTAGTCAAATTCAGAGACAGAAAGTAGAATGGTAGTTGCCCAAGACTGAGAGGAGGAAGGAATGCAGAGTTACTGTTTAATGGGTACAGAGTTTAAGTTTGAGAAGATGAAAAAGTTAGGGAGGTGGATGTTGGTAACAACTGTGCAACAATGCGAATGTTCTTAATGCCACTGAAATTTACACTTAAAAAATAGTTAAGTTTTATGTTAAGTTAAAAATGTTAAAGTTAAGTTAATGTTTCATGTTAAGTTAAAAATGTTAAATTTTATGTTATGTATACTTTGCCACAATAAAAAAAATTTTTTTAATCTATAGTTTGGGGGCACTAAAACTTACAAACCTGTAGCATTTTGTAAATTACATCTGGTACCAACTTACTACAGTTACAATGCCTGCATATAGTTTACTGAAGGTTTAGTGCTTCTTCACTTCCAACATTAGCTTTATGGTTTATAATTTCTATGTATATCACTGCCAGCTGCTCAAGTAACTGCTTTCCCTGTTTCCTACATTGCTGTGGCTACCAAATCAAAAACTATAAAACCAAAAAGAAATATAATCATATCAAAATGTTTTTAAACGATTTTAAATGTAAATTTTTATCACTCCCTAATAAGAAATACTAAGGTGGCTTGCAGGAAGTCAAGTGCAGAGATACATAATTAAACATTTGAAGGGCAACTATCAAACTACTACTAAACTCTGCATGTGTGTGTGTGTGTGTGTGTGTGTGTGTGTGTGTGTGTGTGTTGGTGAGAAGGTTCCTATGAATGTTTACAGTTGTTAGCAAAGTGGTCCTGGCTATGGGACTGGGTTGTGGGAAAATTATATAAGGTATTAGACTTGAGAACATTTTACCACACTTTAAAAACTCTCTACTGATTAAAAAAATACAATTATATCAGCATACGAAAAGATCCCATGAAATGGGTGAAGTTTCTCTAGGAAATTCAAAGTTCACAAACTTGGCTGTTTATGTAAAACTATAAAGCTACTTCTGAATTACTTTTTTGCGACATTTTCAATTAAACAATGCAGTTGTGGAACATTACTTTATACTGCATAGTACAGCAGACCAAGTCACAGCATATTCATATCATAAGAAACTAGTACTAAGGAATAAAAATGTGCCTAATGTCCTTATCTATTTACCTCCCAAACACAGGCACTTTCCAACTCAGAAAACAGGAGAATAGTGCATCATAAAATACCAAAAGCTTGAAATATTGCTTAGGCCCTTGGCTGACTTTACAAAACAGGCAAGATTTGAGGGTGTCACAAGAATACATTTCAGCTCAAGGAGTAATTAGTTTTACAATTCATTCATTCCACAAATATTTTTATGTGCTTTGTAATTCATTTATACCATGAGTATTTTTTATGATGCCTATTACATGTAAAGTTCAGTGCTACCGCTTTGGAGATCACGAAAAGGCTGCTCTGGTATAATAGAAAAAAATGGTCTTGGATTGTGCTCAGATCCATCACCTGTCTAATCATAAAGTAAGTTATTTAACAGCCCTCATAAAAACTACTAGGAGGGTAACATGAGATACAGACGCAAGACCCCAACACCGTATCTACACATGGTGTTACATCTACACATCTAACAAATACGTGCAGAACTTAAGAAAGATGATACAAACAAAAATTCTGGCCTCAAAAGCATACTATCTGTTAAAGGAGATGAGAAATGAACATAATTTTACTGCTAGGTAAAAAGCAATACACTGTTAAAAATAATAAAATGCTTAAAGAATTCAATAAGGAAACAAGTACTTCACCTTGAGAAGAAGCAATCATTTGATCTGGGTCTAAAAGCACAGGGATGATTTGGCTATGTGGGGATCAGGAGAGAAAAAACAAGATGAATAACGTAAAAGTGGAAAAACGTTTTATTAAAAATGTATAACTGAGGAAATCATAGAGAATCAAAGAAAGACGAAGCAACTCCATTTGGCTACAACAAGATCTATGTGGAAGAATTTAGAAAGTTGAAAATTAAACGTAAACGAACTAGGGCTAGATTATAAATGGCATTCGATCTCAAATTAAGGCATTTGAAATAAAAGCATCTCAACTATGCTGAAGGAAGAAAACCTGGTGAAAGTACATAAAATAAATTAGAAGATGGAGAAAGGATATGTGGATAGACAGTGGAAAGGCTACTACAGCAGTCCAGGCAAGAGATACTAAAGACCTAAACTACAGTAATAATAAGAACTGAAGAGCAAGGAAGTGATATGAGATTTGACGGCAATGGATCAACAGAAATGGTTGTTGGAAGCAAAGTAGAGAACGATTACAAGATAACCTACATGACTGTAAGGATGAAGATATTGTTAATATAAATGAGGGAAAATATCAACTAACGAGACTAGGAAGTCAAGCACAACAAGAACTCCATTATAGTGAAATTCTAACTTACTTTTACTTGCACGTATGTGTGTCTGTAGATAAGACAGGTATATATATATATATATTCATATATATGCACACTTTTGTTTTTTGCAGAAAGAATTATACACAAATAAATTGTACATAGCTTATAACTGGTATCTTGACAGTTTTGTAACTTGTCAGGAAAGAATGTTTAAACATAAGGAATAAAATGTAACAAATACTGAAAAAGTATATCTACTTTAGAGAAACAATAGGCTTAGACAAAGATAGTTTCTCTAAAGATAATCATGTTCCATTCTATTCAACTCTGACACAAAGAACTAATTTTACTCATTTTTGAAAGAGCTCTTTAATGCAATAAAAAAGAGTGTAATATTTCAAAAGTTCAAGCCATAGTTTACACTTACTCTCTGTAACTCCCATTTCTCAATAAGGTGTTCCACTTCACCACCAAGAACTGTAGTGTTAGAGTCATTCAAGAGCAGGAATCCATTTTTTATGTCAACAATGCCTGAGAGCTTAACTTTAGTTCCAGGTGGTGTGTTCAGGCTAAAGCAAAGAGAAAAGTGTTAAAAACATATTGAAGCTGAGAACACACGGACACAGAGAGGGGAATGACACACACTGTGGCCTGTCGAGGGGTGGGGTAATGGGAGGGAGAGCATTAGGAAAAATAGCTAATGCATGCTGGGCTTAATAGCTAGGTGATGGGTTGATAGGTACAGAAAACCACCATGGCACATATTACCCATGTAACAAATCCGTATATCCTACATATGTACATTGAAATTAAAAAAAAAAAAAAATTGACACTCTTTCCCAAAACTGGAATTCAGTCTCATATTGTGACCCAATCAGGTTCTTCAAAATGAACTAACACCAAAACTAATTTTTCAGGAGGCTGACTATATCATATGAATACACCACCAGAGAGGAAGTTAGAAGACTAGGAACAAGATTTTTTTTTTTTTTTTTTTTTAAAGACAGAGCCTCCCACTGTTGCCCAAGCTCCTCAAGTGCAGTGGGCAGTGGCACAATCTCAGCTCACTGAAACCTCTGTCTCCCAGGTTCAAGTGATTCTCCTGTCAGCCTCTCGAGTAGCTGGGATTATAGGCATGTACCACCACGACCAGCTATTTTTTGTATTTTTAGGAGAGACAGGGTTTCACTATGTTGGCCAGGCTGGTCTCCAACTCACCACCTCAGGTGATCCACCTACCTCAGACTCCCAAAGTGCTATAGGATTATAGGCAAGAACCACTGCATCTGGCCATATTGTCATTTTCTATCTCAATGACAAAGAAATGAGCTTTAGTTTTCACTTGCAAAAGAAAAAAAAAAAAGGTGGACAATAACCACATGTCACTAACTTGTGATAAAGACATGATAAATAGAATAAAAATATAAAATACTTTTTCAACTATGCTATGCTATATAAGATTTGACATTTTTTCCTCTGAGCTTTAGCTGTGCACAGCAAAAAATACTGTTTGTTTGTTACAAAGTTGAATTTCAATACAGAAGATCTCTGATGAGTAATAAACATAAAAATTTAACATCTATATGAGCCAGAGTGATTCACACAAAATGTTTTTGTTATCCATCAAGTCAAAAATCAAATGAAAGTTATTTATGCACTAACTTTAAAAGGATTTTTATATGCTAATTTTTAAGCTATTTATACACTAACTTGAAAAGAACATTTCTATAGTTGGCTAATAGTATCAAATTTAGGGCAAACATTACACCATGGCTCGTCTTATAGAAAACCAGAGACAAAATGTTTACCCTCTTAACCCTTTGGCAAAGGAAAACAGGGAAAGAAATCTATTTTGTCACTTAGGTCTGTTCTAAAATAAAAGCATATATACCAAGCCCCACCCATCTCTTCTCACATACAGCAAGAAGTACTGCAAATAGTAATTCTAAGGTAAATACTTAGGATAAATTAGAAAATTATTCTGAAATGACTTTGCATTGTTCACATCTTAAAATCTCATAAAATTCATCACATGCTAATATATTCAAAGGCCAATCAGTCAGAATGCTAACATCACTGGACTTTTTTAGAGAAAAATAATTAATAAAATAATTATTAACAAGAAGAAATAGAGGATGTCTGATTTTAAAGCTTCAAAGAGCCCATAAAGAGTAAGGTAGGTTACATATTAAAAATTATTCTGTACATCTTGTATATATACAATTTTTATACATCAATGCTATCTCAATAAAGCCATTGAAAATTATTTTGAGGGCCCCAAGCTCAATCATTTTTAGTGATCAATCACAATTGACAAAATGAATGGTCATAAACAGCCTTGCATAACCTAACCTAAGTAGAGAGTTCTGTGGTGATAAATGTAGTAAACTTAGAACCATCTATTAGCCTTCAAGATCAGCAACAGCTGAATACAATTACAATAGTGAAGAAGGGTTCCCAATTCCAGACAATCAGCAAATTCAGATTTTCATAACTCTTATAGTCAAGGTACAGGGATAAATAAAAATAAGCACCAAGGACACCAGGCTACTGTATTCTTTACCTCCAAAGAAATTGCTAATGAGTTAGATTTTACCTACGACCTATGTAGTCAAGTTATTTGAAGCTGGACCTACAATTTCACTGAAACAATTGATAGTCTTACCAGATTAAATTCAAGTTCCATTCCCACAAAAGAAAACAGGGGCTAAATTTTTATTTTTATTTGTGTTGATATTGTAATTATACATATTGTGGGGGTACATGTGATATTTTGACACATATATACAATGTGTAATGATCAAATCAGGGTAAATGAGATATCTATTACGTCAAACATTTAACTTTGCTGAGAACATTACGAATCTACTCTTCTAATTATTTTGAAATATTCAACAAATTACTGTTAACTATAGTCACCCTATTACGCCATTGAACACTAAATCTTATTCTTTCTATCTAACTGTATTTTTGTACCCATAAACCAACCCTTCCTTATCATCCACTCTCCACTATCCTTCCTGGATGCCATTTTACTGTCTGCAGATCAGGTTTTTTTAGTTCCCACATGACAAATCATGCAATATTTGTCTTTCTGTACCTGGTTTATTTCACTTAATACAATGCTCTCCAGTTCTATCCCTATTGTTGCAAATGACAAGATTTCATTCTTTTTGTGGCGGAATAATGTTCCATTATCTACATACATATATATACATATCACATTTTCTTTATCCTTCAACCAATGATGCACACTTAGGTTGATTTCATTATCTTGGGTATTGTGAATAGTGCTGCAATGAAAATGGGAGTGCAGATGTTTCCTCAATATGCTGACTTCCTTTCTTGTGAATACATACCCAGCAGTCGGACTGCTATGTCAAATGCTATTTCTACTTTTAGTTTCCTTAGGAGCCGCCATACTGTTTTCCATGGTGGTTGTACTAATTTACATTCCAATCAGTGGTCTTTGAGCATTCCTCTTTCTCTGCATCCTCAACAGCATTTGCTATTGTCTTAGTCTATTTGTGTTGCTATAAAGGAACACCTGAGGCTGGGTAATTTATAAAGAAAGGTTTATTTGGCTCATAGTTCTGCAGGCTGTACAAGCAGCATGGCATCAGCATCCAATTCTGGTGTTTCAGGTTGCTTCCACTCATGGCAGAAGGCAAAGGGGTATATGCAGATCACATGACAAGAGCAAGCAAAAGAGAGAAGAGGCAGGTGCCAGGCTCTTTGTAACAACCAGCTCCCACAGGAAGTAATAAAGAAAGAACTCACTCACTGCAAGGATGGCACCAAGCCACTCATGAGGGCTCTGCCCCTCCATGACCTAAATACTTTGCACTAGGCCCCACCTCCAACACCGGGGATTAAATTCCAATAGAGGGTTTGGAAGGTCAAATATCCAAACTATAGCAGTTATTTTCTGTCTTTTTGATAATAGGCATTCTAACTGTGTGAGATAATTTCTCACTGTAGTGATGCTGAGCATTTTTTCATATGCCTGTTGGCCATGTGTATGTCTTCTTTTGAGAAATGTCTATTCAGATCTTTTACCAAATTTTAATTGGATTTTTTGTTTTTGTTTTTGTTTTTTTTTTTTTGCTATTATTTGAGCTCCTTATATATTCTGGATATTAATCCCTTGTCAAACGGATAGTTTGCAAATATTTTCTCCCATTCTGTAGGTAGTCTCCTCACTTTGTTCATTGTTTCCACTGCTGTGCAGAAGCTTTTTAGTTTGATAAAATCCCAATTGTCTATTTTTACTTACGTTGCCTATGTTTTTGAGGTCTTACCCAAAAAATTATTGCCCAGACCAATGTTTTGAAGCATTTCCCCAATGTTTTCTTCTAGTAATTTCATGGTTTTAGGTCTTATATTTAAGTCTTTTTTTTTTTTATTTTTGAGCTGGAATTTTGCTCTTGTCACACAAACTGGAGTGCAATGGTGTGATCTCAGCTCACTGCAAACTCTGCCTCCTGGGTTCAAGTGATTCTCCTACTTCGGCCTCCCAAGTAGCTGGGATTACAGGTGTGCACCACCATTTTTCACCATGTTGGCGCAGCTGGTCTTGAACTCCTGACCTCAGGTGATCCACCTGCCTTGACCTCCCAAAATGCTGGGATTACAGGCATGAGTCACCATGCCCAGCCACATTTAAGTTGATTTTTGTATATGGTGAGAGATGGGAATTTCATTATTCTACATATGGTTATCTAGTTTTCCCAGCAGCATTTATTAAAGAGACTATCCTTTTGCCTATGTATGTTTTTGATGCCTTTGTTGAAAATGAGTTGGCTGTAAGTATGCGGATTTATTTCTGGGTTCTCTATTCTCTTTCATTGGTCTACGTGTCTGTTTTTATGCCAGTACCATGCTGTTTTGGTTACTATAGATTTCTAGTGTAATTTGAAATCAGGTAACGTGATACCTCCAGCTTTGTTCTTTTTACTCAGGGACTAAAATTTTAACACAATTTTTACTATCACCTTCAGAACTATAATTAATTCTTATCCAGAAAGTATATTTTGGTTTAGTTAATATTTTCATTGGTACCCAAAGGTTCCTTTAATCTTACTTCATTGAAATAAAGAAAAAAAAAAAAAAAAGCTGCTTTAATGATGAGTGAAGAGCATATGACAATAATTTTTTCAGTTGTCAAGTTGCAATAAATTCAACAAGGGATGACAGTAAACAGCATTGGGCAGATTGGGCAGTGCCCTACACTCAGGGCTGACCTTGTGTTTTCATTCCTTAGAGAAATATACAGCCATAAAATCGGAGAATGAGCCATTACGTGGCAAGTCTTTCTTCTGAGTCATCTGTGAGGTTCCCTTGCAAGGTGTGTGACTGAATTTGACATAGGAATTTGAAAAGCTGTTTCTACACAAAAGCAGGAATCCTATTCTTCAAAAAGAAGACAACATAATCACAAAGTCAACAAATCTCCCTGTGTGTAGAGAAATCAACATTTTAGACAAACATATATCTTCTGAGGAGGGGGCCTCAT
Organism: Colobus angolensis palliatus; assembly: GCF_000951035.1. NCBI lineage: Eukaryota > Metazoa > Chordata > Mammalia > Primates > Cercopithecidae > Colobus > Colobus angolensis. The sequence goes on along the minus strand of NW_012115355.1, from coordinate 544,937 downwards.
TTACCAGAGGCAGACACCAGATGAAAGAAGAAAAAAGAAGGGAAATCACTGAAAAGATCATACAATGCCTCAATCTACCACATTTTCTCTCGCATACCTACTATTCTAAATCACTTAAGCTCCAGCAAATGTAACTTCTCGCTCTTTCTGTTGTCAGAACACTGTGTCTCTGCATGTACTATTCCCTCCCTGCACCTTAAAATACCTACTCATATTTTAACCCCACTCCTGGTTACCCCAGGCAGAAGTAATTTTTGAGACTCTTAGTCCTTTCAGTTTACATATTTCTTACAATATTTGTATGCCTATGTGCCTACTTCATTGGCATATGAGATACTAAGAGGCTGAAATCTAAACCTCATTTGCCTTTGTACCTTCAGCACTGGATTAAAGGGCTAGAACACCTGATAAATGCCTGCTCGAGAGAAAAGTATGGTATAGGAGTTTATATTAAGTGAAAAAGCTCAGAGGAGCCCAAGCTGCAAAGGTGAGCATATAAAATGACAAAGAACACCAAAAAAGGCAGGTGGGAGGAGGGCTGCAAATGTCTAGTGAAAGTTTCCACCTCAGAAAAGAGCTCAGAATGGCCAAATGGAAATACCAAGAATAGAGGGGACACTTTCCCTTCCTTCTCATTGCTTTCCTCCATTCCACTGGGCATGGCTCTAAAAGCTTCTTATTAAAATAACCAAATGAAAGATTTGGAAAATCATTCCCAATGATTTCCTAGGAAATGACTAAAGTCAGTCACATACCTCCCTGATTTCAGTAATTCCCTAGGAAAATCCATTAGCCTATAAAACTCTGCAAGAACATTAAACAGTGTGATGGACACACTAATATACACACAGTTAGCTAGCTACTGAACTGTTTTTTAAAATTCTGTTTGTTCTAAACAATTGAGTGACCTAAAGTATGTGACAAAACTGAAAAGATTACTTTCATGCAAGAACAAAATAAATTTGTTTTTATAATTAACATTCAATCAAGAATGTAACTACTTATTTTTTTTTTTTATTTTATATATATATTTTTGAGACAGAGTCCCATCCTGTCACCCAGGCTGGAGTGCAAAGGTATGATCTCAGCTCACTGCAACCTCCACCTACCAGGTTCAAGCTATTCTCCCGCCTCAGCCTCCCAAGTAGCTGGGATTATGTACCTGCCACCATGCATGGCTAATTCTTGTATTTTGTAGAGACGGGGTTTCACCATGTTGGCCAGGCTGGTCTTGAACTCCTGACCTCAGGTGATCCACCTGCCTTGGCCTCCCAAAGTGCTGGGATTACAGGTTTGAGCCACCATGCCTGGCCATATATTCTTAACTATTTTTATACAGATGAAGCAGAAATGCACAAAAGCTCTATAATTTCATCTGAAAAGTTGTAACACACAATTAAGGGTCCATTCCTCCTTTTCAAAATTCTTAAATCATTCCAATTGAATAGCACCTTCAATATTCTGTAACAAATACACAAAAGAAAGTGCCAATCACCTTATTTTTGACATGTAACTAAATTCTACTGCTGTGCAACTTATATGACCATCAGTCATCTGCAATCGCAGCATCCTTGGTGCAGCCTGAGATTCTTCGTTATCCTTTGGTGCAGCAACATTGCGAATTTTTTGAATTTGCAAAACACATGGACCTTCGAGCTGTCAAAACAGAAAAGAATAAAAATCACTTTCTAGTCATGAAACTCTATTCAGGGCTGTGTTTTCATTTATAGTGTTTCTCTTTTCCGTAATAGTCATGCTTTATGATTTATAATAACTTCAATTAAGATTGAAACTGAAATTATATATTATCAAGTTTTTTCTTTGTTTTGGTATTGAAAGAGAAAACTTCAAAAAGGTCTCCTGAAGAACAATTTTTTTTAATAATTCTGAATTCATTTTCAGAAAGTAATGAGAAAAGAAAACCCTAGGAAAACAGTTATATTTCTGCATGAAAGGTATATTTATTGATGTTGTTAGTCTTAAGCAATCTAAATCGTACACATAAATCCAGCTTCTCCCTCCTTTTACATTAAGGGATATTTTGAAAATAAAGAACTTTGCAGTTTTTTTAAGGGAATCAAATTTATGGCAGCAGTTCAAAAGAATGCTTTCTGGACCGGGTTTAGTAGCTCACGCCTATAATCCCAGCACTTTGGGAGGCCGAGGCAGGTGGATTACTTGAGGTCAGGAGCCTGTGACCAGCTGGGCCAACATGGTGAATCCCCGTCTCTACTAAAAATACAAAAATCAGCCGGGTATGGTGGCGTGCACCTGTAATCCCAGCTACTCAAGAGGCTGAGGCAGCAGAATCACTTGAATCCGGGAAGTGAGGTTGCAGTGAGCCGAGATCAAGCCATTGCACTGCAGCCTGGATGACAGAGCGAGACTCCATCTCAAAACAACAACAACAACAACAACAACAAAAGAATGTTTTCTGTTCAGAAATCAAGTTTAAAGTGCTCCCTCTTTTGGTATACATGAAGCATACAATACCACCAAAACCATAAAAGGTTCAAGAAGTATGTGTTGTAACTGACATATTTTCACATTTTCCTCTTTAAAATAAAAATTTTAATTTAACTTCAATATTAAATCTAATGCTGTATTATATGTGTTGGCCAAATTTCAAAGATTAAAAAAAAAAAAATAGAGTAAAGTTGAGAAACAACAGTAAAATCTGCTTATGTGTCCGAAAAAATAAATTTAACTAAAGTGACAACTTCTACATCTTTAAGTAGTATCATACCTTGGGGGAAAAAGGCTATTTAAAATTAGGCTTTTAAGTACAATATTTCTGTGCATATTACTTTATATTTTCAGCAAAGAGAAATGTGAAATGATTGACAAATATTTATACTACATTTCCTGAGCAAGCACATTCCCAAGTTGAAAATTTTCTACTCCATATTTACCAGTATTTTGCCAAAAAATGAATAATTTTGTTATTATAAATTTAGGCCTAGAGAATATAATTAGAAAAGAGAATAAAAAATTTTACCTAATTTTCACTTAAGAAAAAAAATTTCAAGTTGAAGCAAGTCCGAAACTCTTAACAAGTATAGATAAGCTGCTAATTCAGGATGAACTTTTTCTTTGGCTTTTGTTAATGCCATTAAAATAAGGACATTTAAATTAAATCATAGGTGGGGGCAGAGCAAGATGGTCAAATAGGAATAGCTCCAGTCTCCAGCTCCCAGCACGAGCGACACAGAAGACAGGTGATTTCTTCATTTTCAGCTGAGGTACTGGGTTCATCTCACTAGGGAGTGCTGGACAATCGGTGCTGGTCAGCTGCTGCAGCCCGAACAGCGAGAGCTGAAGCAGGGCGAGGCATCGCCTCACCTGGGAAGCGCAAGGCAGAAAG
>NW_012115355.1:505007-539667 GCF_000951035.1 Colobus angolensis palliatus | reverse complement strand
TGAGTTGATGGGTGCAGCACACCAACATGGCACAAGTATACATATGTAACAAATCTGCACATTATGCACATGTACCCTAGAACTTAAAGTATAATAATAATAATAACAAAGTATAATAATAATAAAGTATAAGAAATAAATAAAAATTAATGAATTAATTAAATTCATTAGGCATGTTAGGCATGTTATGGTTATTATAGTTCATAATTCTGTTTATTTTGGTATCCTATATTTTTAGTCCAGGCACTGACAAATATCTAGCCTATGCTTCCCAATACAATCCGCCAGCCACATGTAGCTATTTAAATTTGCATTTAAATTAAAATTAAGTGAAATTTAAAATTGTTCAATCATACTAGCCATATTTCAAGTGTTCTATATATGCAGAGCACAGAGTTAGACCACTTTCATCACTGCAAAAAACTCACCACACAGTTGGTGATGATCTAAGCCTATGTGTTCCAAAATGAGTCCAAAATGAGACTCATGCATCCTAGGCACCGCACTTCCATTCAAATGTAGGAGGGAAACATTTGTTTTTATTTGATTCAATTAAGATTGAAACTGAAATTATATATTATCAAGTTTTTTCTTTGTTTTGGTAGTCAAAAAATTCCAACTTTACCCGCATTCGATTCCTGGAGAAACAACGGCACCCTTATTCAATCCATACCACACAGGTCACTAGGCATCTTTATGGAATTCTGGGAGTTCTACGTCCCCTGGGTGTTGGCATGACACCTTCTCTTGTTTGCTTTCAATGTGTTGTGACAAACTGCCTTTTCTTTGTGCACAGTTAAGTGGACATATGTATTACATTACCTAGTTTCACCCACTAATGCTCACAAAATGGATATCACTTTAAAAGATTCTGTCAAAGGAACACAAATTGAAGACAATGCCAATGATGCAAATGCAGGGCAGGAACAGGACTATTTTGGTGATCTCCTACATCTGGTTGACTACGAGAACAAAGATCTGGGGAATGAAGGATAGGGAGGAACACCTGCCCCCAAATGCTGATTTCCAAGCAAGCAGCCAGTTTACTTATTTAATTAATCCTTCTCCTGGCCTCTCCACCTCTTTTTGTGGGTTAAATAGTGGCTCCACCAAAAGACAAGTCCAACTGGAACCTATAAACGTGACCTCGTTTGGGGACAAGGCTCTTTTCAGATGTAATTAAGGTAAGGATCTAGAGATGAGAACACTGTGAATTACAGTGGGCCCTAAGGCCAATGATGAGTGTCCTTAGAAGAGAAGGGGAAACAAACACAGAGAGACAGGGTATAAAGACCAAGTGAAAATGAAAGCAGAAATTAAAGTTACGCATCTACAAGCCAAAAAAGACCAAGGACTACTACAGCTACCAAAAGATAGGAGAGAAGCATGGAACTGATACTCCCTCAGAGCCTCCAAAAGGAACCAACCCTGCTGACAGTTTAATTTTAAACTTCTGCCTACAAAACTGTGAGAAAATTAATTTCCATTGTTTTAAGCCACCAAGTTTGTGGTAATTTGTTACAGCAGCCTCAGATAACTAATATACCCACTTATGGAATGAGTTACCTGACTGCGAAGAAAATACTGTATATTGGTCTCAGCCTCATTCATCTTCCTCTTGAGATCCAGCCTAGCTAGGGAAAATGAGGGAGGGGGCACTTATTCAGCCTCCTCACTGGATTGGCACTTCCATGAGTGAGTGTACAAGCCTACATGTTCTGTGGTTCAATTAATGCGTCCATTTGGCTGTCCCCCTAAGCCACATCGTCAAAATACATTTTAATCAGTAATAAGGTTATTTTGGCCCAAATATGTCACTCTTGTACTTGTTAACTGGTTCAAAAGCAAAGTAGAAAAGGAGGTATTATTTATTAGATCCTCCTGAGAAACCCACAGATTTTACAGAATCTCTTGTCACTTCTTAATTTGAATCACCAAGCCTTAAGTTAGTAGTTCTACAATTCAGAAATATTCTATAAGTAAACCAGTATATATATAATGATTTTTTTCATTATTCTGCTTACAATATTCAGTTTCTTATACTCTGTAGTTAAAACATAGGGAAGTAATGGACCTAGATAAAAAATATATAATAAATTTTTTTAAATGTTATGGTTCTAAGATCCTAAATCCTGAATCTAAAATCATCTTAAGGCCAGGTGCAGTGACTCACATCTGTAATCCCAGCACTTCGGGAGATGGAGGTGGGTGGCTCTCTTGAACCCAGGAGTTTGAGACCAGCCTGGGCAACATAGGGAGACCCCATCTCTACAAAAAATACAAAAATTAGCCAAGCATGGTGGTGTGTGCTTGCAGTCGCAGCTACTTGGGAGGCTGAGATGGCAGGATCTCTTGAGCCTGGGAGGTGGAGGCTACAGTGAACCATGATTGTGCCACTGCACTCTGGCCCAGGTGACAAAAAAAAAAAAAAAAAGTGTCTCAAAAACAAACAAATCATCTAAAACATCCACAAAAATAGACACGAATTAATTTCAAAATCTTTCTTCAACTACTGTTAAGAGCAACTCCAAAGTAAAAAAAAAAATACCAATTTCAAATGAAAATAATAAAAAGGATTAATCTTGATCACATAAGTTTTCTTTAATGTCTGATTTTCTCTTTTGTATTAGTATAAGAAACAATCAAATGAAAATACTCTAAAAAATTTTAATGGCTTAGAATGATGTATCATTGCACCTCCAGGTAAGCATGTCTAACTCTAATAAACAATATTAAGTATCTGCTACAAATATTCTCTCAGGGCATTAATCCAGGCATCATTCCTTCTTCTCCCAAGGTAGATGAATACCTCTGTCATCTAAACTCCTAACTAGTCACACCAACTGATATGAAATATCAGATTTAAATGCTTGTGTTAGTTTATTAGTTTATTGATCATACTAAATAACATTCTTGTGTATCAATCAGACTCTCCAAAGTTTGCATGACAGGGGACTAATTCTCTACAGTATAATCATATCTGGATAAACACTTAAAACAATTTTTTTTTCTTAACTCTAGAAACCATTTAAGACACTTAGCCTGAAAATACATGCCAGCCATTTATTTTTGTAATCTTTTTATTTATTATTATTATTTTTTTTAGATGGAGTCTCATTCTGTCGCCCAGGCTGGAGTGCAATGGCTTGATCTCAGCTCCCTGCAACCTCCACCTCCCAGGTTCAAGTGATTCTCCTTCCTCAGCCTCCCTAGTAGCTGGGATTACAGCTGTGAGCAACTACACCCAGCTAATTTTTGTATCTTTTTTAGTAGAGACAGGTTTAGCCATGTTGGTCAGGCTGGTCTCAAACTCTGGACCTCAGGTGATCCACCCACCTTGGCCTTCCAAAGTACTGGGATTACAGACGTGAGCAACCACACCTGGCCTGTTTTTGAATCTTATTAATTCTCTTGAGAAAAATTTCTCAATCTGTATACCTAACAACATAAGCATCACATTCTCCATCAACCCCAGAAATAAACCATATACCCAAAAGGAATATATGAGTATGATTCAGTTCCAATCAATGTTCCATCATTATTGCAAAGTAGATTAAAATTAAGAGAAAATGAAATAGTTTCATCTTCCATAGTTCTTTTATCTACAAAGTCATAATTCATTTCCTTCTCTACGCTACCACTACTTCCAAAAGCATTTCCAGTGGCTTCAGAGGAGATTTCCTAGGGCTTATTTTTTCATCTATTCTTTTATTTTAAGGGAGGCTTTTGACTAAATTATTCACATCTTTACCTTAAGGCCCAGGCAACAGGGCAATGTTTCAAGAAAGCTGCCTTGGAAGAAGAAATACTAATTCTGCATATAGCTGCTTTAAAAGCCTGAAAGATAAGCTTTAAATAGTATTTATGATTATCTCTTTTTTTACCTACTTTCTCTGTCAAACATCTCCTAGTATCATTTTAACATAATTTGACTTTAAAAAATAAATATAAGCCAGGCGTGGTGGCTCACGCCTGTAATCCCAGCACTTTGGGGAGCTGAGGTGGGCAGATCACCTGAAGTTAGGAGATGGAGACTGGCCTAACCAACATGGTGAAATGTAAAACCTTGTCTCTAGGATTAAGAAAATGTGGCACATATACACCATGGAATACTATGCAGCCATAAAAAAGGATGAGTTTGCGTCCTTTGTAGGGACATGGATGCAGCTGGAAACCATCATTCTTAGCAAACTATCACAAGAACAGAAAACCAAACACCGCGTGTTCTCACTCATAGGTGGGAACTGAACAATGAGATCACTTGAACTCGGGAAGGGGAACATCACACACCGGGGCCTATCATGGGGAGGGGGGAGGGGGGAGGGATTGCATTGGGAGTTATACCTGATGTAAATGACGAGTTGATGGGTGCTGATGAGTTGATGGGTGCTGACAAGTTGATGGGTGCAGCACACCAACATGGCACAAGTATACATATGTAACAAACCTGCACGTTATGCACATGTACCCTAGAACTTAAAGTATAATAATAATAAATAAATAAAATAAATAAATAAAACAAAAACAAAAAAACACAAAAGTAGCCGGGTGTAGTGGCAGACGCCTGTAATCCCAGCACTTTGGGGGGCTGAGGTGGGCGGATCACCTGAAATCAGGAGATGGAGACTGGCCTAACCAACATGGTGAAATGTGAAACCTTGTCTCTACTAAAAACACAAACGTAGCCGGGCGTGGTGGCAGGCGCCTGTAATCCCAGCTACTTGGGAGGCTGAGGCAGGAGAATCGCTTAAACTCAGGAGGGAGAGGTTGCAGTGAGCCGAGATCACACCATTGCACTCCATCCCGGGCAACAAAGAGCAAAACTCCATCTCAACCAATCAATCAAAAAATAGAGGTAGGATAGGAAGAGAGAAAAAGTCGGATTTGTCACACACACTCTGTACCATTCTAAGTACGGTATCAGACCCAAGAAAACAAAAATAAAAAAGAACTATACATTGTTAGAAATTTCAGAAATATTCCCAATGTCATCCATGTATGCATCTAGGGTAAACCCCAATTTGGGCTACATTTCCCTCCAGAGAAGATGTATGTTTGCCTCTGGCAGTAACAACACTGCAACTAAGACTTTCAGCTTTGGGCTGGTGGCAAACGGGCAAAATTAACCTTAGGCAGCACTTTAACTCACTGTAAGTCAGTAGCACCCTCACTGGCTCAAGGCAGAAACAAGCACATATCCCTTCTGATTCAAGTGGCCAGGATTCTCACAGAGAAGATCAAGAAAAATGAAATCATAACAAACTATCATGAGACTTACAAGGAAACAAGCTACAAAGATTGAGAAACATAAAAAAAAAATTATTTAAAAAAATTTTAAGCCCCTAAGGTCTTGAGAATTTGTAATTATCAAACACAGACTACAAAATAATAAGCCTAAACTAGAAAATTTATACAAAACTTTAAACCCAATAGGAACAAGTATGTTCTCAAGCATACATGTGACATTTACAAATACATATCAAGCCATAAAGACTCTACAAATTTCAAAATACATTTATCATTCAGTCCAAATTCTCTGATCACAACGTAACTGAATTAGAAATCCATAACCAAAACAAATCTAATATTCTGTAATCAAAATAGGGAAAGAAGTAATCATAAGGTGAATTAAAAAATATTTAGAGCTCAATAATGAAAGTACCATGTATACAACTTTTATACCTGAACATATAGTTATGTTTGTAAATATGTAAATACACATATTTCCTATATAAATATAGGAGTATAGTTAAATCACTGCTAGAAGAAAAATTAATAGCCTTAAAGAAAACTGAAAAAAAAACTAAAGAGTTGAATTAAGAAGTTGTCTTTTATATCATGAACAGCACTCCAAGCCAGCTCAAGAAGCAAAGCAGGCCAACAGAAATGCTGTATTTTTAATTTATTCTACTGAAATTGTTTAAAATGCTTTGTATTTATTGAAAGCTTAAATGGGTGGGTATTTGTTCACACAGCTCTACAGTACCTCGCCAGGGAGCATTCCAGTATCATGCAGGGTCATGTGATCTAGCCAAGAGCAGCCATTAACCTAGTGATTATCATGGGAGACATTGTCTTATGGAGAATGGAATGCTTAACTTTGTCAAGCACCCCAGTTACACATTTGCCTTTTCTACAGTTGTACTTCCCAAGTGCTATTCCAGTAAGAGCTGATACTCATTTTAGGTACCAAACCTTTTGAGTTCAACTGATCAAACCAAAGGAAAAGTGTTGCTACAGAAAATTAGGAAAAAGGTGAAAAAGAAAAAATGGTAGTAATTGAGTAGAAAAACAATTACTCTAATTCATATGTGTATTGGTTGGTAACCAGATTGATCTAAGTAGAACTGAATTGGCTAGGAAAAGAAAAACTACATGTTACTCGTTTTCCTAAGCTGTCTTTTTGAGGCTTAGTCAGTCATTGGGAAAATGTTTAGAATTGTTTCTTGCTATTAGTTCCCATTTTATGTATGTTACCCTTCAGTAAGTTCTCCACATTTTAGTTTTCTAGGATTAGAAGGCGTATTTTATACATTATTCATGTGTATTGTCTTATTTGGCTTTTGCTATATATTTTAACTTCGTTGTTAAATTTTTGTATTGTATAGTTTCTTTGGTATATCTTAACACCTATTTTTGAAAATATAAAACTAATGAGTTGAACTAACAAGTTGAGAAAAAAAGCAATGAGTTCAAATCAGGTAGAAGAAAAATAATGAATCAAACTTAAAATACAATAACAACATTAACAAGTTATATTGTAACAAAGACTAATGAAATTGATAACTGACAAGAGTGATCAAGAAACAAAGAGTAAAGCAAAGAGTAAAGGCACAAACCAACAATTTAAGAAATGATAACAGTAATAAGAGACATATACATTTAGTAATAAAAAAAAAAAAGAACTAAGGACAGCGATCAAAATGTCCATAAACTATTAGGTTGGTGCAAAAGTATCTGTGGTTTTTGCCATTACTTTCAATGGAAAAAACCGCAATTACTTTTGCAACAACCTAATAGTAAGTGGAAGGACAAAACATGGTATATCCATACAATGGAATATTACTCACCAATAAATAGGGAAAACTATCAATATATGCTATGTTACAGATTACCCTAAAAAATATTACACTAAATAAAAGAAGCTAGATACAACATATATATCATGTGATCCCATTCATGTGAAATACCAAGAAAAGGCAAATTTATAGAGAAAACTTAAAAGAATATACAGAATAATGTAAGAATGTATTATTCTTATTGTAAATGGTGTTTTAAAAATTGTATCTGGAATAAGAAGAATAGAATATATAGGAATAATAACATAATAATAATAACTGGCAGGTGACAGAATTACAATCAATATGCAAATATCAGCTGCCTTTCCATGTACCAGTAACAGATGGAAAGAGTAATTAAAAAAAGTTTTAAACACCATTTACAATAACAAAAATAGACAGATCCAGGAAAAAAGCTTACAAAAGACGCACAGCCCATATACTTCCAATAAATTATAAAACATTATGGGAAAAATAAATGAAGAGATATATCCAGGGTTGTGCTGGAGCCAGCTCTCTTATAAAAGCTCACAAGAACTTTTTATGTACATTTCTTCCTAATTCCCTGTTCAGTGATTTCATAACATAGCTTATAATCAGTCAAACAGGTAATATTTATACCACAGAAAGTGGCAAATGCTATGTGTAAGGGCTCTTTTTTGCTCTTCAGATATGTGTTTTACCAGCATTTCACTGGTAATATCATATCATATAAAGATATTAATTGTTTTTAAGCTAATGTGCAATTTCAGTCAAAACTCCAACATGATATTTTTAAGAGTCTTAATCATTTGATTCTAAAATCTGTATTGGCAGGGGAGAGAATAGTGTAAGGAAGAATAATGTATTTTACAATCACAAGATTAGAAAATTTTGATCATTTTAAGTGTCACAAAAGAATGTCTCAATTGAATCTCATATACAATACTGAAGGTAACATAGTGGATACAAGTGCTTTGCAAGAAAATTTGGCATTATCTTGTAAAGTTGAATACTGGCTTAATTCCACAATGCAGTAGAGTTCCATTCCTGTTTATGTTCCTTAGGGAAACTGTTACACATGTGCAGAGGTGTGTTGGTAAAATACTTCTGGTAGAAGGACAGGGGAAAAGCCACTGTAACCTGTAATTTGTGCCAATTTCCACGGCCAACCACAATCATCAACTGGATGTTACCGCACTCTAAATTGGGAAAAGATGCCGACAATCAACTTCATGACCTGGAACAAGCTGGATCCAGCACACGGCAAGCATCTAACACTAAGCCTTGTACCAGTGATCTCAATGGCTCTGGACATTTACTCTGGCACTCCTGCAGCTACTACTCCAGAAACAATCTTGCTGCAGCTTCAACTATTACTGACAGGATTCTCCACAGGTCCCACTTTTTTGTGTGTAACTGGCCCAACTCCAAGGCAGCTACACGTGACTAGCATAGCTATAAAGGAGGCCGAGAGAAAAGTATCTGGCATTTTCTTCTTCTCTACCACCAAAACTCTCAAAATGGGAAATTCTCCCAAACACAGGGAGATAATTCAGGTTTTAGGAATTACAAATATCCACTATACTTATCTTCCATGTATTGTTACCAGTCAAGATCTGTCAAGCTTTATTTTCCATTCTTTAGTTCTACTACAAAGGAGCTTTCTGTGTAACAGAAAATATTAAATATAGTGTGTGTGTATGTGTAATCTGTGTGTGTATGTGTGTATGTATCGTATAGCTATTAACCTAAGATTTTAAATACGCCCGATACGGGGCATCTACCCACTATTCCTTCATTGAAAATCACATCTCTAAAAGCTAACAGTCTAGCAAGAAAAGCAACCTAATACCCTCACTAAACTGAAATGGCTGCCCCTTTATTGTACACATCTTTGACATAGCATTTGTTTCACTACATTGACACAGCTGGTTTCTCAACGTTTCATCAGGCTATGTGCTCCAAGAAGAGACAGGCTATCTTGATCTCTGTATCCCTATCACTTGGCACAAATATACATTCAGACACTGTCTGATTAAAAAAAAGAAAATTTCTAGTGCTTTAACTATAATTTACTTAGCACTTCCTAGATACACACCAGAAAATGTGGCACGATCTTTACATAAGTGCTTTAATTTACCTCCAGAAATACAAAGTACATTAGGATTATTTGTATATACTAAACAAGAATATTAAGGACAGAGGGTAAAGTACTTTACCAGTGGTCACTCAGTAAGAGGCAAATTAGAATTCCAATTCAGATCTATCTCATGCCAAAGCCTGTCTTTGTAGTGCATATTCTAAAAGTATGATAATATTTGTTACATACTAAAAACATGTAGGTATAAAGGGCAATGAGAACATTCATATTTAAAAATTAATTCTGCTTAAAAGAGGTCAAGAAAATTAGAAGAGAAGGGTCACACCTCAGTTGGAATCTGAAAAATAAATAGCAGTTTGTCTGACAGCTGAGGGAAGGATGCTCAGGTGCTATAGCAACAAAAAACTGTGATCTTAGGGAAGGTGCAATTCTCTTATCTCTAAAGTAAAAGGGAAGGCTGTAATAGTTTATATTTTCTGTGTTGTTCTGAATATTGTATAGATAATACATACAAATTATTTAACATAGGACCTAGCATAGAATAGGTCCTCAACAAATGACAGAAGAAAAACAAGAATAAGAATTATTAGAATTCACTAAAAACCAGGGTTCTCCTAGGTAAGGTAGGTGCTTGTGTCAAAAAAGATCAAGAGGGAAGCAGATGAGAATAGCATCAAGAATATTGAAAGAAATAGCTTTAGGGAGGGGAGTACCTAATCCTAATCTCAAATTTTTCAAATGATATTCATATGCAGCAAGGGAGTTTAAGTGGAAAATAAATAATAAAATTAAAACTTCCTGAATTATAAATATAGTGGTATATTTACTAGAAGATCTACCCCTTAGGAATTTTTAAAACATTTAATAAATTCCTAATAATTAAGAAATTGACAACATAATCTTGAATAGGTTTTCGCAAACTTAAGATTCCCTGAAAGTAAAAAGCCTCAATTTAACCCTCAAAATAACAGTAGGGCATATAAATTGCTCACATTCAATCATAAAGTAATTATAGCAAATGAATACAAGAAAAGTATGTGGGACTACCAGCCAAAAGTAACATTTTTCCCAATGTATCATTTGACAATTCCCACGTATCTATTCTTCACTTCTCTAACTTTTTGTTCCTTGGAACCAAAAACAGAAAAAGGTAAGTCAAATAGTTTATTTTTCAATTATCGGGAAGAGTATCTATTTAAACTCCACAGAAGTCCTATTAGTTAAGTACCAATAAGGACTTGTAAATAAAGCATAAGAGTTTTAGTAATCCATTTTTTCTAAAAATACAAGTAAATGTTTAATTTTAACATATAGTTCACTAAAAGAAACAAATTGTATAACTTAACACAGACTAAATTAACATATTATCTTATTAAATCAAAAGTTAACACTTTTTTCAATTCCTTTTCTTTTTAAAAACATCCGATTTCTAGACTATCCAAGGGCAAGAGAACCTTCACTTTCAATTTTAAGGCAGTGAAGCCATCTTGTGGTTGATGTCAGTATTGCTGAGGTTTTGAGACCAGTCACTCCTACTCGGGAAAATTAGGTCAATCATAGTTTTACATTTAAAAAGGTATATACAACATGTCATTCTTAGAACTTAGAAAAAATAAACATAGAACTGAAAGACTGTACAGTTAGGACTCCGTAGCAGTACATAAGGTCCTCAAGTAGCTGAATTGGTAACAAAGTATTTTGAAACTAATCTGTATTTTATAATTAACTTTTAGTTTTAAAAGCTACAGCAAAATATTAAAATTGGAGAAGAGGCCGGGCGCGGTGGCTCAAGCCTGTAATCCCAGCACTTTGGGAGGCCGAGACGGGCGGATCACGAGGTAAGGAGATCGAGACCATCCTGGCTAACACGGTGAAACCCCGTCTCTACTAAAAATACAAAAACTAGCTGGGCGAGGTGGCGGGCGCCTGTAGTCTCAGCTACTCGGGAGGCTGAGGCAGGAGAATGGCGTAAACCCGGGAGGCGGAGCTTGCAGTGAGCTGAGATCCCGCCACTGCACTCCAGTCCGGGCGACAGAGCAAGACACCGCCTCAAAAAAATAAAAAAAAATAAAAAAATAAAATAAAATAAAATTGGAGAAGAATATTAAACAGTTATACTTCCTTTTTATCATGACTTTTTCCATACTTTTTAGCTTACAAGCTGCTACAGCAGTCCTAGGACTTTGTAATATCCGAGAAAAACAAAGCACGCCCTGAAAAACTCAGAAAATAAGTTGCAAAATATGGCTTCCCTACCACACTTCCCTCCAGTCACAATTTTTACAGTTTTTGAATCAAATATGAAGTACCTATAAGAAAATCTGGAAGCCTGGAAAAAACTGTCATCATCCAACTCTCACCACTTTTTAAGGGAACTTTGGAGAAAAGACAGAAATTGAAAAGTATGTTAAGAAGAAAATGGAAGAAAGAGAAAAGAACCTGAGCAAAACTACTATATTAATTAGTAATAAAGTTACTTCTACTTTTTGCCATTCTACCTTCTCCCAAAATAATCAGTGATAGTAGCAATTACTAAGACTTCAGTTTCAAAGCTTCAGGACAATACCTTTCTGAAGGCCTCTGATATGTTTTAGAACGAGAGATGTAAATTCAGTATGTCCAGGATTAGCTGTCTTCTAACTGTAGACTTACAATCTTTCTTACCTGATAACAGATCTATCAGTTCTCCAATCTCCCTTTCCATTCTCAAGTTCCCAAATGCTGAAAACAGCATTATCTAAGTCTTATTAATTACAAAAATAATAATACACACTGTGTGATCATTTACTTTGGGCTTTCAGGAGATGAAGTTTGAAGACTCCTCTCTACACTCCTTTAATCTACTTCCAAAAAAAATTACTGATTTGTCTTGGGGAAGCTGCAGTACATTGTAGTGAGCCTCAGGCCTAGCAAATGAGATTCCAAGGTGGTTGGAAAATACACGGGTGAGGCCCTTTCAAAGGGACCACACAAGGTTAATGGAGGCAGCTTCTACTACGATGGCACCCTCCTCCCCGCAACATGTTGCTTTTTAACTCTTTGCTTCTTAAATATTGGGCCAAATGCTCTCCAATCCTCACTCGCCTTTGGCTTTCTCTCTCAGAAATGGTAATTATCAGATGGGCTTGGAACTTAGCAGAAACAGTCAGAGCAGGAGTTTTAGCTTGCTTTAATTCTACCAGAGACAAACCTACCTCAAGTAGTAGAATTCTGCATGGGGTTTGGGGCCAAAACCCAGACAAAAATGATTTACCAATTTGCCTTACCTTATTCATTGAATCCCCTTGAAGATCTCTCAGTAACAAGATACCCATAATAAGGATACATATATTCTTAGACTTCCAAGACAAAAATACCATCCTAAATTGCTCATAATTCTCGAAGTTTGCCATATGCATTGTGCTGGATTTAGCATTATCTCATTTAGGTCTTCAATGTTGTAAGGGAGTAGTATTTAAATGATAAGGAAATTAAAATCTAGCAAGATTAACTAACTTATGAAAAGTCACAAAAACTAATAAGCAGGAGAAAGAAGATTTAAATCCAGGGCAATGACCCTATGTCTGGATGTCTCCAATCTGTTCCTGATCCCTATCATTTAATGCCCCTCTACCCTCAATCAGAAACAGGCCACACCCATGCCTCCTCTGCTTCTTGAAATAGTCTATCATATATTTTAAGTTTTCTAAGTTAGTTTTTGGAACATTGGTTTTTAGTACGCCCTATTTGAAAGATCACTAGATAACCCAGTTCTTTTTTTCTTTCACTCTTTTCTAATATAAAAAGAAAACTAGAAAATATCATTTTATACCAAAATCTGGCATGGTCAAGAGATAGGCAGATTACTTATTCAAATACTCTGTTCGCCAAATGTTGTCCTATATCTTATTCACAGATTCAAACAAAGTTAATTTAAACAAGAACTATAACTTACATAATGTTAGTAAGTGATCAGTAGCGTCTGATTCTAGAGTCATGCATTTATAGTTATCATTAATGGTAAAATAAGGAGCTTTTACTACATTAGTCTTATTTTACTAACAAAGAAACAAAAATAGTTCAATTCACATCTAAAATATATTCCTTGAATATTTACTTTGGTTTAAGATAGTTACATTTTTATGTAACATATGGATTTTTAACTAAAGACAAACCAAATGAGTAATTTCTGTGTGTCAACTTCTAAAATGTTTATTTAAATTATTTTTCAAAACATCTTCATTAATACGGTGAAGACAATTATTAATTCTGTGAGAATAATATATATTCTAATAGGACATAAGAATAATTCTGTGAAAAGGCCAGGCACGGTGGCTCAGACCTGTAATCCCAGTACTTTGGGAGGCTGAGGTGGGCAGATGACTTAAGGTCAGGAGTTTGAGACCAGACTGGCCAACATGCAGAAATCCCATCTCTACTAAAAAATACAAAAATTAGCCAGGCGTGGTGGTGTGCGTCTGTAGTCCCAGTTACTAGAGAGGCTGGGGCAGGAGAATCACCTGAACCCAGGTAGTGGAGGTTGCAGTAAGCTGAGATCATATCACTGCACTCCAGCCTGGGTAACAAAACAAGACTCCGTCTCAAAATAATAATAATAATAATAATACTTCTGTGAATAATAATTCTAGAGAACTGTTTATTAATATTGTGTTGGAAGTATGTAATGAAAGGAAAAAATATAATCAATGAGGAAGAGCTAGCAGAGATAACAAATTTTTGTTTCACGTGAAAACATATTTGCATTAAGAATGTTTTAAAAGATAAAATTTGACACAGAATAATCTAAATCAGAAAGTTTTAAGGTTATTTTTCTTCTTGCTAGCTACATTCAAAGGAAATCTTAAAGAGACCACTGTGCAAAATTTTTAAAAGTAAAAACGCTCTGAAAGAGTGAAAGGAGCAGACAAGAGTCTCTGTACTACTATCCTACGAACTTGTAGCAGAGGTGAGTTCTCAGCATCTTTTAGGACAACAGAGAAACCAGAAAACCAAGAATCAGAAAGCTTCAAAATTTTAAGTAAAATAATGTAAGGATGTACAGACACTGCTTTGATATTATTTACTTTTCCTATAGAGATTTGTTGCACTCAGCAGACCTAGTCGAGATTGTTGCTTACTTTTCTAAGTATGCTTCCTAGAACTCTACGTCTCCTGGAAAACTGTTCAAAATGCAAATTCTTGGATTCCATCCTAGTCCTACAGAATCAGAAACTCAGACAGGAGTAAAGGTGGTTTGAGGTCCAGCAATTTGTGTTCTAGCCAGACCTCTGGGAAATTCTGGTGCACACTGAAGTCTAAGATAGCCACTATAACCAAAAGAAAAAGAAATGTAAAGAAACTGGGGAGGATTCTAAGAACAATAGAGATGAAAGAAAAGCTTGAGACTGAGAATAAACAAAGGAATCAAGATAGACGGCTTCAGCAAAAAGAAACCTGTGGCAGTGACATTTATGTCTTCACGTATATAATTATTCACAAAGGAAGGTGACCAGATGTACTCCATTTCTCCTGACAAAAGACAAAGAAGACATGGACTTTAACTTGCAGAATAAAAAGTTTAGGTAAAAATATAATTAGTTTGCTGACACAAAAAAATTCATAACACGAATACATATGTGTGTACTGCAAAATGATTGCAATAAACAAATGCACAGCTTCACCAAATTGCTAATACTTTCCTAATCTTATATTTGTATATAATAAGCTGATTAAATAAACGTAACAGTTTATTAAGGTAACTAAAATAAAAAGGTAAATAAAATTGAAAGATAGGAAAAGGTCATTATAATGAGTGCCAGTTACATCTGGTAAGTCTCGCGGTTCACATAAGGATGCCACAGTTAAAATTCCCGAAACAAAAGGTTGGTTTTTTTTTTAATGTTGAAAAGTCAAAAAAGTTTAACTCTTAATAATTTTCCATGGAAGTCACCATAACAATGACTTTGTGACCTGTTCACCTCCAGAGTATTTTGCAATTGCAGTCTTTATTGACAAAAAATAATTCCAGTAATTTAGTTCACATTTAGTGTAGTTAGCATAATTTAAAAAGTTATTGATTTTCTTTACCTTTTCTACCTTTCCACTATTGATGTCACTGGGGAGGAATTTCTTGCCAATTGTTCTCAGATCTGTCTAAAATAAAAATATTATTATTAAAATGGAATTACAGAAAAGAGTAAACTTAAAGCTAATTTCATGAACAAAAGATGAAATTACTTATGGTTGGTGAAACAAAAATTCAGTTTAACTGGTCATGAAATCTACATGTATTATCAATCCTTCAAGTAACATAGTCCCATAATACGTTGTTTAAAGTTTACCAGTAAGATGAACAGCAACACATAAGGCCTTAATCCTGGTCATATTTCTTTAGGTAACCTTTTTACTTACTAACTCTTCTCTACTAAAATCCAAAACTTAACTTATGTAAATTGTGATCTTACTAAAAAATATCACATTCCAAAATCAAATGACAGCTTTTGAATACATATACATAATATATTTTTAAAAACTGAATCCCATATAACCTTGACATTACATAAAAACATATCACCCTATAGGCTATGATATCTGTAACATAAAGCTACACAACATACAATATCCCAGGATACAATACCACTGGAATACCAAAGAAGTTATAGTAACCTTTCTATAGTAATTTCATTTGCTTAAACAAGTTACAGAAACAGAGGTCGGTAAACAATGACTATGAAAATGCAGAAGTACCTGTAACTCAGCAAGGAAAATATAAGAACTAACATAAACAAGGCTATAGCATTCACGACATAAAAAAAGAAAATTCTGACTACACAATCTACATAAAAAAAAGAACATTTTAGGACTGTGTCCTCTTCAGAAAGTGAAAATATAAAGGAATGGTAAGAGAATTGTTCAGAGGAAAACTGTCAGTACTCATAAAAAAGGTCCAATTATTTAAACTAATAAATTATCTTGATGCTTGAGATAGTGAGATTAGCATAATAACTGAAGCTGTATTGTTTTATTTCTCCTTATAGTAAACAGTAGCTCTTCATCACCTTAAAAACAAGATAAAAGGAAACAGACTTAGAGTACATTTAACCAATAAATTATAAGGGAAAAATTTTTACTTAAGGAGAAAACACTAGATGATTAAAATTATTGTGATGTGAAATGAAAACATACAGAGGGGCAGAACCACCTTCTTTTAACACCTACCCATAACAGAATATCCTCCTATTTGAAATATCCACATGTAGTCAGCTTAAGAAATGAGAATATAAGTTACATAATTCCCACAGATTCTTTCCAGTTTTTTACTGCTGTGATTCATAACTTACTCTTTAATGTAACGCAGGGATCACTCAAACTAAAACTCACTGAATAGAACTGCATGGCAAATTAAGAGCCAAATCCAGACTCGTGTAACAGTGCTTTAGGCTTATGCTTTTTGCAACCTCAATCCAATAACAGAATGAAAAGAAACATAAACTGTACCTCACGTTGTACGCCTTTTCACTTGGAAAGTACTGAATAACATAGGGGTAAAAAATACTTTCTTACACCAGCCTTCCCTATATTAAGATGGTTTTAAAATTAAATGTTAATAAATGTGAAGCACTCAGTATAATGACTTGCACAGAGTAAGCACTCAATAAATGTTATCCATCCTGTTTATTTTAGTGAGTATAAAACATGCACTTTTTAAAATCATCTGAACATACATAACCATCATATCAATAATGTAACTAACAGTTCATGAAAACATTTACATTATTTTGAAGTCACCCAAAAGCTGAAATATTTAAATATGAATGAGAAACAGAACACATACAAATGTTATAATATATCATGGTCCCTCATTTCTGGTTTTGACCAATAATTATGAAATTTCATTCAAATGAAAATGAGCCATCACTGTAAAGTAAATGAGCACTAGACAAAAATCCTAAATTTTGATCCATCCCAATTGTAATTAAACAATCATATGATCTAGGACACTATCACTAATTCTCTAAACCCAGTTAATTTACTCTTCTATAAAATGGAAAAACACCACCAACCCTATCTCACAAAGTTGTTGTTAGGCTAAAAAAAGACTATACACTCAAAGTTTACATAATTTCTAAAGTGCCATACATATACATAGTATGTGTCCTTAAATATACAAATGTTATTCTGATGTATTTTTAGCGAGATGAAAATGATCTACCAAATCTTTAAATGCCCTAAATTCATACTATAAAGACAATTTTATTATTCAGATGCCATTATATCAGGATTGCTAGGACAATGACTGGGTCCAAGAATGCTGTTATATTGAACAACAAAAAATAATAATACAAGAAAACTTTTAGCCTGTAAAATATTAAAAATAATTTTCAAAGCATCTACCTACCCACACACACATACATATGCACATATAAATATACACACACACACATACACACACACAATTCCTATTTACTTAAGTAAATGCAAGATAACATCTATTCGGTGAATCATTTTATATTATACAGAATCTTAAAAGAAATAAAAATATAATTTGTTTTTAATTTTTTACTAATGGATAGTGATCAGTAATTTAAGACTGGGCTATCATTAAGTATTTTTCTGAATAATTCCGGTAGTTGAACGTAAAACTTTCATGCTGGATTTCAATGTCATTTCGTAATATTCTTATTCCCCAATTTAAAAAGCAAAAATTAAAAACATTCCTTTTCAACATAAAAAGCTAAGCCTAAAAGTTACATAGCAGATCTGAGGCAGCTATCTTTAGAAAGGCCAGCTTACAAGGTTAGCCCCAGGCTGGCAGCTAGGGACTTTGTACTTGGACCATTCCCTAACTAAAAATGTAGTTCACTGTATGGATTATTCATATAGACAATATGATTTATGGTGGACATCTGTTTTCTGGGAGAGATCTGAAATTCTGGTACCAGCCCAATAAAGGCCTTGGGTATTAGCCTCCAGAGGGCTTCCCTGGAGAGAAACACTACATACATGTTACTTTAGTGTTCACTGTTAGATAAAGGAACAAGCTCAGCGTGTACCCCATAGAAAGAAGACAAGAAAACTTGTTCATGGATTATCCTCCCAATATATAATTAGCTATGCATGTGTGGGTACGTACATATATGTACAATAAGAATCAATAATGCATGTCTTTCTCAACTAGTGGTTAATTTCCCACAATCACTCGAAACTTGAAAAAATTTCAACAGAATACTATAAATGCCTAAATTTTATTAATAAGATGATAAATTTCGATAGATAATTTGTCTGGTATAGGCTTCACCCTAATCAAAAAGTTTTTTTCCTATCATATGGCATCATAGCTTTGGACTGCAGTATTTAACCGCATATTTCAGGGAAAATATAAAAGGCAAATTAACTCATTCAGATAATAGTCAGCATGCATCTCTTATCAGCACTGCACAAATACTTCATCTTGATTTATTTTATTCAAATTTTCATACCAATTATAATTTATTGCTATTTACCTAAGCACATAAATAAAAAACCCCAGCAAATTGTCATAAAATATCTTTCCTAGAATCTTTAGAAAGTTTTTCTTAAATAAACAAGAAAATAGAGTCCTTTATAATATTTTTAAACAATAGAATTAACTAATTTCAATGCAAGACAAAGAAAAATAAAGTTTTTAGTCATAAATAACATTAATAATTTCTAGCTAATTCTTATTATTAAAAAATTAGTCTTTTTATTTATTAAAAACCTAACTACTTAGCTCAGAAACCAAAATAAACGATCTTTTCTTGTTAAATAAAATTCAAAGAAGCCGAAAAAAAATGACTCAGTTTAGGACATAAATTTTATCTTATTTAAACCCAAGTTTAATTCTACAAATATAAATTTAAGTAATTTTTTTAAAGTTAGATTTATACATTTATTTATATTTTAAATGTTCCTTGTGCCCATCATTTCTGCTTTACACTGACTTTACAGTGATATGATGGATTTGTCAAACTATAGTTCTCTTAGAAATTTCATTGACCATATAGCGTAGTACATAAATTTGATTGTTTATAGCTTATTATAAAGCTACATAGAAAAACAATCAGAAGGTAACTGTAGGAATGAGAAAAGAATATTTGTTTACTTACTTTTTTTGTTGTTGTTGAGACAGAATCTCGCTCTGTTGCCCAGGCTGGAGTGCAGCAGCACAATCTCGGCTCACTGCAACCTCCACCTCCCGGGTTCAAGCGGTTCTTCAGCCTCAGCCTCCCGAGTAGCTGGAATTACAGGTGCACACTACCACACCCGGCTAATTTTTGTATTTATACTAGAGATGGGGTTTCACCATATTGACCAGGCTGGTCTCAAACTCCTGATCTTATGATCCACCTGCCTTGGCCTCCCAAAGTGCTGCGATTACAGGAATGAGTCACCGTGCCTGGCCTGTTTCCTTACATTTTTATTTCAAACAATTTTTATAACTCTTGAAAAAATCCAAAAGCCAATCCAATTATGGAAAAAAAAAAAAAACAGCTAGAGGGTTGGGTGGAGAAAGAGTTGAAAAGAAATATACACTAAAACATTTAACAGTAATTATAAGCAGATTTAATTTTCTTATTTTGCTTTTCTATTTTTTCTGAAATATTCCACAATAAGTATTATTTCTATCATCATGAAAAGTTATTTCGAAACAATAAATACCACTGTCAAAAAGCTATAACCTAGCTAGAGTTTCTATGTAAAAGGGAATTCATTTTAATGAACAGTTTTTACTATTATTATATAGCTACTGTAAATGTTTAAAAAGTCTATAACTGATCAGTGGATGAAAAATAGGAATGTTAATTTCATTTTTTCCTTTTTCATTGGATTTTCTATAATAGATATTAATAACTTGCTAATATGAGATTACCAAATTCAACAAACATCACTACAACTTAAAATGGAAAAAATAAGATGTTCTCTATATTCATTATCATATAACCCAATTTATTCTGAGAGTTTTTTATAAATATAGCTTCCAAATTTCAAATGTTTACAAGTTAATAAATATAACCTACATTGAGAGCAATCAGGATGATGTCATTTACATTGACTTTGTCAGGAGAGCTTGTGCAAGCTTCAATGCCTTCATCTGAAAGATACCTGTTAAAATAAAATATATGGCTTAATATTATCTAAAATCAAAATTAACCAAAATTCTTTTCTTAAGTCTACATGCAATTTTGTTTTCTACTGTAAAGTGCTTCTGCTACAAATACTAGGGAAAGAGTCTTAGATATGGATTCCCTGTTTATTTACTATTTCTTATAGAACAGATGAACAGTACATACTTTTCTTTTGTACCCTTAAAGAGATACTGTGTTAATAAGATTATTCATATGCTTTCTGAGAAAAGCTATTTAAATGCCAATATACTTAAGGAATGTATAAGCTACTCTTTGCTATTATACAAATATAATCTCGACTTAAGTATCTGTTAATACAGTAAGCTCTTAAAAAGAGATTGAGATGTGCTATAAAAATAAAACTAAAATCAACACGGTTTTAAACTCAGTACAGCAGAACTTCTCTCTGGACTTTCTCACATTATCTTCTCAAGTCCCCTTTCTTTCACATAACGTTCTCAAGGATCTTTCAATAAAGAATATCAATTCCAATACCATAAAGATAGGCAACTTTTTACAATACATCCTTTACTTTTCCTATTTCTTTTCTGTTTTTTTTTTTTTACTCATTGTCTTATTTGCCCTTTTTTCTTTTATCCAGTCCAAACCAACTATGCATCTGTCAGAGACAATTAATTCAAGAGTAAAGAGATTATTGAATCCAAAGGAAAAAAATTCATCTGTTTCCATACCCATGAACATTTTGAAACTCTTTGATAAACTCAACAATTCTGGAATCAACCATCAAAAAGTCCACTTGTAAAAACCCCAATTAATATCTCACATTTTTTATAATCAGTATCAACCCCTTTAACCAAAGAGCTAATGGTACCATCATCACTGCAGACATTCTTCCACAGTTAAAAGGATTCAAGACTGCTAGTTTAAGAGATCTAACTCAAGCTCATTTTTGATGAACAGCAATTCCACCATCAACCCTCAACACTAGACTGATTCTAAGATACTTATCAAAGAAAACCTTGCCCAGAAATAGCAACCAAAAGAAGTGCCTTTAAGAAGTAGAGAATAATTTCTCCAAAGTAAAAAAGCAAGTGAAAAGAAATGTGAATAGTTAGAATAGTACAGAAGAGCAATAGAAGATTAAAGTAGATAAGCCAATGAGCAAGACCAAGGAGGTAAAAGTCAGAAAAATATATATTTAAATCAAACCAAGAATGTTAACAAAATTAGGTACTATTAAAAGTTTAAGACCATGACACTGCTGAACCACAATGATAAATGAAGGCAAGTAGTTAAATGGGTGACAGAGAAAATGCAAGTATATAGATGAGTCAGTAAGAATGAATAGATGGTAGGCAGGAATGATAGTATATAAGTGACCATGGAATACAAATATCTGCAGTCAATTTAGATGGTTAAAATATTGCTTTAACTCAAAATGGCTATAGTAATTTCTTTATTATCCTGTTAAGTTTTCACTATAGTGAAAATAGTTAATTTTTTTCACTATTAAATAAAATTAAATTTTTCACTATTTGTCCAACTGTATCTGTAACTCTAATTAATCATCTTACAAATTCACTTTCATAAATATTATGCCCCTCTTAAGCAAAAAGTATTGTGTGAAATCAGTAATAAGATTAGTAAAATGATGAAAATTAAACACCTGCCCTCAAGAAGTTTACCATCTCCTATACAGCATAACACAATACATAAACAGCTATCATACAAGGCCAAAATAACTATAAAAATGTTATAGGGGTTCAAAGTAGCTGTGGGACGGGAGAAAGTACACAGAAAAGGAACAGTGTAATCAAAACTTGGAAGTGAGTAAGCATGAAGCACCTTCTAGGGATAATATCCTAGAGCTTTCTGACTGGAAAATGGAGAAGAAACAAGAGGTAAGTTTAAGTTGAGACCAATTTTAGAAAGCAACAGTGCACAAAAGGATATGGGTGATAAATTAAATTCTGATTGACTGATTACAAAAACACAGCTTTCCAAGCTCCTACACAAGAGGGAAACAGTATGCAATGACTAATAGAATATTTTGTTTTCTAGAAAGGAAACTGTAGAATTAAAGAATTACAGGATGTCAGATGAACTAGAATAGATCTTTAAAAATAATCAAAATTTACCTCTTCAACTTTACAGATGGAGTCCTAGAGATGTAAATTAAACTTGCCCCCAAAAATCAAATTTAGAAGATGCAAAGTTAAAAACAAGAATGACTCCTAACTCCCAATTCAGCACTCTTTCCATCACAACACACCATTTTCAGCTGGGCACAGTAGCTCATGCCTGTAACCTCAGCACTTTGAGAGGCCAAGGCAGGTGGATCACCTGAAGTCAGGAGTTTGAGACCAGCCTGACCAACATAGCGAAACTCCATCTCTATTAAAAATACAAAATTAGCCAGGTGTGGTGGCATATCCCCATAATCACAGCTACTTGGGAGGAGGATGAGGCAGAAGAATTGCTTGAACCCAGGAGGCAGAGGTTGCAGTGAGCGGAGATCATGCCATTGCACTCCAGCCTGGGCAATAAGAGTGAAACTCTGCCTTTAAAAAAAAAAAAAAAAAAAAATTCATTTATCAAACAATTAATGCTGATACTAGTGATATGATAATCTCATAAACAAAAGCCAGTAGCTATCCAAATCAGTTTCCTAATCAGCTAGACACTTCAGCAGCTCACACACACAAAAGCAGAACTAGACAAATTCAACTGGTGAGCTCCAAAGTACATTAAACAAGAACAGGTAAATAGGTATAAAACTCAGTTTATAAAAGCAGTCATGCTGTACCCTTCTGCATAGTAGAAGATCAGAAAACTAATATCAACTAACTATTAGATATTCAAGTTTTCAGAAGAATAAAAATACCCCATCCCTACAAAATATTAAAAGGTAAAGTCTAACAAGAATTCTAAAGGCAGAGTTGTAAGGGGTTGGAAATTTGCCTTTATCCACATAAATCAAATATGTGATTTCTTTCAAACAAGGCCCATACATCACATTGCTGGACTTAAAATTATATTACAAAACAGCATAGTACTGGCACAAAAATAGGCAATTATACCAATGGAACAGAATAGAGAACCTTGAAATAAAGCCAAATACAGTCAACTGATCTTCAACAAAGCATACAAAAACATAAACTGGGGAAAGAACACACTATTCAATAAATGGTGCTGGGAAAACTGGCAAGCCACATGTAAAAAAATGGAACTGGATCCCCATCTCTCACCTTATTCAAAAATCAACTCAAGATGGATCAAAGATTTAAATCTAAGACCTGAAATCATGAAAATTCTAAACATTTTCATGGTTTAGAAATTCTAAACATTGGAAAATTCTTCGGACATTGGCATAGACAAAGAATTCATGACCAAGACCCCAAAAACAAATGCAACAAAAATAAAAAGTAAGTAGAACTTAATTAAACTAAAAACTTCTGCACAGCAAAAGAAATCATCAGCAGAGTAAACAGACTACCCACAGAGCAGGAGAAAATATTTGCAAACTATGCAATAAGGACTAGAATCCATAATCTACAAGGAACTCAAATCAGCAAGAAAGAAAAACAAACAATCCCATCCAAAAGTGGGCAAAGGATGGAAAAAGACATTTCTCAAAAGAAGATATACAAAAACAGCCAACGAACATATGAAAAAATGCTCAGCATCACTAATCACCAGGGAAATGCATATCAAAACCACAATGAGAAACCACCTTACTCCTCTAAGAATGGCCATAATTAAAAAGAAAAAAAAAAAACATAGATGTTGTCGTGATGTGGTTTACACTGCTGGCAGAAATGTAAATGGTACACTATAGAAAACAGTATGGAGATTCCTTAAAGAACTAAAAGTAGATCTACCATTTGATCCAGCAGTCCTACTACTGGGTATCAACCCAAAGAAAAAGAAGTCATTATATGAAAGGACACATGCACACACATGTTTACTGCAGTACAATTTGCAATTACAAAGATGTGGAACCAACTTAAGTGTCCATCGCCCAAAGAGTGAATAAAGAAAATATGGCATATATACACCATAGAATACTAGTCAGCCATTAAAAAAGAATTGAAACAATGTGTTTTGCAACAACTTGGATGGAGCTGGAGGCCATTATTCTACATGAACTACAGGAATGGAAAACCAAATACTTTATGTTCTCACTTGTAAGTGGGAGCTAAGGCATGAGGGTGTAAATACATACAGAGTGATATAATGGACTCTGAAGACTCCTCCGGGGTAGGTTAGGAGAGGGTGAGAGATAAAAGACTACATATTGGGTACAGTGTACACTGCTTGAGTGATGGGTGCACTAAAATTTCAGAATTCACCACTATAGAACTTATCTAGGTAACCAAATACCACCTATACCCAAAAAACTATTGAAATAAGAAAATAATAAGGCCTGTAAAAGGTTTTCTGAACATAACAAAACCAAAAAACTTAAGCCTTATAGGTTTACTCCATAATTTTCAAGAAACAGGGCACCCATTCACAGCTCTCCCTGAATAATATCTTACTGATCCTTTTGTTAATACTGGACAATTGTCACAGACGGACTGAGCCTAAATTAACCATACTTTGGGATTTACAAATTAATCTTTTCATTTTTATAAACATTTAGAACTCCAATATTACCAATGAATAAAACAAGTGATAAAAAACAAAAACTCAAAGACCAACATGTGCTTCAAGAACTTCAGTAACACAGTAATTGAAGAACAACACAACACAGGATTCATCAGTCTTAATTGTGGTAATCAGGAAAGAAAGCAACTGAAAAGTGAAGCAGACACTCCAGTTACCGTCCCTGTGCATACATCCACCTGGTGGACCTTGAGAGACAAGAATTATCATCAGTTCCCATGTGCCATCTTTGAACATCTAAAACCCAAGGGCATTGATACAAAAGAAGAAACTGACACCAGAGGGTTCTTGTTTACTAAAACAGCCAGCAAAAGCACACTTTTTTTTTTTTTTCACTCTCTAATGAAGACTTCGGACATTAATATTATAAAACCACTTATTACTGTTGAAAACATCTGAATACATTTTACTGACAGGCAGGGCATTAAAAGGCTAAATTTCTGCATAATACAAAACAGATAAATATTTCTCACTAGTTTTACCTTCAAATAATGCAATTTTTAAGTCACCACAGTTAGTAAGTGCTCACTTTTTTTTTTTTTTTTTTAAACAGGGTCTCACTCTTCACCAGGCTGGAATGCAGTGGCACAAACGCAGCTCACAAGAGCCTCAACTGCCTGGGCTCAAGCAATTCTAATGGCTCAGTCCTCCAAGTAGCTGGGATTACAGGCACTCGCCACTATGCCCACCTAATTATTTTATTTTATAGAGATGAGATTTCACCATGTTGAAGAGGCTGGTCTCCAACTCCTGAGCTCCAACAATCAGCCCATCTGGGGCCTTCCAAAGTGCTGGATTGTGGGCATGAGCCACCACACCCAGCCTTAAGTGCTCAAAATTTTTTAAAAAGAGATTTTACAAAATGTTTCCTTTGGTAAATGCTTCTATTTATGAGAAGATGTCAAAATTCTTAGAATCACTTAACTGTCTTCACCTTGTATTCAGAAGTCACTTGGCATATCAAACAGACATGTCCAAACCATAGCTCAAGAATCTCGATTGGCAGAAAACTGTGATAAAACAAACACTATTGTTTTAAACTCATTGCTCCAGATAGATCTCCATTACCACCCTTTACCATCAGTAAGGAAAGAAGAGGGCCAATTTTCTTTTGATCTATTTCTTTGAAAGCATGTAAAATCGGTGAATCTAACTTACTCACTGGCTATGATGTGTAGATAATGAAAAGGAGCAAGGCAAACTACAGATCAGCTGACTGAGCTAAAAAGGGGGCAGCCATGTCTGCACGAGGATTGGTAAAGCAGTTACTGTGTCAGATTTGATTTTTAGCTTTTAGATTTCTTTTCTTTTTTTTTGAAGGTTTCAAATGTACTTTATTTCTTCAATAATGCCATATCTTAATGGGTACACAGTGCTATAATTTGCCATCAATTATGAGCTGTTTTTTAAACAATTCATTATTACATCAGCTGGGATGATTACTGATTTCTCCATTCCTTTGGGGTAACTCTGCCAACAGGGGACAGGTTCCATTCTATTCCGATTTGTGTTGCTATATATGTCCATGTAGCAATACAGAAAGTGGTTCCACCAGCTAATACAGCATTACCATATTTGTCATGAAAATCAGGTGTACGTTTCTGGTGGCTCTGCCTTGCCATTGTTTGCTGAATGCTTCGAACTTGGAGACGATTTAGTGCGTTTTTGACCAAGGGAAACATCGTGAAGGTGAAGCTGGAACTGCGACAATGGAGCTGCTGCTTTGGTGCAAATTCGCTTCAGGTCTAGCTTTTAGATTTCTATAAACCAAACAAAACAGGGCTCAGCCTGCATGTGGTACATGTACTTTGTACTTACTAAACATATTAGTTTATTTAAATTATTTGCTCTTGTTCACTTCCAAGTTGTCTTTGCATACAGTGTTGTGCCATAAGTGTACCTCAAATAGTATAACATTCATAGCCAACTTCTTTTCCAAGCAAGAAAAGAACCAAGTATCTTTTAGGTCACTTTGTACACACTGGGAGAGCAAAGAACACAGTTAGGCCTGTAACAAACGGTTCTCTGGTGAGTTGTTTACATCACACTAAAAAGTATCAAATCATTCAGTCTGGTCATTGATGCAAATATTTTACAAACTGGACATATAAAGAACCCAAGCTAACTTCAGACTTCGAGGACTACTTATATTTTTAAGGAGGAGGAATGTTTTAATTGGCCAGAAAGTGAGCCATAAAAGCAAACACAAAGTTTTATTCTCTTTTACCCACTGCCACCCATTGAAATAATGAATTCTTATTCAAATCTGAACTGCAACGTGACTTCCTAAAATAATCAAATACAGAATTATTGCACACTGATATAAACTAGGCTGATGATACATGAAAAGTCTTTAAAATGCCAATGAGAAAACCAAGAGTGAAAACATTCTTCACAAATGGATAGGGACTATGTCAAAAAAAAATAAGAAGATATCTGGACAGTGACTGGTACATGGTGTTCTTAATTGCCCCTGAATAAAACCCAAATCAAATGGCTTCATGCAGTTTTTGGGGTCTCTAACCTATACCTGATTATTTGCTACCACACTGAGGTTACTAGCCCCCACATATGATATCCAAATACCAAAATGCAAGTTTGATAAATGAACTCTTCCTTAGCCACAAAGAAAATAAAGATAACTAATTCCCAATTATCCAAGCTAAGGTGGGACAAGAGAGGGAAAAAACATAAAAGATAATTTAAAAAAAAAACTTCTATTAAAGGACATTTTTGATCTTAGCAAATATGGAAGTTCCTGACCTACTACAAATTCCCAAAACTTTAATGTTGTAAAGATATTTTTTAAAATTTACCCATAAGAAGATCTCTCTGTTCACTTTGCCTATCCTGTTTCTCTCTCCACAGTGTAAACTAATTGTAATACACCTGCCAAAAAATTGTTTTATCTATTATTCTTATAGACTCTTAATATACCACACCTAGCCAGAGACACTGAAAGAATTAACTTGCCGATTCCCTCCTCTAGGGCAGAAGGAAATGGCTTGCAAGTTCTTGTTTATGAATATAACTTGGGAAAATACAGTATTTTGCCATAATGAGTAACAAGATTAGTAAGGTAAAAATGCTAGTAAGAATTGGGGCACAAGATTTTCTTCAGATAACCTGGTAAAAATAAAATCAATATATTCAATACAGCTTACAGATATATTGAAAGGACTGCAGATGAGAATATAAGATGGAACATCAGCAGTTAGTTGAATGAATCCATGAATTCCATGGCAAAAGCTCTATTAAGCATAACAAACAGAAGGATCAGAATTCTACAAAATGTAATTCAGAAGAGTGAGTACTACAAAAAATGGTGGAAAATGAAAAAAGAGGTCTTTTATTTTGCTTCCCTTAACAACCAAGTATCTCTTCTATTAATATTACCACATTTTCTTTTCTTGTCTAGGCAAAGTAGCCACTTCCTATCCCAAAATGAATACCACAATCTGTACTCCAACAATTAAACAAGGACTTGAATCAATGCTAGCTTAAAAATTTAATTTTCTCTGTGGCTTACATGTAAATGGATCAGATAAATAAAGGTACATATTATTTAAAGTATTTCTAAATACCAGCATGTAGTGTTAATCTTAATGTAGTAAACTATTTTCTTTTTTTTTTTTTTTTGAGACGGAGTCTCGCTCTGTCGCCCAGGCTGGAGTGCAGTGGCCGGATCTCAGCTCACTGCAAGCTCCGCCTCCCGGGTTTACGCCATTCTCCTGCCTCAGCCTCCGGAGTAGCTGGGACTACAAGCGCCCGCCACCTTGCCTGGCTAGTTTTTTGTATTTCTTTTTTTAGTAGAGACGGGGTTTCACCGTGTTAGCCAGGATGGTCTCGATCTCCTGTGATCCGCCCGTCTCGGCCTCCCAAAGTGCTGGGATTACAGGCTTGAGCCACCGCGCCCGGCCAGTAGTAAACTATTTTCAATACAAGATTTATTTTACTCATTAATAAACTATCTATTAAAATGCATTACTTTTCCGGTTTTTACTTTTTATGATTTCTTTGCAATCACAAATATATATTACTTCCACCTTTTTTTTTTTGTAAAGATAGAGTCTTGCTTTGTTGCTCAGGCTGGTGAAAGGATTAATATGCGAAAAAAAAATTTTTAATTACATAACACTATTTAAGAATCTTCTTCTAAATAAACAACTTCTGATGATGTAAAACAATATGAAATGCCTTGATATACATCATGGTTAACATCCACTCTGGTCAAATATCAGTATTTCAGTAGCCAAACAAAAAAAATTATTTTAAAAATTGAGATGGAAATTTAAAAATTTTTTAGGGAAAATCCTTAACAGTATTCAAAAGTGTTTAAACTCTGAAAAGTTAAACCTAGATAGTTTTTTGTTAAGCAACTCCTTTAAAAAGCTGAAGACTATCAGGTAGCTAATTGTGAAAGCTGTACTACTTGAAAGCACCACTAGATGACAACCTTGTTTCACAAGTAAAATATTATACTCGAAGCTAAGACCCTGAAGATACACTAAACTAGCTTAAAGGTTCCTGACATTTGTTTTTTGTTGGAGAATAGGGATAACAAAGAAAATAAAATAGACTATTATACTTTTGAATTTGTGTTTGATATAAAGATCACTCAGGGTTTTTAAAAAAAACTCATTTCATAAGCATTCAAGAGATACCTCACCAGTAGATGTATTAAGACAATTTTCTCTTCCCATCTCTTCTACATCTATATCCTTTGGAAATAGATGATTTTATAAAAATAAAGTACACATAAATTATTACAGACTAATGTTTTTCTACTGTAGAATAGTTACGAAAAGTATTTTCAACATTATTTCAGTAATTGCTTTTCTCTGACATCAAAACAAAGCATGACAATTTTAAAATAATCATAAGACAGGTAATAAATAACAACCTTCTATTTTGATGACTCATATTCAAAATATTAAAATATTTTTCCCATACATAAACCAATCCGTGAAGGCATTAAACCTAGAATGCTTATTTGGTATTTAAAAAATTGTAACAGCTGAGCAAGTAAAAATTTGTAAATAATTCCCTTGAAATCCCATAATTAATATATTACAAAGTATAGTGGCAATGGTATCTTAACTATGTTGTTATTCATCTTTGTAAACCATGACTTCACATAAATTTAAAAGTATAAAATGAAGGCCTAGATATTTTTACTTTCATTGAGGTTATAATTTATAGCCTTCCTCTAATTCTATATTTTCATACATTAATTCAGAAGCAGAACTGGGGTTACTTTTTAATAAATCAGATTTTAAGATGTGAGATTACTTAATATTTTTGTACAAAGTGCTTAGCGTTGCTTACATTTTTGAAATAGAAATGCTGCAAATAAATTAGATTTTTTTTCTATTGAAGGAGATCAGGAAATTTCACCCCAAAATATGGCACCCTGGTATGCTGATTATTTTTAATTAAAGGCCCTTGGAGACTGCTTAAACTCCAGACTCTTCAAAGAAGAAAATGACCACTGGTCCCTTCCTTGAGTTTTCATTAACTCATACTGCAGGAATAAAGACTGAAGTCTATCAACACACCTGAACAGAACCATTGTCTTCTCTGTGGGCCCACAAGGCTTTGTCTCAGGACACTGTATGTTCTCCAAGCCCACTGAATTCCCCTAAAAATCATTTACTATACCCCTTAAAATCATCCACATCTCTCCTCTGTGAAGAGTATATAAGCATCTGTACCCCCACTGCACTATTGTATAAACCATCATTCTCTTGTAATTCCCTTGTGCTATGCATGATAAAATAAATTTTGTATGTCTCTGCTATTAATTGGCCTTTCTTCAGCTGATTTTCAGCAAACCTTCAGAGGGAGAAGGGAGAGTTTTCCCTTGGCCCCTATATTAA
This sequence comes from Colobus angolensis palliatus, assembly GCF_000951035.1. Classification (NCBI taxonomy): domain Eukaryota; kingdom Metazoa; phylum Chordata; class Mammalia; order Primates; family Cercopithecidae; genus Colobus; species Colobus angolensis. Next base: position 508,892 of record NW_012115355.1, on the reverse strand, counting down.
CTTAGAAAACAAAATTTGACTACATCCCCCATACCTCTTCATAGTAGTCAGAATGGTGGCCCACAAAAAGATACGCTCATGTCCTAATGCCTGGGAATCTGTGAATGTTACTGTATTTAGAGACAGTCTTTACAGAAGTAATTAAATTAAGAACTCTGAAATAAGAAAATCATACTAGATAATACAGGCAGCCCATAAGTCCTACGACAAGTGTTTTTATAGGAGAGAGGCAGAGGGAGTTTAAAAACAAACACACAGAATAAAGTGACACACTGAAAAGTAAAAGGCCATATGAAGCTGGAGGCAGAAACTGGACTGATGATGCCTCAAGCCAAGGAATGTCAGCAACCATAGAAGCTGGAAGGGGTAAGTTACTGATTCTCCCCTAGAGCCTCTGCAGGGAGAACAGCTCTATAGACATTTTGATTTCAGAATTCTGATCTCCAGAACTGTTAAGTGAATAAATTTCAATTGTTTTAAGCCACCCAGCTTGTGGTAATTTGTTACCACAGCCACTGGAAATAAACACATCCACTACAAATTCCAGTAATTACTTGAGAAGCATTAATTTAATTAAACAAAAAACATAATTTTGAAAAGGCAGTCCATCCCTTAGTTTAGAATCTATGAAGGACATTTCTTCTATTCAACTTTAAATGCCTTGATTCATTATCTCTTCCTGAATGAATACTTTCAGTGAACCTTATTGCTTAAAGTCTACAAATATGAAAATACAAATTACACAGAGTGACGGTGGCCCTTCTTATTATACAGAAAAGGAAAGTGGGTAAACCAGGAGCACCAAACAGTGTAGAGAGATCAGGCAAAGGAAAGACGTAGAGAGGGGATCACCAAACTCTGTCTACCTACACCTGACTGACCTCCAACTGACAAGTGCGAAACAGACTCCAAACATCCCAGCTAAAGACAAAAGATTTGAAAAGAGAATGGAGCTGCTGCATAGGATAAGAAACTGCAGTTCAAACCCAGCCTCCCCACAAAAAAAAGGTACCTTTAATAACACAGGAAACAATAATCACCAGTGGAAAACAAGAGAAGAAAAATCTCTACAATTTAACACTATTAATACGCAGTACAAAATTCAAAATTACCCAACATACAAAGAATGAAAAAATTGAACACATTCTGAAGAAAAAATAAATCAATCAAATCTGTCTGATCCCAAGATGAACCTGATGCTGAAAATAATAAAGATTTAAAGTGGATATTAGAGCTATTTGCACTTAAGAAAAAAAAGTTTTCAATACAGTCACACTCCACATAACATTTTGGTCAATGACAGATACACATATGACTGTGGTCCTCTAACATTAAAATACTGTATCTTTTCTATGTTTACACATTTTTAAATATACAAATATGCTTAAATACATAAATACGTATACAATACTAAGTTGTGTTACAACTGCCCACAGTATTCAGTATGATAAAATGCTGTACAGGTGGGTAGCCTAGGAGCAACAGGCTATGCCATATAGCCTATGTGCGTAGTCGGCAATACCATTAAGTTTTGTGTAAGAACACTCTGCGATGCTCCCACAATGACAAAATTGCCTGAGAACACATTTCTAGAATATACCCCAAAAAGTGATGAATGACAGTATACGGTATATGAAGGTTTTATGGAATTCCTCTGTGAAACCATTTGGCCCTGGGTGCTTTTATGGAGTAATCTCTCCCTTAATTTTCTCTATTTCTTCTATAACATCGGTCTGTTTAAGCATTCTAACTCTAATAGGGGCAACCTTGGTCATCTGTACTTTCCTAGAAAATTACCCATTTCATATAGGTTTTTAGAAGTATTTGCAAAATGTCTCATGACATTTAAAAAATTTTTTGTGTGTATATTCGAGGTTTACAACATGATGTTACAGGATACCTATAGATAGTAAAATAGCTACCACAGTGAAGTTTATTAATGTATCTATCGTCTCACAGTTACTTCTTGTGTGTGACAAGGGCAGCTAAAATCTACTTAACAAAAATCTCTAATTTCAGTAACTTTAGTCCTCATGTTGTACATCTCTCAACTTTTTCGTCCTACATATCTGCTATTTTGTGTCCTTGTACCCACATCTCCCCATTTCCTCTACCCTCCCCACTGCCTGTGGTAACCACTGTTTCATTCTATATCTCTATATTTGAGCTCTTTTTTTGTTTATAATATTCCACACGTAAGTAAGATCATATAATACTTTTCTTTCTGTGTCTGGCTTATTTCACTTAGCATAACATCCTATAGGTTCATTCATGGGTGAGAAATGGCAGGATCTCCTCCTTTTTAAAGGCTGAATTATATTCCATTGTATATACAAGTGACCTTGAACTCGAGTGTTAGCAGCACCAACCACTGCACAGTCGAAAATCTGAGTATAAATTCTGGCTCCCTAAAAACTTAACTACTAACAGCCCACTGCTGACCAGAAGCCTTACCAATAACATAGTCAATTAATACATATTTTGTGTATGTATAATGTACTATATTCTTACAATAAAATGTTACAAAAGCCATATGGAAGAGAAAACATATTTACTGTTCATTATGTGGAAATAGATCATCATTAAGGTCTTCATCCTCATTGTCTTTACGCTGAGTAGGCTAGGACAAGGAGGAGGGGTGGGTCTTGCTGTCTCAGTGGTGGCATGGCAGAAATGAAAGAAAAATCCACGTATAAGTTAACTCACACAGTTCAAATCCGTACTGTTCAAGATCAACTGTATATACCACATTTTCTTTATCCATTTTTCCATTGATGGACATTTAGATTGTTTCCGTAGCTTGGCTACTGTGACTGATACTGCAGTAAACTTGGGAGGGAAAATATCTTTATGAGGTAGTGATTTCATCTTCTTTGATTATATACCCAGCATAGGGATTGCTAGGTCATATTGTAGTTCTATTTTTAATTTCTTTAAGAGCTTCCATACTGTTTTCCATAAGGGCTATACCAATGTACATTCCCATCAACAGTGTACTAGGGTGTTTCTCCACATCCCTGCCAACATTTGCTATCTCGTATCTTTTTTGATAATAGCCGTCCTTATAGGTGTGAGGTGATACATCATAGTGGTTTCAATTTGCACATCCCTGATCATTTGTGAGCTTGAGCACCTTTTCATACACCTCTTAGCCATTTTTATGTCTTCTTCGGGGAAAAGTTTATTCAGGTCCTTTGCCCATTTTTCAATCAAGTTATTTTTAATGTACTGTTTCAAAGATGTCTTCTTCTTGTTATTTCTTATTTTACACAGTTATACTTTTTTTTTCCTTCAATAAGTTAGCTAATGGTTTGTCTGTTAACTTTTTCAAAAACACCAAGATTGTTCATCTGATAAATGGATATAAACAAAATGTGTTATTTCCATAAATTGGAATATTATTGTCATAAAAATAAGTGAAGGATTGATACATGCAGCAACATGAATGAACCATAAAAATGTTATGCTAAACGAAAGAGGCCAAACTTTAAAAGCCACACTTTGTATGATTCCACTTACATGAAATGTCATATAAAAAAATCCATAGAGACAGAAAGCAGATGAGAAGTTGCCACGGTCTAGGAGGAAAGGCGAATGAGGACAACGCATATCGAGTTAAATGTTCTTGAATTAGATAGCAGTGATGATTACGTATCTGTGTGAATAGCTACTGAATTACATGCTTTATTTTTTATTTATTTATTTTTTGAGACAGAGATGCCCTCTGTTGCGCAGGCTGGGGTGCAGTGGCACAATCTCCACTCACTGCACCTGCGCCTCCTGGGTTCAAGCAATTCTCCTGCCTCAGCCTCTGGAGTAGCTGGGACTACAGGCACATCCCACCATGCCCGGCTAATTTTTGTATTTTTAATAGAGAAGGGGTTT
>NW_012115355.1:477629-504957 GCF_000951035.1 Colobus angolensis palliatus | reverse complement strand
CCTCTAATTCTATATTTTCATACATTAATTCAGAAGCAGAACTGGGGTTACTTTTTAATAAATCAGATTTTAAGATGTGAGATTACTTAATATTTCTGTCCTCTTTTTCTCAGCACAAAGGTAGTGGCTATATTTATTACATCAGGTCAAAAGGCTTACATGAAGCCTACTGCCCTAAACACTACACTGACTGCTGCACTCATAGCACTGGTGCCTACAAAGTCCATGCCGAGAGTTTCTCAAGGTGAGGCCTTCCAGAATTAACCCCAAGATGATCACATACTTGGTTAAGTTTACATCAGAAATGCTATTTATAAATGTAAGGTATTATAAAAATTGGAAGGCATTTTCATGAGTAGCTGGAGAAACTATCACTTTGTAGTGAAAACTGGATGAAAATCTAAGCCTTACCTTTTAATACGTGTGGAACCCTAGTCAATTTACTTCGTCTTTCTGTGCCTCAGTTTCCCCCTACCAAAAACGACAATCCTGAAAATACTGATCTACAGAGTTTTTCTAAGAAAAAATGAGGAGATAGCATGTAATATCTAGCATATGCTTGGAATACAGGAGGTGCTAAATAAGTATTAGTTTTCTTTCCTCTTAAACACGGTGCTCTTGTTTACTCTATAAAATATTTTCAAAACATAATGATATTCAAAATATGGATTCTAATGAGAAAGAAAGAGAATAAAATTTGTCTAATGATAAAGGGAATTTCTTCAAAGGCTAGAGCTAATAGTCAGAAGTGTATATGATTCCTTATTGGTAAGCCTGACTACATATTTCTAGCAGGCTACTCACATGGAGTTCACTGAGAACTAAAGAAAAGTATCAGAAAGAAGGAAATACTTTTATTATTTATTTTGTTTAAATCTTTCAGTTTTACAATTGAAAGTTTTTTATCAATAAGAAAATAAGTTATTCCATTAGACTGTACAACTGTTTCTGCCTGGAACAGAATTTCTAATGCAAAATGAATTGCTATCATTTTTGTTCAATCTGCCATTTATGTCAGAATTTAAAACAATAATGTCAAGAAAGAGTTAGTAAGCAATAAAGTTTAAAATTATATTGCACAGAGAAAAATCAGTCATTTTAGAATTTACATTTAAAATTTAATGTCATTCAAAATCTTAAAATGAAAATCTACTTCAATTATCATAGGCAATTAAGACAAATATCTATTTGTTTCTAGTATATGCAATCATATGTCTTACAATCTAGTAACATAACCATTTCCTGTACATTAAAATGAAGTAAAAAATGAAAGAGGCATATAAGAAGCACAATATTACAATTAAAAAGGGCAGCCATTTAAATGTGTCACTATGTTAAACAGGTAAATACTAAACAAATAATTTTTTGTCAAAAAAATAAAATAGTTCCATATATATATGTTAGCTGATAAATATGAATTAGTAATTCTCATTTCCATTTTTTTTTTTTTTTTTTTTGGGGTTCGGGGGGCGGGGGCTCACGCCTGTAATCCCAGTACTTTGGAAGGCGGAGGCGGGCAGATCACGAGGTCAGGAGATCCAGACCATTCTGGCTAAAGCGGTGAAACCCCGTCTCTACTAAAAACACAAAAACTCACCCAGGCGCGGTGGCGGGCGCCTGTAGTCCCAGCTACTCGGTAGACTGAGGCAGGAGAATGTCATGAACCCGGGAGGCAGAGCTTGCAGTGAGCCGAGATGGCGCCACTGCACTCCAGCCTGGGCGACAGAGCTAGATTCCGTCTCAAAAAATAAAAATAAAAATAAAAATAAAAACACTGCATGGCCAGGGAGAGAAAACATCAGGATTTTGGTTTATTTGCTAGAGTGACTCTTTTTCTATTCTTTTGCTCATCAATTTCTGCTTTTATAGTTATTATTTTTCTTCCTTTCTTTTGACTTACCTCGTTCTTTAACTGAAAATTTAGTTCATTTATCATTTATCCATTTTATTAATAATAGTAAAATAAATTTTCCTCTAATCACTGCTTTAAATACACCACATAAATTATGATATAAAGTGTCTTCACTGTCATTACATTTTTTTACAATTAAATACATTTAATTGTATTTCTTTTACAATTTTTTAAAATACTTTTTAAAAAGTTGTTTAGTCAATTTTTTTAATTTCTAGGTGAAAGGGCTTGTATTTGGTTTTGTTAGTAAATCCTAGTTTTAGTGCACTGTAAACACAGTGTTTATAATAGTTTTACTTTATGGAAGTTATTAATGTTTTCCTTATAACATAATATATAATCGGTTTTTGTGAATGTGCCATATGCACTTAAGAAAATGAGTATTTTGTCTTATCAAGGTATAGCATTCAATATACAGTATACCCAGAAGATCAACCTTATTGGCTATATTGTTTACATCTTCTACCTCCTTATATTTTGTCCACTTAAATCTATCTTGTAATAAAAGTAGTATAATGCAGTATCCTGTTATTGCTATGTTTCTATGTATGTGTCCCTGCAAACACCTGAAGTTTCTGTTTCAGAAAGCTAGTTGCTCTATTTCTTGATGCATAAAAGTTCTGGTATGATGAAAACTATTTTTATATAGCCTTAATATTTAAAAAGCAGCTTGGCTAGATATAAAATCTCAAATTCATACTTCCACTGACTTTTCTTTGAATGCTGCTGCTCTATTTTTGCCTTGCTTTATATATTGGTTTTGAAAAGCATGATGCTACTTGCTTTTCAAAGCAAGTAATTCTTTTGCTTTTATTTGAATTTTTTTCATGGTGGTCCTAAGGATTTTATCATTATCTTAATAAACTAATAATTTTTACTGGGATATGTCTTGCAGTTAATCGCTACGGATTAATCTTTCATTGCACTTGGCATACTTTCAATGTGTGGATTTCCATCTTTTTCTATCTGGAAAGTTTTCTTGAATTATAGTTTTAGGTATCAGCTCTTTTCACTTGTTTTGGTTTTTTCCCGTTAGGGACTCAAATAAAATAAATATTCCTTCCTTGACTAAGTCTTACATTTCAACTACTTTCTCTCTGACATTTCTTCTTTATTTAAATTCTCATAGTTGTTTTTCTTTCTTCAATGCTCTTTATCAAATTTTCATTCTAGTCCATTTTCCCTTGAGTACCTTGTAATGTATTCTTTATTTCCAAAATAATTCTGATATCGTCTTCCATTTCTTTCCAAAGCTCCATCAACATTTTTCCCCCATTTGTCCCTGTTTATTATTGTCCACTTCTGTCTTCAGTTTTTGAATTTCTGATTCAAGTGATTTTTCATACTTCCAAATGCTTGTTTATTTAATTCTGTTGGAGTATGAACTTAGAGTTATAGTTCATGGTTGTTTTGGAGGAAAAGAATTTTCCTTGGTCTGTGTGCAAATTTGTTTCCTGATTTAGATATATTTTTGTTCACTTTTGTGACATTGGGCTGTTTTACAATATTTCTAGTCCAATGTCACCCTTTCCTACCAGTCAATCAATGCCATATACTTTAATGAAGTGGTTGGTTTCATTAGAGGGCATATTATGAATCCTCCACTTTTATAGTTCTCTTTTGTCTCACAGGGCCTTAATTTTTCCCTTTTCCTTCTTTTCGTCTTTATTTTCCAATTGCCAAAGGAAATGCCTTCCTTCCTTTTTGTTTTTTTCTCTCCCAGAAGCTATGCATTTCAAAAACTGAACCCTTTAAATCATACCTATTCTTTGAAATTAGACTTACCCATTTAAATAGAATCTATCCCTTTAATTCACACACCAATTCCTTTATATGGCATGTGTCTATTTTAAGTTGCATGCCTGACCCACTGTTTTTCATCTGTTTCTCTCTGGCCCTTTATTTGGCACCTCTCCTTACTTTCAAATATCTTCCTAATATACTAAGTTTCTTTATTTTTCACATTTAGTGTGGATTTGATCTTTCTGGTGGTCATTCCTACCACCCTCCAGTCACTTTATTTGCATCTCTTCTCTGCTTTTCTATAGTTTTTTTTTTTTTTTTTTTTTTTGAGGTCTGCCTTGGATCAACAAAGTCCCACAAGTGGGACAAGATTGGCATAGGAGTGTGTGGAAACATGGGGCTGGCTTTTAACTTTTTCTTTTTACTCACAGATCTTTGATAGTTTCCACATTCTGTGTGCTCACACAAAGTTGAGAGCATCGCTTTACACAGATTTTGCTTAGATGTGAAGTTATCTGTATACTTTGGGGGAAAGATTTTTGGAAGTTATTTACTACACTGCCACCATTTTCTAGTTATCATAAGTCCTAGTAGGATTTTCTTCAGCAAATAGACAAACTGATCCTAAAATTCATATGTGATATGATTTGGCTGTGTCCCCACCCAAATCTCATCTTGAATTGTAGCTCCCATAATCCCCATGTGTCACAGGTGGGAAGTAAATGAACCAAGAAGGCGGGTTTTTCCTATGCTATTCTCGTGATAGTACTAAGTCTCATGAGATCCGATGGTTTTATAAAAGGCAGTTCCTGTGCACATGCTCTGTTGCCTGCCACCATATAGGAAGTGCCTTTGCTCCTCCTTCGCCTTCCGCCATGATTGTGAGGCCTCCCAAGCCATATGGAACTGTGACTCCATTAAACCTCTTTTTCTTTATTAATTACCCAGTCTCGGGTATTTCTTCACAGCAGTGTGAAAATGAACTAATATGGAAATGCAAATGCTCAAGAATACCCAAATTAACCTGAAAGAAAAGATGAGGGCTCACACTAATTGTTATCAGTACTTATCATAAAGCTTCATCAATCGAGACAGTGTGATATTGGCATGAGGACAGTCAAATAGAATAATATAACAATAAAATCCAGGTATAGACCCACAAAATACAGTCAACAGATTTTCAATCAAAATGCCAAGTCAATCCAATAAAGAAATTTTTTTTTACAAATGTTACTGAAATACCTGAATATCTGTATAAAAATAAAAATAATACCATGCTTCCTTCCCACTCCACAAACCAACATAATTTGATCATATTCTTAAATATAAAATCCATATCCTACAGCTTCTGGAAGCAAGCATAAGAAAGTATCTTCACAAACTTGAAGTAAGCAACGATTCTTGAACAGGACATAAAAAGCCCTCATTATAAAAGAAAAAAAAAACCTGACAAAATTGATTTGACCAAAATTTAAAATATTTAGTTATCAAAAAATACCATTAATAAAATAAACTAAAAAGCCACAGATTGTAAAAAACATTCACAGCATGTGTATTTTAAGACTCATATCTAGGACATATAAACAACTCCTACAAATCAACATTAAGAAGTCCAACAATCCAATTTCTTTTTGTTGTTGTTGTTGGGTAAAAAACATTAACCTTTATGGAAATAATTACAAGTTGAAAAAAATCATACTTCTTCTACACTTCATTAACTTGATGTAATGGTATCTATCTTCTAAGTATATATTTGTAATATTAATAATCTAGTATGATACATATCATTACATGATGTATTACATGTAAAACACATAATCACAATAATTACAAAAGAGATGAAAATCCGTTTTCATCTCTTTTTGTCTTTTAATATGAAATATTTTTACTTACAGGAAAAACATTAAAAATAATTTTTAAAAATTCCTGCTCACACCACCTAGATTTTTAAAATATTAGCATTTACCACATTTACCTTAAATTATTCCTTTTCTTCCTTTCTTTCTCCTTTCATCCATCTATTCTTTATTTTTTTTATTTTACTGTAAGTTCTGGGACACATGTGCAGAACGTGCAGGTTTGTTACATAGGTATACATGTGCCATGGTGGTTTGCTGCATCTATCAACCCGTCATCTAGGTTTTAAGCCTCACATGCATTAGGTATTTGTCCTAATGTTCTCCCTCCCCTTCCCCGCTCTGCCCCACAACAGGCCTCGGTGTGTGATGTTCCCCTTTCTGTGTCCATGCGTTCTCACTGTTCAACTCCCACCTATGAGTGAGAACACGTGGTGTTTGGTTTTTCTGTTCCTATGTTAGTTTGCTGAGAATGGTTTTTCTGTTCCTATTAGTTTCCAGCTTCATCCATGTCCCTGCAAAGGACATGAATTCATTCTTTTTTATGGCTGCACAGTGTTCCATGGTGTATACGGGCCACATTTTCTTTATCTAGTCTATCAGTGATGGGTACAACAATCCAAATTCTTAATGGACAAAATACTCAAATACATACTTTATTAAGAGCTAATAATCACATTAAAAAGTACTCAACATCTTTAGTCATTAAGAAAATACACATTAAAACCACAATGAGATACCATTTCACACCAGCATGAATAGCTCAAATCAAAAGGACTGAAAACAGAATACTGGTGAGGAAGTGGAGAAACCAGATCTCTCATACACTGTTGGTTGGAGTATAAAATGTCACACCCACTTTGGAAATAAACATTTGGCTATTTCCTATAAAATTAAACAAAAATCTGCCCTACGGTCCAGCAATTTCACTCCTAGATATCCTCTAAGAGAAATGAAAACATATACCCACAAAAAATACTTATAAATGAATGTTCCAAGCCTTATTCATAATAACCAAAAACTGGTTATTGTCTATCAAAAGGAGAATGACCAAACAAATTATGGTATATTCAAACATGAACTACTACTCAACAATAAAAAATGAACTATCAATACAGACAAAAATATGAATGAATCTCATAAGCATTATGTTACACTTCTAAGATGTCAGAAGAAATAAGGTTTCCATTTTTATAATATCCAATTACAGGAAAGTGAATCCATGATGCCAGATATCAAAAAAAGACAATCTGTGGGCACAGAAGAAACAGAGCAGGAGAAAACTTTCTTGGGTGATGAAAACATTCTATATCACGTTTAGAATGGGGGTTACCTAAGTGTACACAACTATCAAAACCTATCATGCTAAATACTTAAGAGCCGTGCATTTTAATGTATATTAATTGTGCTACAATTTAAAAAGACAAGTCCATTCAGTTTATTTATTCAATAAACATTTGTTGAGTCCCGATCTACTCCGTGGCAGACACTGTACTAGTTCCAAGAATTCAAAGATGAAGAAAACATGGTACTGACCTCAAATAAGTTTAGTCCCAGTGAAGCTTGGTTTACTTGAGGAGACAAACATATAAACAATTAATTATAGCACAGGGAGCTAGAGATAGAATGTTAAAGGACCTCAGAAGAAGGGTACCTACTTTCTATCAGGGAAGACTTCTTATAACAGATGACAGCCATGTTTTAAAATGATGGACAAGAATTAACTAACTTAATTGGAGAAAAACATCCAAGCAGAAAGGACAAGATGAGAAATAGTACAGTGGCAGGACATAAAATACCATGCACATAAAAGACCCACAAGCAAGTTGGTCTTGTTAGAGCATAAACTACTAGAGAAGTAGGAGCAAAAACGGATGCCACAAGGAAATAAGAGGCTGTGCATACCTTTGTAAGACACACTTCATCCTGTAGGTGACAAAAGATCTAAAGACTAGACAACCTTTGTAGATAACTCATTCTATCACCTATAGAAAAGATAGATTTGAGACAGTAAGCAAGAAGACCAAACAGGAGGCTACTCTCAAGAATAAAGGCCTGAAGCAGAAGGTAAAACTGGCAGGTCTGATTCTTAATTTAAATATGAGTGAACAGGAAAAAGAAAAAAAAATGACTCATGAATGGTGAGATAAGTGTACCACCTCTAAAACAAGAGTGTAAAGAAAAGAAAAACTTGGGAGATAGAGGGGAAGAGAAGTACAGTGAGAGGCATGAAGAGTTTGAGGTGCCCCTGAGATATCTAGTTCAAATTGTGCAGAGAGTATTTCATACATAAGGCTGTATTTTGAAGTTCAGGCCCAGGAAGATTTAGGAATCATCAGCATATAGAAATTAGTTTAAATCGGCCGGATGTGGCAGCTCACACCTGTAATCCCAGCACTTTGAGAGGCCGAGGCGGGTGGATCACCTGAAGTCAGGAGTTCAAGACCAGTCTTGTCAACATGGTGAAACCCCATCTCTACTAAAAATACAAAAATTAGCCAGGCATGGTGGCAGGAGCCTGTAATCCCAGTTACTTGGGAGGCTGAGGCAAGAGACTCACTTGAATCCAGAAGGCAAAGGCTGCAGTGAGCTGGGATAGCCTCCAGCCTAGGAAACAGAGTAAGACTCCATCTCACAAAAAGAAAAAAGAAATTAAATTATGAAAGCAAATAAGACTGGGTCAAGTACAATGGCTCACACCTGTAATCCTAGCACTTTGGGAGGCTGAGGCAGGAGGATCACTTTGAGGTCAGGAGTTTGAGACCAGCCTGGAAAACGTAGCAAGAGCCTACCTCTACTAAAATAAAAAATTGGCCATGTAGGGTGGTATGTGCCTGTAGTCCTAGCTACTTGGGAGGCTGAGGTGAGTTTATCACTTGACCCAAGGAGATTGAGGCTGTAGTGAGCTATGATAATGCCACTGTACTCCAGCCTGGGCAACAGAATAAGACTGGACCTAAAAACAAAAAAGAGAAAGAAAGAGAGAGAGAGAGATTGATGAGTTAAAGTCAGAAGAACAAGAAAGTGAACCAAAGATAGAACTTTGTTAGTACCAATAAGGAAACTAAGAAAAGCCAGGGAAAGGTATAAGAATATCATAAAAAGACAAAAAATGAATGATGAGAAAGCAATGAAGAGAACAAGAACAAGAAGAAGAGAACAGTGTTAGGGGAGACAAGGAATAGTGAACTTTAAGACACTATAATGTCTTAACAGTGAATTCCAAGGTAGACATAAACCGTCCAAAGTAACAGAGCTAGCAAGGAAAGATCTGAAAGATATCTCACAACTGGAAGGTCACTGGTACTTTGGCAAAAGCATTTCAGCAGTGTGGAAGAAGCACAAGCCAGACTGTAGCAGACAGTCCAAAGAAACAGTAGGTATAAGTGAGGAGGTGAAAAGTGATATAAAGACTAATGCAAACAAATGTGCATATGAACACAGTCATACATGTGCTAAACATTACAACAACAAGAAAAGGCATTCATAAAATATTTTCTTAAAAAAGGAAACCCAGATTTTGGAGAAAAAAGTCTTGCTTAATGAATATCTACTTGGTAAATGAATGTTTTTAAATACAGCTTCATTCACATACTGCTTTGGAAATAGCACTAAGGATAGAATTAGTAGTTGACCACATCAGCTCAACTGATCATGGGAAAGGTAAGAGCAAGTATTACCATTTTCAATAATCACTGTTTGGTAAATATGTTCTTAAGACTTCCTTAGTTAAAAAAAAAAACTCGTTAGAAATTTAGACTAAGAACTATATTATGAGTACTTCCACATCTTCCTTTAAAAATCTTTACACTTTACACTTAGAGAAACCTTAATTATTGAAAAGAGTCAGTGAAATCATAAAGTGGATCATTTTTGCCATGATTTGATATTGTAGCATGCTAAATCTAAAAATCAGTATCTTATCAACTTACAAAACACAATTTTTGAGCCATCCAACGAAGTTATTAATTCTTAAGCAAAGGGTATTTTAAAATGTCCAACATTAACACTAATAAACATTATTAACTGATTCTATCTTTAAATGGGGGAAGGAGACAAGTCAAGGACACTGACAGCCAACCAGAGTTCTCCCTTTCTTCAATTTTCCTTAAGAAAAAGATACATTGATGAAGTTTGTCTCTAAAGAATGTTTTTCTTTAAATTGTCTTTGCCTGAGCCTTGATCTCTTCACCTATCCTTGAAATAAAGGCCAGAACGATCTTTGTAAAACTGGCAAATCTAATATTTTCATGGCTCTTAGTTAAAACTCAATAAATCTCTGGACATGGTAGTTCCCGGAAGATCCATCAAGGCATCTATACAAAGTTTGCCCATATGAGAAAAGAAAGCAATTTTATTTGCATACATCTTACAAATTGATATTAATCATGTTTTACAGAACAATAAATGTACTCTTCAAAATTCTCATATTCTTTAAATGTGTGAATGAGTTATAAAGATTGCATTGGTCTGTTTAGTTAGCTAACACTGAAGGCCTAGCTTCCCAATAATGGCATTTGCCTATTATCGCTTACATTTGTTAAATGAGTATGTTTGCTTATTACCAATATGTTAATTATAGTCCTGATACACCAAAGTGCTTGGATGACGTGTAAAGATTCTGATGAAATAGTAATGTATTCAGGATAACATAATCAGATAATAAGATAATTATATAATCAGAATAATGTCAAAAATGAAAATTGTGCACTGGATCCCGGTTAATATGAATGTCCACATAGTGGAACTGGTAATTCTCAAAGTTTCAGAATACAAACCTAAAAAGGAAAAATATGAACGAGAATGGCAATGAATATTGTAAAACAGGATCTCATTAGGCCCTTCATGCCTAGTTCCCTAAACACTGTTATAAAACATCAATCTGGGTCAAATCAACACATGAAATTTTTTTTTTCGTAAGTTCAATTTCTTATATAAAATAATCAGTATGCTGATGACCAATCAGTTTAATTTAAATCTGATTGGCTACCAAATATATTTTGATATCTAAGAACAAACTCCTCCTATATTTTACTTAAGACTGATGTGTTTTAACAGGTTTTTCAACCTCATATTCACTCTTTTCCCTCTGTTTAAGTAGTACTGATTTTATTTTTTTAAAACAAAAACAGAAAAAAAACACTGTCTGTTGTCTAGGTATTCTACAGAACCCAAAAGTTGTCCAAGTGTGATAGGAATGAATGCTCAATGGAAACCAATGAAGGATTTCTATCTGCCCTAGGATATAATGGAAAGTTCCATGAAAATCAGTAGACCATTTCAAAACACCTGATAACTCTGTACTTGACAGAAAGCCCCCACTGCAAGTACTGACACATTCCTATCAAATAATTACGATTTACTAATTTATGAGGCAGCCCCATTCATACCAGTCACTACAAATAAGGATAAGAACAAGGATTGTGGTTTTCTTGGCAAGTTATTTTTGACAAATTCTGGAACCAGTTGGAACTACTTGTTCCAACTTCAGTTTTTTCTAAGTAATAAAGAACTAATACATCTATTTTACTAATTACTTAGGGCAGAGATTGGCAAACATTTTCTGTAAAGAGCCAGATAGTAAATATTGCAGGCTTTCCTACAATATTTGATTTCTGTCACAACTACTCTTTGCTCCTGTAGCACAAAAGCAGCCACAGACAGTAGGTGTATGAGTGGTTCTGGCTGTGTTCTTCTAAAATATTCTTTACAAAAACTGGTAGCAGGCCAGATTTGGCCCACTGGCCATAGTCTGCCAACTCCTTAGGATAAAGCTATATAATCTTTCTTTCTTCAAAAACTAGACTTAAAAGACATGTCCTTCTTTAAAAAAAAAAAAAAAAAAAGCATTTGCACTTAAAAAAAAACATACATTGTCTCATAAATTTATATATAGCACAACTGGTTCCACACACTTAATTTTTGAGGAGGGCAACACACTACTCTTTAAGTGAAATCCTTATTTATAAAAATAAAAGGCAAATACTTAATGCAACATTTCAACAAGAATATGAAATTACCTCCCTTCAGCTGAGACTTAAATTCATGTCCATATTAAGAGACAGAATATTGACAGTTTCCTCTCTCAAATTTCTATTCTTCCTGTACAAGTGAAATAATGTAATATTATATGAACTATTCTATCTACCTGTACCATTTTATCTTTGAGACACTAATATTTATAAGATTATAAAATGCTAATGGTAAGAGAGAGATATATATACATATATTTGAGACTAAAAATCTATAAGACATAAAGATTTTCTCTTTACCAAAGTAACACTCTCACAGGCTATATAAGGTAATCTAAAATAGAGTAAAGGGCATCAACTTTTTTCAAAGGTGACACAAGATCAGAAATTCATGTGTGCAAGTAATGTGAACGTATTTAACTGGCAACACTAATTTAAGAGAGTCCAGTCTTGACATACAATAGCAAGAACATTAAGTAGTTACTGGGCATTCAGCATATGCCAAGCAGTGTTCTAAACACTTTGTGTGTATTAACTTACTAATCCTCCTAACAATACTATGAAGTAGGTACAATATTGATACCATTTTATAGATAAGCAAACTGAGGCATGAGCAGTTAAGAAATGTGCCCAAGGTTATAGCTAATCTATGGCAGAACCAGCACTGATCTCAGCTCAGGAGAATTGGTCTTCAAGAGCCCATGCTCGTAAACACCAGCCATACAGCTTCTCAAGCAGACATAAATATAACTGAATATAAAAGGTACATGGTAGTGTTTTTGTAACTCTTTTCTTTTTCTCAGTAATCTCTCACAATAATTCAGTTTTGTGACCAAATTCTAATTAATTACAATTAACGAATTAATTCTAATATAAACACTTATCCAAAATCATTTAATTTACACATCTCAGTTTCAAACACAAAGTGATTCAAGCTTTTGAGCCCATTCCTTGGCAGCATTTTCACAAGCTAACTTCCTGTTGACCTATTAGTTCATATATATTGGGTACTTAGGCAAAAAAGAAAAAAAACTGGGGGTACAGGGATACTGCAGGGAATACCAGGCAGGCCATAACAGCAACAGGCAAGTTGAAAATAATAAAAACATTCAGTCAAACGTGAGCCTATTTTTCCACTTTTAAAGTACACATCTTAGATATATAAAGATCTATAATTATATATTTTACATATACCTCTGCTTAAAACATTATAAATAACAATAAACAATTTAATTTACACAGGAAATGAAAGCTACTGTGATAAGGTAAACCATTTTAAAAGACTACCAACAGTCCAATTCCATTTTATTTTCCATGAAAACATGTCAAGGCAAGAATAATAAAATACATCAAGCAGTTGGCCAATATAATGGCCCAGATAAGTTTCATAACACCAATTCAAAATAAACATTAATTCATAACTAAAAGTATAAGAAAGTTACAAAATACATAAAAAGAAGGCATTATTTCATTAAAAAATTCATCCATTTCTTGATATGTCAAACCGCTTATCAGCATGATTAAACCAATAAAGCTTGTAATCCCTTTTTATAAGCAAATACAGTCCATACTAACTATTATTATAGAATGCCATATAATGTAGAGAAATGAGTTTTGCAAGCTGAAAAGTCCTTACGAACATAAGATTATCATTAAAAATACTATTTTTTAAAAAGTAGAATATTAAGTAAACTAAATCAAAAAGTATGAAAGGCCAAAAAGACAGAGCCTCATTTACTCACACCACTTCACTCAAATTTACCATAAGTTGAACAATGTCACCAAATGAAAAATTCAAATATGTCAAATAAGACCTACTTCAAGTGTGGTTTATAGATTAATGCCAACCCACAAACTCTGTTACTGCCACATGACAGGTATGTACAGAAACTTTTGGAGCAATCTCACACTGCCACAAGGTTTTATAGTTTATAAGATTTAACTAGTTGATTGTTTGAGAATCACTGAGCTAGGCCACAGTGCTCAGAATCCCTTTCAGGTGGATGTCAGATTAAAGTTCTTAGAAACCAAGGATATGATGTCTCTTCATCAGGGAACTGACTCTATGGCTCTCTACTGTTCTTCCCATTCCAGCCAGGGAAACCCAAATGTGACAGACAGCTACTCTGCTATGACCATGAAGACAATGACAATAAACTAGAGTACTGCTCCTCAAACCTTAATGTGCAAAATAATCACTTTAATGTGCAATAAGATTATTTAATAAGAATCTTATTAAAATTAAGATGCTGGTGAGGTTTGAGATTCTACACTTCTAACAAGCTAGCAGGTGATGTCAATGCTGCTGGTCTGTGGACCACACTTGGAGTAGCAAGGGGTGAGGGGACATCAAAGCAATAAGATGAAAGGAACCTGGGTCCTTAAATGACAGCACAGAGCAGAACTGACTAACTATTCTGGATTGTTCTGTGACCAGAAAAAAAAAAAGAAAAACGAAAAAAACCTATGTTCTTCAGGCTTCTCTTACGTCAGCCTAGCCTTCAACCTAATTAATGCAGGGCACTTTTTTTAAGCATTAGAAAAATGTAGCTCAAGCTAGTTTGGTATTTAATCTGCTTTTGCATTTTGCTCAAAATAAATGCTTATTCACATAAGTAGAAACTGATAAAAATGTCAAGGCTCTGTTGCACTTTCAAGATAATCAAACTTCAGTAGGCACACCATAATTTCTGTCATGTATTATTAAGTCCATTCTCATTACCCTGTAACTGTAAAAGTATATACCACTACACTGCACTCTTTTTTTCATGATACCAAATCAAAATTTCAACTTGTTAAACTCTCAATTTGTTAAGAAACTACATCTAATTATATGAGTGTGTCTTTTAATTGTGAACTATCACAGCTAAATAAGTCTTTATAACTAGTAGAAAATTTAATGGCAGTACTATGGCAGGTGTCTATGTTGCAAAGAGCAGTTAGGTATGTTTATTAACAAAGTTAAGTGTTATTTTGGGTGGTCATTTTGCACTAACAATAATGTAAACACAGGCATAAAAATGGTCATTGAAATTTCATGGTATTGTATAGCCATTATATTTTTAATATACACATATAAAAACTTTCATTATGTATCAACTTTACCAGGGAGACATCTAATTAATATGTTTATAAAGACTTTTGATGAATGAGTAATTAATTAAACAGGGAAATAACATAAAAATCAAAGGAAAAAATCCACAACCAGAAAAAGCAGTCAAAAAATTTATCAGCAACAACCAAAATAAGGGAAAATGTACATCCAGCTCTTGTACAACTTCCAAATGTAGCAACCAAAGAAGATTCTCATGCAGCCTGAGAACTAACCCTACCCTATCCATCCCCAAGAAGCAAAACTGAGGAAAGAAGTCAAATCAACACAATCCCGAGAAATCTCATTATTACTTAAATTAGAACATACTAAGTGAATCAGCAGGCAGCCTAGAGAAAAGGTAGTCACCAATTACTAAGAGTACAAGCCCCTGAATATCAACTCGCACTCTCAGCACAGACACAAAGGGTTGCCAGTACTTGCCATTCTGAGTACACTGAACCGAGCAAGGATACTGAGGAGCCCATTTTACATGCTTTATGTCCTAACAGTAACACACACACATCCTTTTTGGTGCTCACAATTGCAAGAAACAAAAGAGTAAACTGTTTGGCAGAGTCCTCAGGTAAAACCCCAGTGGACTTGAACTCTATGACAACTTAGACTGCAAGATACCTAGATTCCTACTTCTTTGCCTCAATAAAGGCCCTAGCATGAAATATAATCTCATCATCTTAACTCCTTTCTAACTGAATGTACCAAACCATTTTAATGCTACTGATAAAGGCATACCCAAGACTAGGAAGAAAAAGAGGTTTAACAGGACTTACAGTTCCACACGGCTGGGGAGGCCTCAGAATCATGGCGGGAGGTGAAAGACACTTCTTTCATGGCGGTGGCAAGAGAAAAAATGTGGAAGAAGCAAAAGCAGAAACCCCTGATAAACCCATCAGATCTTGTGAGACTTACTCACGATCATGAGACTAGCACAGGAAAGACTGGCCCCCATGATTCAACTACCTCCCCCTGGGTCCCTCCCATAACACGAACACATGGGAATTCTGGGAGATACAATTTTGGGAGTAGAGGTTTGGGTGGAGACACAGCCAAACCCTATCATTCCAACCCTGGCCCTTCCAAATCTCATGTCCTCACATTTCAAAACCAATCATGCCTTCCCAACAGTCCACCAAAATCTTAACTCATTTCAGCATTAACCTAAAGTCCACAGTCCAAAGTCTCATCTGAGACAAGGCAAGTCCCTTCCACCTATGAGCCTGTACAATCAAAAGCAAGCTAGTTACTTCCTAGAGATAAGGCGGGTACAGGTATTGGGTAAATATAGCTGTTCCAAATGGGTGAGGTTGGCCAAAACAAAGGGGTTACAGGGCCCATGCAAGTCTGAAATCCAGTGGGACAGTCAAATTTTAAAGCTCCAAAATGATCTCTTTTGACTCCAGGTCTCACATCCAGGTCACACTGATGCAAGAGGTGGGTTCCCATGGTCTTAGGCAGCTCCGCCCTTGTGGCTATGCAGGGTATAGCCTCCGTTCCAGCTGCTTTCACGGGCCGGTGTTGAATGCCTGCAGCTTTTCCAGGCGCACAGTGCAAGCTGTCAGTGGATCTATCATTCTGAAGTCTGGAGGACGGTGGCCTTCTTCTCACAGCTGTACTAGGCAGTGCCCCAGTAGGGACTCTGTGTGGGGGCTCCAACCCCACATTTCCCTTCCACACTGCCCTAACAGAGGTTCTCCATGAGGGCTCTATCTTAGCAGCAAACTTTTGCCTGGGAATCCAGGCATTTCCATATATCCTCTGAAATCTAGGCGGAGATTCTCAAACATTAATTCTTGACTTCTGTGCCCCCACAGACTCACCACCACATGGAAGCTGCCAAGGCTTGGGGCTTCCACCCTCTGAAGCCACTGTATGTTGGCCCCTTTCAGCCATGGCTGGAGTGGCTGGGACAGAAGGCACCAAGTCCCTAAGCTGCACACAGCACAGGGACCCTAGGTCCAGCCCACGAAACCACTTGTTTGCCCTGGACCTCCAGGCCTGTGATGAGAGGGGCTACTATGAAGGTCTCTGACATGGCCTGGAGA
The DNA here is from genome assembly GCF_000951035.1 of Colobus angolensis palliatus. NCBI lineage: Eukaryota > Metazoa > Chordata > Mammalia > Primates > Cercopithecidae > Colobus > Colobus angolensis. Next base: position 488,320 of record NW_012115355.1, on the reverse strand, counting down.
CATTTTCTCCACGGTCTTGGGGTTTAACATTAGGATCCTTGCTACTAACGCACATTTCTGCAGCTGGCTTGAATTTCTCCCCAGAAAATGGGTTTTTCTTTTCTGTCACATAGTCATGCTGCAAATTTTCCAAACTTTTGTGCTCTGTTTCCCTTTTAAAACGGAATGCTTTTAACAGCACCCAAGTCACCTTTTGAATGCTCTGCTGCTTAAAAATTTATTCTGCTAGATACCTTAGATCATCTCTCTTAAGTGCAAAGTTCCACAAATCTCTAGGGCAGGGGCAAAATGCTGCCAGTCTCCTTCCTAAAACATAACAAGAGTCACCTTTGCTCCAGTTCCCAACAAGTTCCTCATCTCCACCTGAGACCACCTCAGCCTGGATCTTATTATCCATATCACTATCAGCATTTTGGGCAAAGCTATTCAACAAGTCTCTAAGAAGTACCAAACTTTCTCACATTTTCCTTTCTTCTTCGGAGTCCTCCAAACTGTTCCAGCCTCTGCCTGTTACCCAGTTCCAAAGCTGCTTCCACATTTTTGGGTATCTTTTCAGCAACGCCCCACTCTACTGGTACTAATTAACTATATTAGTTCTTTTTCATGCTGGTGATAAAGACATACCTGGGACTGGGAAGAAAAAGCGGTTTAATTGGACTTACAGTTCCACATGGCTGGGGAGGCCTCAGAATCATGGCAGGAAGTGAAACGCACTTCTTACATGGCGGTGGCAAGAGAAAATGAGGAAGAAGCAAAAGCGGAAACCCCGATAAATCCATCAGATCTCACGAGACTTATTCACCATCATGAGAATAGCACGGGAAAAGACCAGCCCTCGTGATTCAATTACCTCCCGCTGGATCCCTCCCACAACACATGGGAATTCTGGGAGAAACAATTCAAGTTGAGATTTGGGTGGGGACACAGCCGTACCATATCACTGAAGTACTAAGCTATAAGCAATTCTGAAATATCAAAAAGAACTTGTTGCTATCTCATAAAACATCAAATGTGAAAGAAATAGTTCTGAAAACAGTTTCTACTAATATTACCATGAGAGACAACATTTCAAGGACCCTAAAGAGACGGTTTAGGAATGCTATCAACATATTTCAAAATTTTCTTCTAACTAAATACAAACATATACCTTTAAGTGTATTATCTACATTATCACTAGTTATATCTCTTAACAGTTGAATTCTATAAACAAGGTAGAAAATATCAACAAATAGAGAAAGCTTTCGTAAGGCTATTTCCTGCATTTCTGAGATCACATTTTTCATAACACTTTGTTTAAATTTCACAACATTCATTTCAGAAATCACAATTTTCTACTCTACAAAAAGCTTGAAGAAGTTTCATGTCCCTTCAGGACACAAAAGCAAAATGATGAATGATACCAAGACCAATTAAGATGAGAGTAACATTCATTCCACAAGTATTTAAGTGTCTACTGTGCAACTTACATCCTGCTAAATGCTTGGAATACTACAAAAACATGAAAAGACTTGATCTTTCCCTTACAGAAGCTGACAAAGTCATAAGGCATCAATCAAACTATCAACGTTATGGACACTTAAACTTAACATATGTCCCTATTTCTCTCTCAAAACAAAGCTTGAACTGAGTCAATTCCAAATTCATTATAAAATACTGGCTTAATTTATTTAGCAAGTTTTTCCATCAATACTTACATTTATTGTTTCACATTAGGTATTTTACAAAATCCACCTTTATTAATTTTCAAACTCTTCATGGTCCCACTTAGAAATTTAGTAAAATAAAAAATTTTCATTAACATCTTCATGTAATATCCATGACAGACTGCCTTCTGAAAAGCTGCAGCTAAATTTTACTTGCATTTTATATATTTAGAGGAATCTGGAGAAAGATTGTGGGGAATTTTTTAAAAGACTTTCAGATATCTAAATTTATAAAGAATGTTTTAAAAGCTGCTCTGAGTCTCCAATATCAGCAAGTCAATAAACTAATACTGACCATATCAAATAGTCTTATCAAAGACCTCTAAAAGATATATCCATTTTCTCTTCTTAGAAAAACTCAATGACTTTATAATGAATTCTAAAGCTTTTTTGCCTGACTAGCAGCTCCTTAAAGGTTAATTCTCCTCTAAAAATGCTAAAAGTTCTCAGTACTTGAACCCAGCCTCTTACTCAAAGCTTGGTTCTTACATCAGTACTGTCCAACAAATATAATGTCCACATATGTAATTTTAAATTGTCTTGTAGCCATATTTTAAAAAGTAAAAACATGTGAAATTAATTTAATAACTCTTTTAACAAAATATATTTTAAAGTATGATCAATATAAAAATTACTGAGATCCTTACACTCATTTTTAGTACCGTCTTCCAAATTCACTGTGTATTTTACATTTGTAGCACATCTGAATTTAGACTAGACACATATCAAGTGATCAGCAGCCATGTGACTAATGTCCACCATACCGGACAGCTGCAGCCTTAGATGATCTTATCAATATACCATTTCAATCACCACCTATCCTGGAATGACTCCAGATTTATCTGTAGACCAGTCTTCTCTTCTGAGTGCAAGACTCATATTTCCTAATGCCTGACATCTTATTTTAGATGACTTAAAGGGATCTCACACTCAAGTAATGACCAACTTAACTCACGACCCAACCCCAAAAAATATGACCATCTTCTAAGAGTCCCTATCTAACTGAATTGTAATTGATTAGAGGATACAAGCCCAAAACCTAGAAGTCAAGTCTTTGACAACTCCTCAGTCACATTCATGTCCAATCCGTCAAAAAGTCCTGTCCATTTACCTTCCAAATATCTGTCAAATCAATCTGCTGCTCTCTATCTCAACCATCGCCATCTATTTAATAGTCCTGCCCGGCTCCATTTTCTTCAGCCCAAGCATACTTCAAAAACATGATGTTATCCCCACCATAATCCTCACATCATGATTAAAACTCTTCAACTGATTCCTATTACCTTCAAAATAAAAATAAATCCTAACATGACCAACAAGGTCCAAGCTATGTGATCTGTCCCTAAGTAGCTCCTAACTCCATCTCACTACACTGTCCCTCTGTCTTGCCCTCTAGTCACCCAGGTCATTCAGATGTTTGTATTCACCATGCTCCCCAGTGCCCCATGACTTTTGCAGATGTTGTGCTCCCCTTACTTTGTCAGTTAACACTCATTCTCCAGATCTCAGGGTAGCATTCTCTGACCACCATGAAAAGGCTAAAATTCCCCTTTAGTAATTCTGCTATTTTCTGACCACCATGAAAAGACTAATTCCCCCTTAGTATGTGCATTTGGAATGATGTCTCTTCTCCTCTCTAGTATTTTTTATAGATGCAGCATGTTTGAATATGTAATTAATTTTTTTTTCCCCTATAAGACTATATCTGACTGTACTAAGAAAGTTCCTGCCACAATATGGTGTTTAAGAATTATTTGTTGAGGCTGGACACTGTGGCTCACATCTGTAATCCCAGGACTCTGGGAGGCCGGGACAGGTGGATCACTTGAGGTCAGGAGTTCAAGACCAGCCTGGCCAACATGGTGAAACCCTGTCTCTACCAGTCCTTTATCATGCTGCTGATAAAGACATACCTGAGACTGGGCAATTTATAAAAGAAAGACATTTATTGGACTTAACAGTTCCACATGGCTGGGGAGGTCTCACAATCATGGCAGAAGGCAAAGAGGGGCAAGTCACATCTTATGTGGATGGCAGCAAGCAAAAAGAGAGCTTGTGCAGGGCAACTCCCATTTTTAAAACCACCAGATCTCGTGAGATCCATTCACTATCACGAGAACAGCATGGGAAAGATCTGTCCCCATAATTAAATCACCTCCCACCGAGTCCTTCCCACAACACATGGGAATTATGGGAGCTATAAGATGAGATCTGGGTGAGGATGCAGAACCAAACCATATCAACTCAGAATACAAAAATTAGCTGGGCGTGCTGTTGGGCACCTGTAATCCCAGCTACTCAGGAAGCTGAGGCAGGAGAATCTCTTGAACCTGGGAGGTGGAGGTTACAGTGAACCAAGATTATGCCACTGCACTCCAGCCTGGGCAAGAGAGTGAGACTCTGTCTCAAAAAGCAAACAAACCAACAACAACAAAAAAGATTATTTGTTGAATGAGTGCATTGATGAATGCGCCTTGTTTTTTCCTTAGCCAAATACCAGAAGACACAATATTTAAAGAAGACATATACAGTGCCTTGTTTTCTCCTTAGACAAAGAGCAGAAGACATGATATTTAAAGAAGACATATACAAAAACCTTGCTTATCCATCATCAGTACTGGAAAGCCTTCCAACCTTCCCAAGTCTGGGTTAATTGCTCTCAGATGTGTTTCAACAAAATCTTGCAAGTAAAACAACAGTGTATATCATGTTTAAATTCTGCCTGTCTTGTACATCATATCTCAGCAACAAACACAGTGCTTTGTATACAGGAGATATAAATATTTACTAAATGTATTTCAGTGCACACATTATTGTGTAGAGTTACATATTTCTTTGTATATGCCTTACTTATTATTGTAAAGATACTATAATTCAAGAGCACTATACTGCTATTTGCCTCTACTTTTAAGGCCATAAAATTGTACTACATGTGAGAAGTACATACACACACTTGCACCCATCTAATAGAGATGTGAAACCTGTTGGGGTTCCAGTGCTATGGTACATATAGGCTCTCTGTCTAGCCCTAGAGCACCACGCAGTTCTTTCCTCCTTTTGTCCATTACCAACCTGTTTCCTTTCTGCTATCAGTGTCTTTGATTTCACACCCTTCTTTATACTTTACATTATTACCATACATTTTTGCCCCATCTTGTTTGCTTTTCTTTGTTGTGCTATGACTTCACAACTGTTTCTTAAATTTTTACATGAAAATTTCTGGGCATTCAGTAGTCTTCTTCCAAAATTTATCTGGCAATACTGTTCTTCAGCTACTTCTATATCCTAGACCTTTCAGAAAGAATGAATTTCTAGACTGATGGCACTTAACTGAAACATGATAAGTCAAAATGCCAATATTCTTTTGTCAAAAGGAGAAAACATAAGCCAAAAAAGTTGATATAGTCATATTTTTATGGTTCTTAAAATGTTACTATGCAATTTTTAGTTGATTTAGCAAATGCTGCTGTATGAAAGGAGAAAATTATTTTCAATCTGCTGAGGTAGCAAGTTTCTTTTTATACCCCCTTTATGCTTAAGGCAGTCAAGTCTACAAGCAGTTGAAACTAGATTTATAGGTTAGTTACCAAAAAAAAAATCACTGCAAACAGCACCTTGAAACCTGAACACTTGCACAATTCAAGAGAATATCCAGTCATTTTTCACAGTTTACGGTATCAGTAGAAGCTGTAAAGCAATGTGTAACATATTTTGAGACAGAAAGTCAACAAGGCTTATTACCTTTGAACATTTTAGTTTCACAAACAATATAAGCCAAAGAGATAGTTACAAATGTTCATTAAAGAAATAGAAAATATTTCAAAATAGAAGGATGTCTCCAACAAGCTCCACTAAAATCTGATTAAAAAGCAATTGGTTAGCCAGGTGTGGTGGCACATGCCTATAATCCTACCTACTTGGGAGGCTGAAGCAGGAGAATTGCTTAAACCTGGGAAGTGGAGGGTGCAATGAGCCAAGATCGCGCCATTGTATTCTAGCCTGGGCAACAAGAGTGAAACTCTGTCTCAAGAAAAAAAAAAAAAAGCAATTGGTTTCCTCTAATGTTCTTCAGCATCTAAAAATATGTTTTAATGATTCAAATCCTTTCCAAAAGAGTATACCAAGCTATTTACATCTGCCTAGTCTTATACATATGACATACTTTAAAGGCCATGAAGTATGATAATTAAAGGTATATCATAATTCTAGATTTTAAAAACCCTGCACTTAATATTAAACCTTATAAAGAATGACCAATATCTCTACAAATATTTACCTATTTCTAAGAGATGTATTGGAATAGTGAGGGAGCAAAACTTCTAATACCCTCTTGTTATATGCATAAACTCATATTTTATGTCTATTACCACTAGTATAAGAAGGTATAATTATATTGCTGCTACTGCAGAGGTTGTACTGATGCTGCTACACAATGTTTCTCATCTGAAGAGTGAGATCATTCACCAGTAATCTCCTGGAAAAAAGGTGTGTCTCTAAGAAAATTAGAACTGAACAAACAAAGGCACAGCAGTGGCTGCAGGCTGGGAATCTGAGTTTCTTAGTCATGGTCATTAATGTGTCCGAGAAGAAGCCTCTATGTAATGGAATATGAAAAGAAGCCCTTCATCTGTGGACAGGTCAAAAACTAGGAATTAGAAATTCCAGCAAAATATCCTGAAGTTGTTCCACCTCTTTGTAGTAGCTATCCTCAAAGTAATGTGGAATAGAGTGGGCCCTTGAATACAAGAGCACAATAATCACTTTATAACCTGTACTGTCATCATGCTTTTTATCTTTTCTATTTGTCTCATGGTTGTTTTCTTGTTCTACATTTTGATAAAGACCTTAATAAACTGTAGCCTTTCTTAGTTGTTTAAAGGTGAAACGAAGGGAAAGGAGTTATGTATGCACTTGGGCCAGAGGATGTCAGCATGGTGATAGCACCAATAATCAAATGGAAATAACCCCAAAGAGGTTAAAAGGAGACCTTTGTTTATCCTCTCCATCCCATCTCTGCCCTCAAAACAAACAAAACAAAACCTAGAGTACTCCATGGCTAATTACTGGGTGTCAGAAACCTGGGCTTCCTAAGACTACATGTTCTTTCAAAACAAAATGGAAATGCTATTTCATATGCTACCTTAAAGGGTCTTCAACTCAAACTACTGGGTAAAAGAAGCAAAGACACACAATATAGTGTCCCACTTTTTCAGATATAGTCATCCCCCAGTATCCATAAGGGATTGGTCCCAGGGCCCCCACAGATAACAAAGTCTACTGATGCTCAAGTCCCTGACACAAAATAATGTAGTACAGTATTTGCATACAACCTACACATGTTCTCCTGTATACTTGAAATCATCTCTAGACTACTTAAAATACCTAATACAGTGTAAATGTTCTGTAAAGTTATATTTTATTTTTTATTCATATTATTTTTATTGTTGTATTTTTTTTTTATTTTTCCAAATATTTTAGATCTGTGACTGGTTGAATCCAAGGATGCAGAACCCACAGATATGGAAGGCCAACTGTATTCTTAAACCTCAAAAAACACAGAATGTACCAGATTTTCAGATAAGCCTAGTATGCAATTAGTTGATTCACTGCAAGGCAAACATTTATTTGATTCTAACAGGATCACCCCTCAGAATAGGCCCTTTATCTTTCCTGGACTAGGAAAGTAAATTTACACACCACAAAATGCTTCAACCCAATTTTCAATTTTAAAATGTGTCACTTTTGATCAATAATTCAAATTAGATGCGGTCACTTCTGTTAATTTTTGGTGGAAATGAGTACTGAATCTTTACTCTAGACATCTGGGCTCCATTCTTGGTTCTGCCATTTATAACTGAGCAAATTATTGAAAACTCTGTGCTTCAGTTTTCTCATATGCACAAAGAGAGAGTTAAAGCTATGCAACACTAATTCCACGGAAGATACTCTTTTTTTTTTTTTTTTTTTTTGAGACAGAGTCTTGCACTGTTGCCCAGGCTGGAGTGCAACGGTGCGATCCTGACTCACTGCAACTTCCGCCTCCTGGATTCAAGCGATTCTCCTGCCTCAGCCTCACCAAGTAGCTGGGATTACAGGAGACTGCTACCACGCCTGGCTAATTTTTTTGTATTTTTAGTAGAAATGGGGTTTCAGCATTTTTGCCAGGCAGGTCTCCAACTCCTGCCCACCCGCCTTAGCCTCCCAAAGTGCTGGGATTACAGGCATGAGCCACCATCATGCCCAGCCAGAAGATAACTTTTCAAAAACAAAAACACAACTGATTGGTACCCCGTGACATGTTTCTGTTAAAAACAAACAAACAAAGGATGAAGATGGAAGAGAAAAATTCAAAATGTCCAGAGATCAACCTTTTAAATCTTTCTCCCACGAGTAGAATTTTGTATTTCCACTCAGAGTGATCAAGGATATCATCCCAAAGGAGAATGAATCTCTGAAGAGAGAAAACAAAAATGCAGAGCGAGTAATACTGTTATCTAGATAAATTCAGAGTCAGATTTCTTTTCCCCATGAAGTTATTCCATTCATATAATTAAGCCTTACAAGGTACCATTTAGTGCATTATTTAAACATAATCACTATACTGTAGAAAGCCCTGAAACATTTAAGTTCAAATCAGCAAATCGTTTGTGTGCTACTGGCCACTGAAGAAAAAAAATTATTTTAAGTCTGCCAGGTAGCTACTTTTGAAGCTGTATTTTAAAATACTGATTTTTACAGCGGTTCTAATGAAGATTAAAACCTTAAGAAGGAAAAAAACTGCACTTAAAAATAATGTAAACTTGAACAGATTGGTCTACATAGATCTTCTGTACCCCCCTGAAGATCATATTTTCAGAATTGTAAACTTTTCGGCACTAAATATTTCCCTAATCTGCTATTTTAGGTAAAGCCTGTAGAACAGATTTAACAATAGTGTTTCCATGTTTAGCATCTATTTCTTTTTAGCTTCTACAAGTAAGCACATAGAGTTGAATACTAAGAAAAATGGTTTGTCAGTGACAGTAACAGAGAACCCCAAGTGTAACAGCAAACTCAGGATGTAAGAACTAAAATGAGCTAGTGAAAGCCCTTCAGTCAGAAATTTTCCTTCCAGTGCTCTTTTCTGCCTTTAAACCTTTGTGATTCTAAATTTTAACATAGTAAGTCCCTAATTAAAGACTTAGTCGAAGCCACCTGAAAGCCTAGGAGATCCTCATGCCTAGTTTGTTCAAGACCTAGCAGGAATTACATGAAACTCACAATTCCTAGAAAGATAGTCTTATTAGCCCCACAGATTACTACTGCCTTTATGAGTTACTGCCACACAGAAGCAGCACAGAGAGGTGGGAGAAACATAAACAAATAAGTTGCAATACAAAGTAGCAAATGCTACAATATAACATTGCTGAAGATTTACAACAATGTAACAAAGCAGTGTGGGACTCTGCCTAAGCTTCTGCAAAGGCCCTGTCCAGAGAATTCTGACTGGCAGGGGCATTCCAAGGTCAACTGTATTAGACTTTACAAAGAACCTACAATCTGGTGCACTTCTTGACAATCCAGATAAGGAGAAAAGTAAGACTCAGTTCCCTGCCCTGGAAGAGCATAAGAGGCCACAGAAAACAAAGTCAGCATGTGTTCGGGACCTAAAAAATGAGACTAATCTTTCCAGAGGAGGCGGGGTCATGTTGAAAAGTAGTAAAATACTGAGTTTGTAAATGAAAATATTACTAGTGTGAAGCATCAACGCACAATCTAATGATAAATGGGGAGAAAGGCAAATGAAAGAGCGACCCAAGATAATTCAGGACACCCCTGTGGGTAAAAAAAACTAAAAGAAGAGATTCCTATTTAACAAAAACAAAACTGAAGACAGTGAGTTTTTAACTCTACAATCTTTCACGCCAATGCTGTTCTGTGAAAAAACTATAGGAACAATAACGCATAAGAATTAAAGGAACCAGGACTAGAGCCAGGATCTCTGTGCTCAACATTGAACTCCACCACTTTCTAGCCATGTCACTTCGGGAAAGTTACTTAACACCTCTTTGCCTCAGTCTCCTCACCTGTAAAATGGGGTGTTTAACAACACAAGTACCTTTAAAACCAGGAGGGGCTTCTTCAAAACACAGTTCTGATTATATCCCTCCACTGATCAAAAACTTTATTCACAAAATCAAATCCACATCTTTCACGAACCATATAGATCTTGTGTAGGTTCTGCAAAACAATAAGCGCTTCCCTGTCTCATCTCTAGCAGCTCTGTGCTAGAAAGCCTTTTCCTTACCATCTTCCCAAGTCCACTTCAGGAAATTAACTCTCCCTCCCATTCCACAGTGCACTCATCTGTTCCTCTGTACATACGGTTTACCACTATTCCCCCTGGTTTTGTTTGGTCTTTTAATGCCTCACTCTTTCTTCCAAAGCAGTAATTGCAGAGAGCCAAGGCAAATCTTTTTCATCCCCGTTCCTACCCTTGTACCTTGTGACTGTGCAAGTCTGGGAAAAGCGTTACTGAATTAAACGGGATGATTACAACCGTAATGGCCGCAATTCCAGAAACTGCCTAATTTCACATAATTTTGTATTGTTTTCAAATCCTGAAAATCTTGACACGAAAGGCCTCTTAAATTCAGAACACCATCCTTTCAAGAAAAGTTCTACCGAGCACCCCCACGAGTTGACAATACGGTCATTCTTAGCTCCAGAAGTTGTGTGTGTGACTCGGAGGGCAGCTTCACACTGGTCCACACTATACTTTGAAATAAGAGGCAAGAAGAGGCGGCTCCGACCGCAGCGCAGGCTGTGCTCCGCTCTGCCCTCAACTTCCTATGGGCCCGTGGGCTCCGCCGCGTTGGTCCCTCTGCACCGCACTTCGTTCCCAGCCCTCGCCTCCCCTTGTCCCGCCGCAGAAACACCCCCTCCCTGGAGCGGCAGCGTGGAAAGTGCTGCAGGTCCTCCCCGGCGCTCCGCTCGGCCGGGGTCGGG
>NW_012115355.1:436283-477230 GCF_000951035.1 Colobus angolensis palliatus | reverse complement strand
AATGGGGAATCCCCCCCAAAAAAAAAAAAGAAAGAAAAGAAAAGAAAAAACTCCTCTGGTCGGCTCTACAACTGGGCATGCTCAGTGCGGCCGGCGCTTCCGCGTGCGGGTTCCGCTCGCCGCGTTTTCGGAGCGGCCGTAGGGGCCGGCCTGGTGTGGGGCTTCCAGGCTGCCGAGCTCCAAGACCTGATCCACCAAACACGGGCTGGCGGCTGGGGTCAGGATAGCTCAGGGACTTTGCCTCTTCCCCGAAGGTTTTTACTTATTTGGGGGGCACTTTTCTGAGTTGCACACCTTGGAAAGTCGTGAGGAGGTTCTTCGTAGAGCAAAAGTGTGGCGTTTGCAGCGCCGACAGGCGGCCACCTCAGAGAGGGCAGGATAAGGCCTGAGGATACTGATGGGTTGGCTGCGAGGGAGCGCGTCCAGGACGGCGCTAAAAAGGTCACGTTGCGGGAAGCCAAACTCGGAGGTGTCCCCCGCCCATTCTGCACTAAAGTTTACTTTTTTATAAAGACTCGTCCCCTTTCCCTCGCCTTTTGGTCCGCCGGGACGCAAAGAAAAAATGCAGCTCAGCCTTGAGTCCCCATGGGCAGATCGAGTTGCCCAAGTCGGACACCACAGTGAAAATGACTGGTCGGCCCAAGAAAACCTGCTCTTAGGGAATATGGGGAAATGGGGCGGTTGTGTCAGTGCTTGTTTTTCCTGTTGCCCTCCCCCTGGGACCATCCGTGTCCCAGCGCGGACCTGCGACCTTAGCTCTGCACTGCCAGGTCCAGCAACCACAGCCCCCTCCCCGCCGGCGCCCTTCGCCAGCGCTCCAGAGGGCTGGGGCGCGGGGTGGGCCCCTGAGTGGGCATGCGCGGCGCCGTCGCCGAGCGGCACGACGGACGCTGCCGTGCGATTGGGCGTCCGTGACTCACGCTGGCCAATCAGAGAGGAACAGGAGGAAGGGTACAGGCGCTCCCTAAAAGATTGCTCCACCCTGTTGGTCTTTCACTTCTGCGGCGTTCAGTAGGGCGGGCAAAGAGGCTTCTGAGGGGCACTGTCCTCAACTGCCAGGTCGGGAGAAGAAGACTGTTACGAACTTAACCGCTAACTCCGCCGCTTGCCGCTGCTGCTTCTAAGGGCATCATCAAAAACAGACTTGGAGCAGAGACTGCGGAACTGGGCAGAGGCGCTCTTGGGATTGGGGAGGAAATTGACAGTTACGGAAGGAAGGGGGATAATTGCCCTGGGTGGAGCTAAAATTCCTTAATACAGATTTTTCTCATTTCAGCTGGGGTATTCCGTTTGGTCTTCCCAAAAGTCATAGTTATAAAATCGCGATGCTTTCCTTAGATGGAATGCTATTGAGATTTGCTCCCAGGCATATCGTTTAGATAATTTTAGATCAGAAGTAGCTCCATCCTGTTCGCTACAATGTGCCCTAATATGTAGTGTTTAGGTGATAAGTATGCTACAGTCAATTTATAGTCATCGGCCATCATATTCCAGGAGCCAGGAATAGATATGCCATTTTAAATGTAAGTAGATGACTCAAAAATAAATTGCCAATAATTTTTATTGGCGGTTAGAATTTTCTCTTACCAATTATTTACATTTTGCAGTTAGTGTAACCTGTCAACTATGAAAATGATAAGTTGTCCCAGTCATCAGAATTTCTCACTGGTTATAAAGCCATTTGTTCTCACATGCCGTGTGATTCAGTAAGGATTTACCACTGCATGGTCCTTCCAATAATAAAATACTCCACAAAATACTAAATTCCCTTCAAGAATGGGATTTTTACTGGAGAAATGTGGGACAACATGAGCATCCAAAAAATGGTGACAATAATTGATGAAACACATTGAATTTCTTCGGAGTGCCACGAAAAATAAAAGGCAAGGAGGACAAAACCTTTTCTTTCAGAGGAATACAAGATAGTAAATGCAGAACAAATGATAGAATTAGAAAAATCACAATTTTTCAAGTCAACCACAATTGATTCAGGAAAATTTATCAGAAGATACTAAAAGTCACAGGGTAAAAGACTAGGAGTACAGGATCTTCACATGGTCTCAAAGTATCAAGCCATAACTTATTACAGAAGGGAAAATATACCTTACCTTGAAAAAAAAAAAAAACTGCCTTAAGAGATCAAAGCTAGAATCACTAATAATGGGACACTCTAATGTAATCTGCCTACTGATGTAATGCAACTAGACATACACATCACTTAAGAAGTATTCTTGCCAAAATTGTTTAACCTGAATTTAACCAAGCTTCTGGACAGTGGATCCTAAACTAACCCCCACATCCCCAAATCCATTTAGCAATGTCTGGGTTGTCACAATCTGAGGAGGTAGGAGTGTTGTTATGCATCTCATGGGATGCAGCAGGAATACTGCTAAATATCCTACAAAGCACAGGACATCTCTGAACTCCAAAGAATGATCTGACCCAGAATGTCAGTAATGCTAAGGTCTAGATGTAAGAAGAAATGTAAAGGACAGATAGGTGATATTTGAGCAAGTTAAACATGAAGACGCAGGCACATAAATCCACCATGAGGCATATTCTCCTCTGGCCTAGACTGTTAAAATGTAATTTAAGATTTTTTTTTTTTTTTTTAATTGAGAGGGGTGTCTCGCTTTGTCGCCGAAACTGGGTTTCACCGTGTTAGCCAGGATGGTCTCCATCTCCTGACCTCATGATCCGACCTCATGATCCACCCGCCTCGGCCTCCCAAAGTGCTGGGATTACAGGCGTGAGCCACCGCCCCCGGCCAGAAATAATTCTTTAAAAAAAAAAATAAGGTCGGGCGCGGTGGCTCACGCCTGTAATCCCAGCACTTTGGGAGGCCGAGGCGGGCCGATCACGAGGTCAGGAGATCGAGACCATCTTGGCTAACACGGTGAAACCTCGTCTCTATTAAAAGTACAAAAAAAAAAAAAAAATTAGCCGGCGCAGTGGCAGGCACCTGTAGTCCCAGCTACTCGGGAGGCTGAGGCAAGAGAATGGCCTGAAGCCGGGAGGCGGAGCTGGCAGTGAGCTGAGATCCCGCTACTGCACTCCATCCAGCCTGGGCGACAGAGTGAGACTCCGCCTCAAAAAAAAAAAAAAAGAAAAGAGAAGAAAAGAATTATTTCAAATTTAAGAGATGCAAGAGACATGAAAACAAAATTCAATCCTGGATCTAAAAAATAAATAAAAAAATAATTACTGGTGACCAGTTGCAGAAATTTGAATCTGGACTGGATATTGGATAGTATAATGGAATTATGGTTTTCTTAAATGTGACAATGTTATTGTCCTTCAGTTGAGAATTTTATGTCAAAACATTTATGGATGAAGAAGAATTGGATCTACAAGTTATTTGTAAATGATTCAGAGAAAAACATTTGTAAGATATATAAAACATATAAACATAGATACATGTATATAGGTAAGAAAGAGAAAGGAGGCTGAAGCAGGAGAGTTGCCTGAACCTGGGAGGCGGAAGTTGCTTGCAGTGAGCCCAGATCGCGCCACTGCACTCCAGCCTGGCGACAGAGCGGGACTCCGTCTCAAAAAAAAAAAAAAAAAAAAAAGAAAGAGAAAAAAGAGAGAAAGGAGGTAAATATGGCAAAATATTAAAAATGGGTGAATCAGTTGGAGAAGGGTCCAAATGTTTATGTTTCTTTTCTCTAGGTTTGAAATTTTCCAAAATAAAAAGAAGTGTGGATTACACTAATTTCACATCAAAAATTTTAAATTGGAATTATATTCTGTATAAGTAATTTAGTGCCATGAAAAATGGTAATAGCTGACTAGATAAAATGAATTTCCATTTTTAATTAGATAAATCATTGATTTACAGAAAAATAGAAAGTCTATAATGAGTTGAAGTTGGGGGAAACTCTTAAGAGTGGCAAAAAAAAAAAAAAATTGTTAGGTCCAAGAAAACAAAAACGAGGAATTAAATCTATTTGGAGTCCGTGGTATAAATTAACAGAAGAGAGAGACTGAAAATCCATTCACCTCTGTTTCACCTCTATCATTTCAGTAAAGGAAAAGGTTCTCAGACTGAAAAGGGTAAAAGAATATGGATAAGTAAGAATAGAAGCTACAATAAAAAGTGAGATGGTAAGAGTGCCTGGCCCTCTGAGGCAAACTACATCTTGTGACTGTAAGCCATTTGCATCCTACGGAATACTAAAATAACCTATGAATGACAGATGAGCCAGTGCCAGGGGGCCCTATTATATTTGAAATCATCTGAAGAACCTATAATTTAAAAGAATGCTAGTTGCACTCACTTATAAAATGAAATATCACAATTTAATGTATCTTCTGGATACATTTTAGTTTCCCATATTCACTTTGATTTCAATAAAAATCAGTCATTTTCCAACAGTTTTACCATGTGACTTTTCATAAGTATATACAAGAGGAATTGGCCTCTTTTGCTTTCATATCACAAGATATAGCTGTATATATTTTAGTTATCTCATTTAATTCATTTCAAGCACTTAACTTTGCCATATTACTTCAAGCCGTTAAACTGACCATTTTAGCTATTTAGGACAAAGACTACATCTATTTTGTGTTTACAGCATGATACAGTGTGCAGGAAGGTCTGTTTTTCAAAGAAAAGTGGAAAATGGCCCCCAAAAAATCTTTGTAAACTTCTGCTGTAATTTTCATACTTAATGAAGTTTGCAAGATTATGTCCCATATTTTCTCACTTTCCACATGAAGGGATTAATATATTCAGTGGTCCATTTCCAAGACAAAGTGCCTTAAGTCGGCTTAGGTCAACAAACTACAGAAGATGCACTGGATGTACTGGGCCACTGTTTGGATAGCTGATGCCTGCTTGTCGGCCTCCCTACCCCTCTTCCCCACCCCTACTTAGTTGCCCTCACCTGAACCAAAGAAGTTTAATATAAAAGTTTACTAGCCTGCAAAATAGCTCGTTTTGTCTGTTCTTATCAGCCTGCCCAGCTACTTAAGTCATAAGTCAAATACTTGAAGAGCCTCTCAGCTAACTAGATTGCAATGCATTGTGGGCTGCAATAAAATGCAGCAAGACAAACCTAAAAGATAAAAAAAAAAAAAAAAAACCTAAAGCCCCTACCCAACAATCAATAGGCAATGTCCAGGAAAATTGTGACTCCATAGTACTCAGCCTATGAGGAACCGGGGGAAGGACCTGTGCACTAGGGGATAAATTGCTTATTAAAACTGTGCTGGGTGTGCCTCTTCATCAGACACCCAATCTTGCAAGACTATCATTAAAAATCTCACTTTCACTCTTCTCCAGGTCTGTAAGTCCATTCGTTGGGTTTGGACAGGTGACTTTATTTCTCACACTCAAAATTACTGTATTCTAAATATGCTACAAATAATATACTCTCTTTAAAGCTTACCATAAACACTTGGCCTAACATGCAGTCCCCTTTTCAGATCTCATGAAGAGCTCAACCACTGTCACTTATCCCTGGTCTTTAGAACATAGCCACTTTTCAGCACACTGAAAGGACTCTTATCTAACTAATTTGAATTAATTTTAGAACACTTCACGAGAAACTATGTAAAAGAAAAAATATATACGCTTTATTATTCACCTTTTTTCAACTAACGTTAACACTTTCCTTTAGAGTGGTCAACAAAGTAATGCAATTCAAGGTTAAAAAATATGTTAGCTCTATTTCTTTACAGACTATTTATGCCACTCTCCACTTCTCTTGAAGTATGAGGAAGTTTTGATCTCATATGTTTAATGGCATCTTGCTGATGAGTAATTTTCTGTTAAAATTGGTAAAAGGTAGAAACAGGATTCCAGAATATTCTGACTCCAAAACACATGCACTTAGTGCCTATATTCATAAGGAACTGGAAATATGATAGGATCATCGACAAGGAACAGAGAATGAAATGAATGGGCTGATTTTAAATCTGAATCTAAAGTGACAAGACATGACTATTATCAAATAGAGATTTTGGCTGGAAAGAGGTAAGGGCATATTTGGAGATACTGATTTTAGGAGTCACTTTATAAGACATTGTGAAAGTTTTAAAAATGAATAGGCTTCTGAAGAGTTGTATAAAAATGGAGAAGAGGCTCAAAGATGCAGCCTAAGGAACAACCACAGTAAACAGTAGGAGGAAGAAGAAGCCACAAAAAGATATAAAAGCCATACTCAGATTTCGAGGAAGAGAACTAGAATGCTAGAAGGACAAATAATATGACTGGATTTTTTAAATAAATAAGCTGAATTAAGTTAAAATGTATTTGCTTGACAACCTATAGACAAAACTTTAATAAAAGGGCAATTTATGTGTACTGCCAAGCCTCCTCAGCCCATCCTGCACGTCAGTATTCACATTATTAACATCATCATTGCAACAAAATTTATTCAATGTGCTAAATATTTTCTAAATAAAAAATGAAGAAAGAGGATAGCGGTAAAATGACCTTCTTAAGGTAGCTTTGTCGTTAAGTGACAAAGCTGGGATTTAAATTCATGTATGTCCAACACTCATACCACCCTCTTAACAAGTACACTATTCCCAAAATGTGGGACAAGTAGGGATAAACAGCATTTCTAGGTGTTTGTAACATGACGTTAAATAACATTGACTCAATAAATATTGCTAGATCTATCCCATAATGAGAAAGCTATTTCCCTTTCCATTTGTCCAACAGCCTCAAAGAGAAGGTGTCAGTTTGGAGTGAGTTAACATCCCTTTAACACTTGCCAAACTCCATTTTTAACAAAAAGATAGCAGGCCTCAGGTGAGAATCTTCTGTAGACCACAATATCTAGCTATAATTTAATAATATTATTTTATTTTTATTATATTTATGTTTTATACTTATGACGCATTATTCTGACATTTCATTAACAGTAGCCAATAAAGTTTTCTGTTTAAATACACACAAGGCCAGGTGCAGCGGCTCACATCTGTAATCCTAGCATTTTGGGAGACTGAGGTAGAAGGATCACTTGAGACCAGAAGTTCAAGACCAGCCTTTTCAAAAACTTGAAAATTAGTCCGGCATGGTGTTGTATGCCTGTAGTTCTAGCTACTCAGGAGGCTAAGGCAGGAGGCTCACCTGAGTCCAGGAGTTCAAAGCTACAGTAAACTATGATCATGCCACTGCACTCCAGTCTGGGTGACAGAGTGAGACCCTGTCTCTAAATTAAAATAACAATAATAATAATAAATACACATAAGATTTTTTAAAGTGACTGTTCAAAAACTCAAGCAAACAATAATACAGGAAGTCTGTGGATGTGGCAAAATTGTAAGGGAAGCTTGTGGATAATTAAAATTTAGGGAAAACTGCACTATCTTAACTATCTTCCTTCTTACTGTGAAATCCTTAATCATAAACTTGGTGCCAAAGATCAGTTATTTATTTTCCACCCTCCATTCCTGTAACTCACTATAGCACTGATCCAAGTAATACCTTCCAGGTGATTATCCCTCTCACATAGTACATTTCTCTCTCTCTCTCTCTTTCAGTCTTTTTTTAAAATCCCTGTTCACCAGCTGTCAGAGCACTAGCTGTCATACTGAGCTTCGATGGGATGTTTGTAGGCCAAAAAAGTAGAGCTGAGCTTTGAAACCCTGCTCTCGCAGTCCAACTCTCTTCACTGACTTTCTAGGGCTAAAAATACGAGACCTCTGAATCACCAGCAAGGAGTCACTTCTGCTCATTTTTGCTATAAAGGACTTAGAGGCAAATTTTCTAAGCACAGAGGAAATGAAGCAGCTTTACATTCACTTTTATGCCTAAAATGTTTCAGTAATAAATAAATGCTATTATTACTTTTCAAAGCTTGTTTTTTTAAAAAAAAACTTTCTGCACATTCAAAACTGTTCAATTAACATCTATCCTCCACTTCTTGAGAACGATCTTGAGAAACAAATCAGCTCATGTAGAGGAGTATCATGTAAGCAGGGATTAAGGGAGGTGTTGGGTGGAGATCGCTTTATCCAGTTAGCACTTTTTGAAAAAACTTGGCTCATATCTCTTCTATGACCTAAATAAAGAAAGTTCCTGCAATGAAAGCCACACTTTTTTTTATGTATTAGATGATTTAATCTTAGCAACAAAGCTATTAGAGATAGGGGTGTGTGTGTGTGTTTGTGTGTGTGTGTGTGTGTGTGTGTGTGTCTAAAATCCTCATTTTGCAGATCAGGAAACTAAGGCCCAAATTTGCATGCATAGTTGGTCAGTGGCAGAGCTGGGGTTTGAGCCTAAGCTTTGGATAACACATTATCCACCTCCAAACACCTACTCAACCCTGTCTCCACTTCCATAAACCATCCCAACAGCGCTTTTGTGATTTTTGTACATTTCCAAACCACCCTGGATTTTAGGTGGCATGAGGAGACTTGGAACTTAGGGAAAATTAGGATTCTGGGAACAGCAAAGACTGAGACAGTAAACAAGACATCTAGATTACAGAGGCTGAGGATCTCTAAATTACAACAACAACAAAAAACCTATAAGAATGATTTCAAATAGATTCTTCAGTAAATGTTCTTCTAAAGGGTGATAAATTGGGTAATTTCATAATGCTTCAGCTCTTCTCAGAATGAAAGGAGGAAAAGGTAACAGTTCAGGTATTTTTGGACAAAAGTTACCCAAATGATTCCTTCAAATACCCTTCAGAATTCTAAGTCAAATAAAATCATTTCTAATTAAATGTTAACTATGAGTTATTAGTGCGATGCAAATATTCACAAGCTGTATCTGCCTGCAGGTTATTGTCACTCTTCACAACATAACTACAGGATTTAAACATCATCCCCCTAACCTCTGCTCTCTCAGACAATAATTCATCATAGTTTTGCAAGGATTCCTCAGGAGCTGTGTAAACATGGACAGTAACAGTCCTCCACTGTCTTCTGTTGCGACCCCTTGCAACACTGTTGTGATCCACTGTTCTATCCACTGTTCAAAACCCACTAGAGAAAAGTAACTGGGCCAGGCACAGTGACTCACACCTGTAATCCCAACACTGGGAGGCCGAGGTGGGTGTATCACTTAAGTCCAGGAGTTCAAGATCAGCCTGGGCAATATGGCAGAACCCCATCTCTACAAAAAGTACAAAAATTAGCGAGTCGTGGTGCATGCCTGTAGTCTCAGCTACTCTGAGGGCTGAGATGGAAGCATTGCTTGAGCCCAAGAGGTCAAGGCTGCAGTAATCTGTGATCCCACCATTGTACTACAGCCTGGGCAACAAAGTAAGACCCTGTCTCAAAAAAATAGAAATAAGAGAGAGAGAGAAAGAGAAGTAACTGGATATTATCATGCTGCAGTGATTTCTTTGAAAATGCTGTTTCTCTGCATAGAAGATTGTCTGTTACTGACCCCAAACCCGCACAATCTCAATATGTCAAGCAGCATTGTGTTCTCTTCTGTTTCTGTGCATGAAATGAGGACTGCCCCTCTCCAAATCCCAGCTTCATTTGAGTCACCTGGGACCCAGGGCAGCTCAGCTTACTCTGTGGTCTCACAAGTTCCTTTTGGAACAGCTTTTGCTTCAGCCCTCCGGTTCCCTACAACCCAAACAAGAAACTGCATGGAAAAGGGTTGAGGAACAGACACTACACTGTCCTCTCCACTCCTCAGTCTTGCTGAAACTAACCCATACATCCAGTTCATACAAGTAGATGTCAGGGAGATCACAAGCTAGGCTGTTTATCAGACACACCTACTTTTTTTTTTCAAGTTAAGTCTGGATTTTTAATTTATTTATTTTAAATTTCAACTTTTATTTTAGATACAAGGGGTACATGGGCAGGTTTGTTACCTTTGTGTATTGCACCTAGGTAGTGAGCATGGCACCCAATAGTTAGTTTTTCAACCCATACCCACCTCCCCACCTCCCTTCTCCAGTAATCCACAGTGTCTGTTGTTCCCATATTTATGCCCGTGTGTGCTCAATGTTTAGCTCCCACTTATAAGTAAGAACCTGTGGTATTTGGTTTTCTCTTCCTGCATTAATAATAAAGACATTATTTCATTCTTGTTTATGGCTATGTAGTTGGTATTCCATGGTGTATATGTACCACATTTTTTTATCCAGTCCACCGTTGATGGGCACCTAGGTTGATTCCATGTCTTTGCTATTGTGAATAGTGCTGAACATATAAGTACATGTGCCTTTTTGGTATAATAATCTATTTTCCTTTGGGTAAATACCCAGTAATGGAATTGCTGGGCCAAATGGTAAATATATTTTAAGTTCTTTGAGAGATCTCCAAACTGTGTACATTTCATTAGTAAAATGAACTAATTTACACTTCTACCAACAGTAAATAAGCATTTCCTTTTCTTTCAACCTCATCAACACCTGTTGTTTTTGACTTTTAAATAATAGCCATTCTGATTGGTGCGAGATGGTTTCCTATTGTGGTTTTGATTTGCATTCTCTGAGGATTAGTGATGTTGAGCAATTTTTTGTATGTTTCTTGGTCACTTGTGTGTCTTCTTTTGAGAAGTGTCTGTTCATATCCTTTGTGTTTTTTTTTTTTTTTTTTGAGACAGAGTCTTGCTCTGTTGCACAGGCTGGAGTACAGTGGCACAATCTCAGTTCACTACAAGCTCCACCTCCCAGGATCAAGCCATTCTCCACCTCAGCCTCCCGAGTAGCTAGGACTACAGGCGCCTGCCACCAAGCCCAGCTAATTTTTTTGTATTTGTAGTAGAGACAGGGTTTCACCGTGTTAGCCAGGATGGTCTCCATCTCCTGACCTCGTGATCCGCCCGCCTCGGCCTCCCAAAGTGCTGGGATTACAGGAGTGAGCCACCATACCCCGCCCTCCTTTGTGTATTTTTTAATAAGGTTGTTTTTGCTTGTTGATTTAAGTTCCTTTAAGTTACACTTTCATCAGATGCATACTTTGTGAATATTTTCTCCCATTCTGTAGGTTATCTGTTTACTCTGTTGATAGTTTCCTTTGCTGTGCAGAAGCTTTTTAGTTCAATTAGGTTCCACTTGTCAATTTTTGTTTTTGTTGCAAATGCTTTTGGAATGTTAACCAAAAATTTATTTGCCATGGCCAGTCGTGAGAAGGGTATTTCCTAGATTTTCTTCTAGGATTTTTATAGTTTGAGTTCTTACATTTAAATATTTAAACCATCTCGAGTTAATTTTTGTACGTGGTGAGAGATAAGGGTCCAGTTTTATTCTTCTGCATATGGCTAGCTAGTTATCCCAGTACCACCTACAGAATAGGGAATCCTTTCCCCATTATTTGTTTTTGTCAACCTTGTTGAAGATCAGGTGGTTGTGGATCACACCTACATCTTTAAAAATCCCAACTGGGGAGTATCCTCCTCTAATATTAGTTTTAATAATTCAGATTTTTCATATAAGGATTGTGGTTTTTATACAAATGGATAGTTTAAAATACATTAAGCCACTTTTAAAATCAATGAACAAACTCAGACACATTTTATAGGATATTTATAAGGTAAATCACTATAAAATTGAGATTCAGCAAACCTGGGTTTAACTCTTGACACTGGAATAAGCAGGTGAATGGTTCCACTCAGATAATCTATTTCTCTTAGACTCTATTTTTCATTCAGGGGGTTAAATTGCTTGAAGAGGTGAATAATAAAAATCCTCTAGACCCTTCTACTTTCTATGATTTTAAATAATAAAAGTGTAATTTTATTATTTCATATTATTGATAGGTTAGCAAATTGCATTTTCTGAAGATGGTTGCACCAATATATATCTCCTCCCATGCTCTTCTTACAGTGTGGCATCCACATGCCTCCAGTGCAAGGTGGAGCTTCTATTTCCTCCTTTTGGATCTTTGTAATTTCCTTGACCATAAGAATGTGGCAGATGTAAGGCTGCTTGATTTCTGAGGCTAGATCATAAAAGGTCAAACAACTCCTGTGTAGTGTGTCTCTCTGTCTCTCTCTCTTATCTATCATCTATTAAGCTATCTTGATGCTTGTCCTTAGACTCCAACCACTATGTTGTAAGGAATCTCAGGTGACACAGAGAGGCTGCCTGTAGGTGTTTCAGCCAGCAACCCTAGTTAGGTCCCCAGTCAAAAATCACCATCACCTGCCAGACGTGTGCATGAAGGGGCCTTCACATGACGCAGCCATCAGCCTTTGAGTATTCCAGCTGAGGCTTCAGATATCGTGGAGCAGAGGAAAGCTGAGTCTGTGTGCCCTGTCTGATTTCCTGGCCCACAGGAACCGTGAAAGGGAATAAGTGATTATTACTATTTAAATAATAGGGGCAATTTGTTAGGCAGCCAAAATAACATTAGTCTGGGATATGAGAAACACGTTTGGTTTGGCTCCCATATGCCAGGTTCTCTTGCTGAACCTTTATTTGCATCATTTCCCTTAGTCGGCACTATGCCTCAACATTTGCTTTTATGCTGTGTTATTAGACATATCTTGATTTATTATATGCCATGTTTTTGGTCAGTAATGCAACTCCCAAATATATCAATATCCAAATTGTCCCTTGGGAAAATTTCCTAGTGCTGTTCCCAGAAATGCCCGGCACTGTCTGGTTAGTACAGAGGAAAAACTACCATGAGGTAATGAAGACCCACTTCAGGGTTGATGCTTACAGAGAAATGTTTTGACAATGACAATTTTAAAAAACCTGTTTTTAAAATGATTAAAATTGAACTCTAAACTGCCTTCCATCTCTAAGGTTTAATTCTATAAAATTATCAATATATTTATTTTTCAGATGCCTTTAAAAAACAGGGAATGTTAGTCACTACTCTAAAATATTTCTTCTACCTCTTCTCTCATATTAACTAATATCTATCTTTCTCACTTTGCTGAAGTTAATAAATATAAGGAAAATGTGGTCAAATGAGATAGAGGTGTTTGCTTTTTTAATTCTTAAAAAATAATTGTTTATGCCAGACTTTTGTTACAGAAATATAGCTGTTTTACAGCTAGCATTTGAGCAAGATGCCTATTTCCCCCAACCAGTCTGACTTTTGCAAAAGTAAAAATACTAAATATAGTAATAAAGCAATATATTATAGTGATATATATGTTTACTTTTATGCATTATGATTGGTGCCAATTAGTATCAGACATATTAATTATAAATGTTATTTTATTGAAATGCTTGAGGTGGAAATTCTACCCATATTTAGTTCAAAGCAGAATTCAACTGCTTTGTTCTATCAGTCATCAACAAATGGAACAGATGCAGCATTTTGTTGACAGATAATATTCAGTGCTATATTGGATCTTGAGCTAGAAACACTGGTGAATATTAAAGTCATAAATAATTCAATCCTTTATAGCATCAGTGAATGACCTCAAAATAACCCTGTTCAATCTGAAGCCACTGGTAATGGCCCAAAGTTCGGCAAGGCCAAATCATACCCTGCCATATATAGTAACACACTGTAATATAGAGTTTCAACAAAGAAAATACAGTTCGCATAATAATGAGGCATTAGCTGAAATGCACATGGAATTGTTGACCTAAAACAAAAAAATCCACAGAAAGGATGTGTTCTGAAGGATGCTGATAAAGTAATTAAAACAACTAGAGAAATAGACCTAGCTAGAAACTCAGTAAGTCATAAGTCCTGTCTTAGTCACTTAACCTCTAACTTATGCTCTCTAATCCTCGCAGACTATTTTAATATTCAGTTATTCAATAGAGTAAATTCAGAGCATCGCAGTATTTAATTCCAATGTTCCTGCCACAACCACCTCTATCCCAATATCGAACTTTGCATGATTTCCATAATGTGCTAATGCCTTTTCCTCTTTGGTGGCTTTTTACTGATTGTGCCCTTAGTCTTGAATGCTGCTCTTCTCATTTGTGCCTCAGCTATCACTTCTGCGAACCCTTGCCTGATTTATCCAGATGCAATTGCTGCCTGCCACTTCTATGGTCACATGTTATTTTGCATATCCATTTTCTACAGCTCTCGCTGTACCACATTGATATCATTTATGTATTTATGCATTCAATTCTGAGGTGTGAGGTGCTTAACATCAGCAACCATTATTTCATCCTTTTACTACTCCACCTGGTCACAGAGCTTGAAAGTTAGACATGCAGTTTTGAATTTTGGCCCCACCTTTTATTGGCAGTGTGATACCAGAAGAGCTACTTAACTTCTCTAAACCCTCGTTATCTGTTCATGGACCGTCTTGGTAGGATTGCTTTGAGGGTTAAATGAGATAAAATACACATACAGTGTCCGTTACACAGCAAGTACTCAATAAACACTGATCACTGAATGTGATAAATGTGTGTCATTATCTAAGCAACTTGAAATGTTTATGCCAGGTTAGATCAGACTGAAATTAGTGTAGTCATAGCATTCATCCTTTCTAGATTAAAAGAACTTCATGTAATTTTTCATTTACATATTCGAATGTTACCAAACAAATCACCGATGCATCGTAAGAAGCAATGAAAAAAGTCCCTAGAGGCATCATTTGAGTCAATACCTTTATCTGTCCCAGGACATCCTCAAAAACAAAATGATCACCACCATCATCATAATAGTTATCAATTACACTAAATGTATTCCCCCATACTTTTTCTCTATTAATATGAAGTGTATTTAAATTAATTGAATGCATTTAAATTAATATGTTTACATTTATATATGAAAATAGACCCATCATTACTATTCTAACCAACATTATTTTATTATATATAAAAGATTCAAAATATGTTACTTAATATCTTTAGAGATGGTGATTCATGGCAAAAATAGGAATCATGGCAAAATAGTTTTCTTTGTGTTTTCTTAAAAATATTTTTATATATATATACACACACACACATATTCCAAAATATGTATCTGCAGGCTCACATAGGGCAAAGGAACTGTCTGTAGAATCAGACTTGTCTCCTGCTACAGGACAAGGAACTTGAAACATTTTGCAGTTTCAATCTAGGCTACAAGGAAAACTTTAGTCTGGATAACTGATTGGATACAGATTAACCTTATTTATAGCCCTGGACAGTAATAATAATCAGCTGCCAATTTCCTGAAGCCATAGTCCTGAATACAGGACAGTGGCTGAATGAAGGCCAAGTGCCTGTGGGGAGTAAAGTCAGAAGTCAGGGGACTGGAGTGTGTTCCTGAAACACAGCAAAAATGAGTCCTGTCTCTCCCAAACATGCCAACCTCTTTGTCTTCTATGGACTGGAGATATTTTCCTCCTCCCCACATGAAAATGCAAAAAAACCAAAAAAACAAAAACACCACACCAAAGACAGCCCCTACTGCTGAAAAACAGCATGTGGGAGGCAGAAGGTAGGAACTGAGCTGAATGATGATACTGTTCAGCATTTCCTTCCATTATCACTGCTCTTCATTACTTCCTGTACTTAAGCTGTGTTCAGAAATGTCAAGCAAATAGCCAGTATAGTATTACCTCCAAATGCACATTCTATCTACAAATGAGCAGTGGGGGAGAGGTTTCATCCTTATTATATATCAACTGTAAGGCTTTTTAAAATTCAAGGCTCCTAGAAAAGCCTGCGTAAATTCATTCATTCTCAAATTTAGACCTTCCAGCAGATGATAGCTTTAAAATTGATTATTCTATCTTTAACAAAGTAAAATGAGATTTCCCAGGAAGTATTAATAAGTGGAATTAAATATAGTGGATAAAAATGTAAATAGATTAATAATGCCTGGAATGTGTATAGTTTTGTTCATTATACCTCAAACTACTTTTTAAGTCTAATTTTTATTTATGTTGCAGCATTGTATCTGTATTTTTTTAATCTTCATTTTATTAATAAAAAACTAAAATTATGCATAGGAAGCTGTTTCTTGATCATTTAAAATAAGTAAAAAGAACTCAGGGATCCTGAGTAATTCAAATCACTACATATATTAGCTGTCATAAATTCTCAACAAATAATCCTGTGACCTTTGTTATACTATTGACTAACCGCAAAAAAGTTAAAGGGTTTTTAAAAAAAAAAAAAAAAAAAAAAAAAACGCTCGTTTTTGTAATACCTTTAGATTCCATAAGGTGGTAATAAGTTAGGCTCATTAGAGTAGTTACAGGAATGTGACAGACCCAGTAGAAAAATACCCTTCTCATTGAAAGAAGTATATTGAGGGACATGCAGTCAAAAGTTTATCGGGATAGAAATAATATTGGAAGCTGTTCTTCACACCAAAACCTTGTCAAAACTTACTTACTTTCTCCAATTTCTCTCCTCCATTTTCAGTTAAACCCATCTCACTTTGTCCCCATTACTCCTTTGAAACTGCTCAAGGTCATCATAGGTCTGCAGATTGCCAAATCCAGTACTCAGTCTTTCTTTACCCTTTTGTGGCCAATCAGTCTTGACAATGGACACAGTTAAGCATTTCTTCCACTCTGATACATATTCTTCACTTGGCTTGCAAGATACCATAGTCTCTTGATTTTCCTCCTACAAGGAAGACAACTTCATAGAAATTGACCCATTTGAAAGACTTTTAAAATATTCTCAGAAAGACATTGTCAATGCCCTATAATCCAAGATGGCTGAGGGTTCAGTGAGCTGAAGGTTTGCAATATTATAAAAATAAAATTATCTGCACTAAACTAGAGAAATATAAATGAAGCAGGAGGTGGGAAACCTAGCATGAGATGAAACTGGCACTTAAAAGAAGTCTGATGGTCAGGCTCCTACCTAGCATCACTTGTTATAAATTCTCTTCCTGCAAAAGGGGATAATTATTTTAATTGCAAATGTTCATTGGGCTTGCAGCTTGGGGGCCAAAAGTCGATTAGCCATTGCCTCTTCACTGGCACACCATATGTTCTCTGTGCTGGGAGGCAAAGGCCAAGATAAAGGTCCTGAAACTGAGGTCTAGGCAAACAAAGAAGGAACTGAAGATAGTTGCTAAGAAGTACAAATCCCCTGCCCAGATTCTATGTTGAAAGACTCTAACTTTAGATCAACAGATTTGGTGATTAACCCATGGAATTTACAGACTCAGAGCTAACTAAATTCTTTTAAAAACTGCACTGCCAAAGAAATTCCAAGATTAATAAACAAAAGTTGATAATTACTAAACCCCTAAGTCCTAAGTAATCCCGTCACTTCCTCTCAGTGATGTCCTGGTAGAATGGTAAAACTGGCTATAGGGAGCATTTGATTCATAGTTGCTGATTTCTATGGTATAAATACTCCCTTCATGGCCATTTCAAGCTATCAAAGTGTGTCACTGGATACAGAGTTGGGAAGGGATGTATACAATTGGCTCTCACACTCCTGTCTCCTCTGTACCAGGAAGTGAAGTGTAAAGATGCACATCCACCACAAGGAGCTTCCTTCCTATTATTCACTATCTATGGAGGATACCAGACTTGGGAGAGCTTTCCAGAGGGAAGAAACAAGGCAGCTAAATTCACCGCCCCAAAATTTTCTTTTACTGCCCAGTCAAAAAGTTCCTCATCTGCAGGACATGATATATACTATTGAGTCAGTTACCACTGAAAGTTGTTTCCCATTCTATCCTCCTCTCTAAAAGAGTACTAAGTTGATATTAGCCTATTTCTGTCTACAATTACATTTTGAGTCTATTGGTAGGGATTAGATTTATCATTTATCTATAAATTCTTAAACCATGAGAATTATGTTAAGACCTAAACATGCTGATACAGTTTGGATCTGTGTCCCTGCCCAAATCTCATGTTAAATTGTGATCCCCAGTGTTGTACATGGGGCCTGGTGAGAGGTGATTGGATCATGGGGGAAGGTTTCTGCTCTGGTGCTGTTCTTGTGACAGTGAGTGAGTTTTTGTGAGATGTGGTTGTTTAAAAGTGTGTAGCACTTCCCCCCACTCTCTTCTTCCTGCTCTGGCCACATAAGATGAGCCTGCTTCCCCTTTGCCTTCCCATGATTGTAAGTTCCCTGAGGCCTAGAAACAGATGCTGCCATGCTTCCTGTACAGTCTGCAGAACCGTGAGCCAATTAAACCTCTTTTCTTTACAAATTACCCAGTCTCAGGTATTTCTTTATAGCAGTGTAAGAATGAACTAATACACATGCATAACCCAGATATTGTAGATTTAGAGTTAGATGCAGTAATTGTACCAAATGCTGAGTTGCCTCCCTTGCGGGAAGGCATGAGTACACATGAAGGTGTGTCATTACGTAGCAAATTAAGACATGTTTGGAAGCTTATATACATGAAGAAAGATGTGTAGTGATGTTAAGTTAATCAAAGGGTAGGTCCCAAATTATTTTCTTAAGTCATTACTCTGCTTTTGCTAGCAGTATTGTATTTGAATTTCTTTTGGGTTCCATTTCTTTGCAACTCTTCCATCCATGTGGTTCAAGTACAATTTCATCTCTTGTTCCAGGGATGAAGCATATGACTCAGGCCTGGCCAATCAGGCTACTAGTTTCCCCTAGGAATGATTTGATTTGGAATAGGAATGTGACCCTAGTTGGTTCTGTAAAAATAGCATCTAAGATTCTGCTGGAGTTACCAGTAAGAGACATGTTCCCTTTTTACATAGGTTTAAATCTTGGATGATACAAGCC
Organism: Colobus angolensis palliatus; assembly: GCF_000951035.1. NCBI lineage: Eukaryota > Metazoa > Chordata > Mammalia > Primates > Cercopithecidae > Colobus > Colobus angolensis. Next base: position 458,703 of record NW_012115355.1, on the reverse strand, counting down.
TGGAGATACAAGAATCCACTGCCTGAGGCCTTAAAATGATGCCCCACAGTGGAGAGCATGGCTGAAAAAGATAACTTGATTTATTTTAGCCCTTGAATCAAGCCAAACCTGAAGAAATTAGGTTGTATAGGCCAATACATTATTCAGCCTGTTCGAATTGGATTTTCTCTCTTACAACCATTTCAAGCACTTCCCCGGTGTATTTCAAATTGAAGAGAAAAAATTTACACGAGATTATAGAAGTTGTATATTTAATATGCATGCTTCATCTGATTCCCTTAACCACAATCTACTTCTTTAATTACATGGAATGCTACCATTTCAAAAAGAAATCAAATAACATTTGGAAAGCTAGAATACTGATTATTTTATTCCCTATCTGAAACCTTTCAAAAACTCCAGAAAATTAATGCATAAAACAAACACTGGCATATTTTATGTTTACCAAATAAAATTGAAAAGTTGTGATTTCCACAGTAGCTGGCTTCTGTGACATTACCCCAACTGTGTCATCTTATGATCAAAAATTCTACTGCCATCGAGACCTTGTCTCTGCTGTGTTTCATTCAATTTTATTGACCCACAGACCTGTCAGATTTTTTGTCTCTACAGAAATCAAGATGATAAATGGCTCATATAATTAAATAATTTATATAATCACAATAGGAGATGGGCATGCTCTACTAAAATATCCCTTTTTGCCATGACATACAGAAATATTTTGGAACAAGCTGACCTTTCGGTGTCCTCCAAATGAAAGTTGTACTGGAAACTACCACTTCACCAAATTATTCCAACAATGCTAGTGAGACTTCTTTTTAAGTCATAAGTTAAACTGAATTCTTTCTTGAAAGAGCATGGGACTTTGAACATGGTGAAGCTTTACTTACATTAAACATGATTAAGTATCATCTGATACACGAAAATTGCAATCCAGACATAAATTAATCTATCTGCTCTCCTTACATTTAACAATCTTTTTTTCTTTCTTTCTTTTTTTCTTTTTTGAGACAGAGTCTCTCTCTGTCACCCAGGCTGGAGTGCAGTGGCACCATCTCGTCTCATTGCAACCTCCACCTCCTGGGTTCAAGGGATTCTCATGCCACAGCCTCCCAAGTAGCTGGGATTACAAGCATGAGCCATCATGCACAGCTAATTTTATTCTATTTTTTAGCAGAGAAAGAGTTTCACTGTGCTGGGCAGGCTGGTCTCAAACTCCTGACCTCAGGTGATCCACCCACCTTGCCCTCCTAGAGTTCTGGGATTACCTTGTGAGCCACCATGCCCGGCCCTAATAATGTATAAAATAAAATAATATATTTGCCCTTCAATTGAAAAAAGATGCCACATTTTCTTTTTCTGATTTCTTAAATAATATGGTGCTTTATGTTTAAAACATATTTCATCTTCTCATTCTTATATTCATAAGGAATGATTTCTCTCTATTACACGAGGGTCAGGTAACTGCTAAGGCTGAATCGTAAAGACCAGATCTCAGTTGGTAGTCTCAGAAGGTCTAGAGTTTGAACAGAAGAAAACGAAGAATTTATTCAACACAAGAAGGAAAGAAATTAGGCACCAAATTTGTATCTGAAGAAAAATATTTAGACACTTAATGGGACACAAACATTCAGGGGACAATTGCTCTTGATTTGCTGGGCTGGGGCTAGACTAGCACTCAGTCAGAGTTCAGAGGGTACTTCTCAGTGAATAATAAAATGAAGCAAAATGCTGAATCTAGTCCTCTGGCTTCATATTCTTTTTTTCCTCAAGACAGAGGCATGTTCACTGTGCCTGTTTTATAAAATTTGCAAAAGAAGGATACTTTACTCACTTAGCTAAAATCACTGTCTCTTTCTACTCTGCATTGTCATTGTTGCAGGCATTTTCCGGATTTGCCTAACGGGAACTGTGATGGGTTACATTTAGTTTGGGTTTGGTGTCATGTATTTATGTGGTTTGTAAGTGCTTTTCTTTTTTTTTGGTTTTTTGATGTTTTATAGCACCCCCCTCTTTACTGTTTTTCATCACCAACAGAAAAACTTACAAAATAAAGAAAATGTGCATTGTTACAGAAAATACATTAATTTTCAAAGTGGGGGCACATTGCTATATATGCATGTTGTTTAGGTCAGACATAGTGAAGAGTCACAATTTGAAGATAAATATTAAAACATCTTTTTAATTAAAGGCATTTCTGCAAATGCCTAGGGATTATTCTTCTTTTATGACTATTATACTTAAAAGTTTTGGGGTACATGTGCAAAACGTGCAGTTTTGTTACATAGGTATACACATGCCATGGTGGTTTGCTGTACCCATCAACCTGTCACCTACATTAGCTATTTCTCCTAATGTTATCCTTCCCCTAGCCCCCCACCCCACAACAGGCTCTGCTGTGTGATGTTCCCCTCCCTGTGTCCATGTGTTCTCATTGTTCAATTCCCACTTATGAGTAAGAACATACAGTGTTTGGTTTTCTGTTCTTGTGATACTTTGCTGAGAATGATGGTTTCCAGCTTCATCCATGTCCCTGTAAAGGACATGAACTCATCCTTTTTTATGGCTGCATAGTATTCCATGGTACATATGTGCCACAATTTTTTTATCCAGTCTATTATTGATGGACATTTGGGTTGGTTCCAAGTATTTGCTATTGTGAATAGTACCACAATAAACATACGTGTGTGTGTGTCTTTATAGTAGAATGATTTATAATCCTTTGGGTATATAACCAGTAATGGGATTGCTGGATCGAATGGTATTTCTAGTTTTAGATCCTTGAGGAATCACCACACTGTCTTCCACAATGGTTGAACTAATTTACACTTCCACCAACAGTGTAAAAGCATTCCTATTTCTCCACATGCTCTCCAGCATCTGTTGTTTCCTGACTTTTTAATGATCACCATTCTAACTGGCATGAGATGATATCTCATTGTGGTTTTGATTTGCATTTCTCTAATGACCAGTGATGATAAGCATTTTTTCATATGTCTGTTGGCTGCATAAATGTCTTCTTTTGAGAAGTGCCTATCCTTTGCCCATTTTTTTGATGGGGTTTTTTTTTTCTTGTAAATTTGTTTAAGTTCTTTGTAGATTCTGGATATTAGCCCTTTGTCAGATGGGTAGATTGCAAAAATTTTCTCCCATTCTGTAGGTTGCCTGTTCACTCTGATTATAATTTCTTTTGCTGTGCAGAAGTTCTTCAGTTTAATTAGATCCCATTTGTCAATTTTGGCTTTTGTTGCCATTGTTTTTGGTGTTTTAGACAGGAAGTCTTTGCCCATGCCTACATCCTGAATGGTATCGCTCAGGTTTTCTTCTAGGATTTTTATTCTTACATTTAAGTCTTTGGTCCATCTTGAGTTGATTTTTGTATAAGTTGTAAGGAAGGGGTCTAGTTTCAGTTACCTGCAAATGGCTAGCCAGTTTTCCCAACACCATTTATTAAATAGAGAATCTTTTCCCCATTGCTTGTTTGTGTCAGGTCTGTGAAAGATCAGACGGTTATAGATGTGTGGTGTTATTTCTGAGGCCTCTGTTCTGTTCCATCAGTCTATATATCTGTTTTGGTACCAGTACCATGCTGTTTTGGTCACTATAGCCTTGTAGTATAGTTTGAAGTCAGTTAGTGTGATGCCTCCAGTTTTTTGCTTCTTGCCCAGGATTGCCTTGGCTATGTGGGCTCTTTTTTTGGTTCCATATGAAGTTTAGTTTTTTCCAATTCTGTGAAGAAAGTCAGTGGTACTTTCCTTACATAGTTTGTTTTGTTTTGTTTTGTTTTGTGCCTTTTTGAGACAGAGTCTTGCTCTTGTCGCCCAGACTGGAGTGCAGTGGCCCAATCTTGGCTCACTGCAACCTCCGCCTCCCAGGTTCAAGCAATTCTCCTGCCTCAGCCTCCTAGGTAGCTGGGATTAGAGGCACCCACTACCATGCCCAGCTAATTTTTGTACTTTTAGTATAGACGGCGTTTCACCATGTTGGCCAGGCTGATCTTGAATTCCTGACCTCAGGTGATCTGCCTGCCTCAGCCTCCCAAAGTCTTACATAGTTTTAAATGCTGGCTGTTCCAGTGTAGGAATGGCTTCCAGCAATCTTCTGACACCACACTGTGCAGAACCACTGAACATCTTAACACAAAGGCCTCAATTACAAATTTTTTGATCTGCTATCAGATCAAAAGATCCTGAAATGCCCTGAAATCCTACAGCTCATATATGAAAGAAACTTTACAGAGGTTTCCCAAATTTAGCAACAACATTAAAATTGTACGTCAACCTTATCAAGAAGGAGTTGGAAGCTAAAACTTTTCTAAACTTTCAAAAGGAGAACCAAGTTTACATCAACAATGCTAGAGAGAAGCCTGAATTATTTTTCTATTCCCTGGATAAAAAATTATATTCTGAAATTATTGTCATATGAAGGGACAATCAGTGAGTTTGAGAATAAAAAGTGTAAGGAAAGAAGTTTTTATAGAGACATATCAGAAAGTTCATCATTTAAAAGCATTTTGTTAAATTTCTGGATATTATGATCTTTGTGGTATTTTTTAGCTTTTTGAGATTTATAATTTGTTGTGCTTTTCACTATATTTCTAAGTAAATACTCACTTTCTTGCCAAATATTTGTGCATAATTTTGTATTCTATTTCTTAAAGATGTGCCACCCCTCCCAAATTGTATAAACTTGAGGACACATAAAATATGGATCCACAGAGTCCTTCAAAATAAATATCAGCAAAATTATATCTACATGAATGCAAAGTAAAAAATTTGTGACTGTCATCCCAAAGTTTCCAAATATCTAGATGATTTGCTGAATTAAAAAAAAAAAACTCATCAAAATGTTTAGCATCAGATGCCCATAATCAATGGATGGCATTGCAGGAACAAATGCATTAGAATCTGATTTACAGCCTCTGCCAATTCTCCAGGCAGTGAAACATCATTTGTTTGAGGGTTCAGTCCTACTAAAAATTAAAGAAAGTTTTAAATTACTCTCTTTATCATGGAAAGTTATTTCTGGCTTCTTGCCTCCTTATCATATAGTTCTTCTCATCTAAACACAGCAAGTTATTCCTTTACATTTTTATTCAATATCTTTTAGCTAAGCATAAAACAGTCACTATCAATTTCTTACCAGTTCCTGAACATTTCTAAGTTGAAATTATTTTAGAGTAGTTATTCATGGGGCTTGCAAGTTGAAATGAAAAAGCACTGAAAATCAATTTCATTATAAGCTTTGAAGTAAAGGGATGCTGCATCAAAAAACTTTACTGGTTGGTAGGTGGTATTTACTTTTTTTATTCTGGAATGCTACAGCACAGCAGCTTTTAAACCACTGAAAAACCCAGCTGGTGATTTTCTGAACACATTGCCTATACATAATCAGGGAAGTCTCAGCTTGACTGGGTGTTTGCACGGAATTCACTGAAAAGAATACATCTGTATTATTTCATGGCGGTGACTTCATTTATAACATTATGCACTTTCCTTCTTATAGTGGCTGCTTCAGTTAATGATCCTGTTCCATAGCAGGTTGGATATTTTCCCTGGTGGGTATCAAAATAGTGAGACTAACAAATGATTCTCAAAACCCTGAGGACAGTTCAAAAATCAAAGTTTGCTGTATTTAATGGGCCAAAAACCTAAGGTTTTAAAGTCATGCATACACAAGCAGTGTGATGTGGAGAACAGCAATTGACACTCTGAAATTTTAATACCCTAAAGTGTTAGTGGCATCTGACTTCTATGGGAGACCAAAGCTCTTCCCTACCCCTACTCACTCCAACTAGTGAAAGAATCAAGGACAAAGTGGAGTCCAAAGTATACCAGATTTAGGTCTTTGTATTAGGGAAGGACATGTTAGTCGAAATTGCAAAGATATAATTAATAGAATTATAATAAGACCATCAGCCTCTTTCCTTCCTAAGCCATTGAACTGACTTTCTTCATTCTCTTCCCCTCGGTGTGACTACATGTCAAGGCAGAGCCTGGGGGTATTTCCCGTAGGGGAACTCCACCCTACTCCAACTTAAACTGTGTAGTTCTTTGGAATACTGGGATATCAAAGAGTAAACAGAAGGCTGTTTACCAGCAGAATTCTTACTGGAAATGCCTTAAATTTGGAAGATTTAAATGGACAGCTGGGTGACACCAGGGAAAGAAGACATGGAAGCTCTTCTCTAGTCCTTACAGAGAAGGCTCTCTTTTTCTCTACCTAGCTTCAGAAGTGAAATTCCAGGGTACTAGGGAGAGCGGTACAAGCCTCCTGAAGGAAGCCAAGGAGGAAGCCTCCAACTTGTCTCTGGTGTAATTTGAAGGAAGTCTCCTGATCTTGTGTTGAATGACAGCACCAAGCAGAAAACCAGATAGCAGTTCTGACCAAAGTCCAGGCATCAGGCCTGAATAATATAATGCCTGTAGGATCAGGCAGGTAACATGACTGAGCCAGGTAGACCAACTCTAAGGAAAACAATGGCATGAGTGCCATGATAAAGGATCAGTGCCACTTGCCTTCAAGGTCAGAGACAGGAGTAAGCAGTAGGGGCTGTGGCCTACTAGAGTACCTGCCCTGTCCAAACTGGGCAGCTGCTCCTCTACTCTGGCTCATTGCTACCAAACATTCAAATTTTTCAAGAGAAATTGGAAATCTGGGTTTTTAACATGAAATCTCCTGATTTTTAAGGTTCTGTCAATCAACTAAAACTTTTTTAAAAACCCAATGCTGGCCAACACCATCCAGGCTACGCAAAATATCTGCAAACTGAATGTGGTTTATGGGCCATCAATTTGTAGTTTCTGTGTGGTGTGTCCCCTATGTTACGTGATCTTCATGTCTTAGCGACTGCGAGGCAGTAGATAGTTGTTTAAAGATTCAAGAGATCTGGAGTTCCTATGTCTTTATATCAGATGGTGGAACTAAGACTACCTACTTAATAAATAATAAATTCTAAAAACAAAAAGCAACGATTAAAACTCAAAAATTCAAAGTAATGTGACTATTATATTGCATTTAATTGGAATTGAAGATGATAATTTTGTATTCATTTTAATTTCAAAAGCTGGATAGAGAAAAACCAATGGGATATAGGCCAAGCTACAAACCATAGAAAACGCAGGAAGATTGCAGTGCTATAAAACACATGTTGACAATAACTAATGCAGATGACATCTTGAGCATAAGCTTTAATGTAGGATAAATTACTTAAATTACTCAATTCGATGGTTTTTAGAATAAGTAATTTTAGCATACAAAAAAGAAATACATTTTATTAGATGTGGATGAAAGTAAAAATAGGAAGCCCTATCTATAGAAAATCTGATAGTATACCATTAATATATGATCTATCTCAATATGATTAAACTTAAGGGAAAATAAAAAAATTCTTTTGGCCCTTTTCCTTTTTTTACCAATACAATAAGTGCATTTATAAGGAAAATAATCATAAATTAATTTAAAGTAAATAAGCCACATGATCTCTGCAGATAATTTAAAAACTACACACTGGGAGCTAAAGAAAATAAATACATAAAAGATATGTGACATGAACAAAAATTATAAGGATCCTTCATGGTTGACTAAAATGTCTTTAAAAAAAGGCAACATCAGCCCAGTGCAGTGGCTCACACCTGTAATCCCAGTACTTTGGGAGGCTGAGGTGGGTGGATCACCTGAGGTCAGGAGTTTGAGACCAGCCTGGCCAACATGGTAAATCCCTGTCTCTACTTAAAATACAAAAATTAACCAGGTGTGGTGGCACGCACCTGTCGTATCAGCTACTTGTGAGGTTGAGGCAGGAGAATTGCTTGAATCCAGGAGGTGGGGGTTGCAGTGAGCCAAGATCACGCACTCCAACTTGGGTGACAAGAGAGAAAGTGTCTCAAAAATAAATAAATAAATAAATAGATAGATAAAGCAACGTCAAAGGTTCTATTACAGAAAAGGATAGAGATTCTCTCTAAAAATGTGGGAGGCAAAGTGGGGAGGATTGCTTGAGCCCAGGAGTTCAAGGCTTCAGTGAGCTATGATTGCACTACTATACTCCAGCCTGGACAACAGAGCAAGATGCTGTCTCTAAAAAAAAGTAAAAACCAAAAATAAAATCAAAATGTAAAGATTGCTCAAGCTGAAGGCCATTTGAAAATTAAATTATGTGAGAAAAAAATTAAGGGCTTATCTTGAATTAAAATATCAATGATATAAAACAGAGGTCCCCAACCTTTGGGCCATGGAACAGTACCAGTCTGTGGCCTGTTAGGAACCAGGCCACACAACAGGAAGTGAGTGGCGGGTGAGCAACCGAAACTGAGATCTGCCTCCTGTCAGATCAGTGGCAGCATTAGGTTCTCATAGGACCGTGAACCCTATAATGAACTGCACATACAAGAAATCTAGGTTGCACGCTCAGTATGAGGATCTAATGCCTAATAATCTGAGGTGGAAGTGTTTCATCCCAACACCATTCACCCTTCCCCCTGACGAAGCCCATCCCTGGTGCCAAAAAGTTTGGGGATTCCTGATATAAAGAACCAAACACACACACACACACACACACACACCAGGAAAACTTGGAAAATCTTAATATGATTGATGAATTCTGTCAATGTAAATATCCTCATTGTGATACTGTATTATTGTTCTGCAAGACGTTACTATTGGGGTAACTGGGTAAAGGGCACCTGGATCCTCTCATATTATTTCTTACAACTGTATGTGCATCTATAATTATCTCAAAATAAAAACTTTAAATGCAAAAATAAAAACATAAAAGATTAATACGTTTTAAAAATTTAAAAGGTATGGATCTTGCTAGATAGGCACTTAATAATCACAGTGTAAAAGAAGGACAGAGGAGACGAGAGAGAGAAAAAATGAGTTGCTTTCTTCAGTCAGAGAAACATATGAGAGAACTTCTCATTTCCATATTGTTTTTTTGAAAGAGAAAGGTAGCTGGTGCTATAGCAAGTATTAAAAACTACATGTACCAGCTTCAAGTTAGTAGTAGTTAAGTTATGGTACTATTTTTCAGAATCTTTAACTTGTTGCTCTTAGCCACTGTCAGCCTGAGGGTAGGCACACTTCTATCTATTACCTATGAGAGTAGCTGGGGTATAATAGACATTCAATAAATATTTTATTTTTATTTTTTAAAAAATGAAAGAATAAGGAACTGATGACCTAATAATTGAAGAAATGCCAGAGTAAGCACTTTCTTCAGGAGGTAGTATAACCCAATAATTAAGTGTATGAACATTGGACTTAGTCCACCTGGGTCCAGATCCTGGCTTTGTTCCTAACTAGCTGGACAAGTTATTCAACCTCTCTAATGCTTATGTTCCCACCCTTGAAATGAGGATGATGACAATAACATGACCTACTTCAAAGGTTTTTGTGAAGCTTAAAAAAAAATGCAACTAAAGCACACTAGCACAGAGCCTAGAAGACAATAAACACTAATGAACATTAGTTGTTACTGTCCATAAAATAATCCCAGTCATAACACTGAGAATTGCAGGCCTGTAATCTTTCTCCCATATAGGGTGAATTTGTTAAATGTAGAATAATAGTAATCACTAGCAACTAAGCTATGTAGAGTAAATACAAGAGGATAATCCTCACACAATGACTGGAGTTATGCATAAATACAATTGTTTATTAAATACTAAGTAAATACCAGCTACTTTATGCAGTAGTTAACTCTCCTAACAACCCTAGGAGGTAGGTACTATTATTTTGCCCATTTTACTCCTCAACAATGCAAAGAAAAAGAGGTAAACTAACTTGCTCAAAGCCAAACAACTTGAAGCTCAAAGAGCCAAACTTTGAGCTACGGTATTACCTCCAGGGCCATTACTTTGATGTTCACATGACAGTTAGTCTTTTTGCGGAGATAATTAAAGATAAAATTTAAAGCATGATCAAGGACCTAAATATTGATACTAAAGTACTTACTGTAGATTCTTAGGCAGTGCATACATTATGAGATATTAAACACCAAAAATTGCAGGAAAAAAAGGTCCCTACTGTCAATAGAAATTCTTTCTTCTCTTTTCTTTCTTTCTTTCTCTCTTCTTTCTTTCTCTCTTCTTTCTTTCTTTCTTTCTTTTCTTTCTTTCTTTCTTTTTCCCTCCCTCCCTCCCTCCCTTCCTTCCTTCCTTCCTTCCTTCCTCCTTCCTTCCTTCTTTCCTTTCTTTCTTTTTCTTTCTTTCTCTTTATTTCCTTCTCTCTCTCTCTCCTTTTCTTCCTTTTTTGAGACAGTCTTACTCTGCTGCCCAGGCTGGCGTGCAGTGGCACGATCCTGGCTCACCCGCCTCCTGAGTTTGAATGATTCTCCTGCCTCAGCCTGCTGAGTAGCTGGGACTATAGGCATGTGACACCATGCCCGGCTAATTTTTTGTATTTTTAGTAGAGATGGGGTTTCACCGTATTAGCCAGGATGATCTTGATCTTCTCACCTTGTGATCCACCCACCTCAGCCTCCCAAAGTGCTGAGACCACAGGTGTGAGCCACTGCACCCAGCCAGAAATTATTTCCAACAGATATGTAACTCATATTGAGACAGTTTTATAAATAAAAAAGTATGTATAGATTAACTTTTGAATGCCTCAGTGATTTTGGAGAGAAGCCTCTAAAATGATCAAGTAATTTCTGGAAAAATAAACAAAAGCTGTTGAAGAGAAAACTGGTGACCTGTTGCATCTGAATGAACCTGAGCAACTAGAAGACAGAGGGATTAAGGAATATATATATATATACACACACATATATATATAATCATTTATGTACTTTTACTGCTAATTTTTTGTTTTCCATGTATTATTTACAAAAACAAATGACTGAAAAATGAAATGATGAGGGCTAACTGCATTAGTTCATTCACATACTGTTACAAAGAATAACCTGGGACTGGGTAACTTACAAAGAGGTTTAACTGACCCACAGTTCCACAGGCTGTAGGGGAGGCATGACTGAGGAGGCCTCAGGAAATCTACAATCATGGGAGAAGTGCAAAGGGGAGGCAAGCACATCTTCACATGGTGGCAGGAGAGAGAGACAGAGTGAAGGGGAAAGTACTATATGCTTTTAAATAACCAGATCTCATGAGAACTCACTCACTATCATGAGAACAGCAAAGGGGAAATCTGCCCCCATGATCCAATCGCCTCCCACCAGGTCCCTCCCCCAATATTGGGAATTACAATTCAATATGAGATTTGGGCAGGGACACAGAGCCAAACCATATCACTAAGTATCTAGTTTGATGCTATAAAAAGCTAAAGTCTTAAACAAAACAAATCATCCCTGGGTATTTACTAGAGTAGATAGATGTTGGCTTCAAACAATTTGCCATTTATATTTTCTCTTAAATTTAAATGTAGTTAAATACCTAATGTTAACTTTTGATTTCACAGAATATTACCACCTGGCTTAATAACTTTTCTTCTATACAACTTCAGTCTTTTAGTATTAGGGTTTAATTAACATTTTTAAAGTCTGGTCTCAATTTTATGTATTTCCTTGTTTGTCTGGTATAGCAGTAAGGAATGCTGTGGTAGGCTGAATAATAGTCTTTCCAAAGTTGTCTATGTCTAAGCCCCAGAAACTGTGAATATGCTACCTTACATGACAAAGGGATTTTGCAGTTGTGATTAAAGGGAGAATCTTAAGATGAGTCTCCTGGATTATCTAGGTGGACCTGATGTAATCACAAGGGTCCTTATGATAGAAAGGAGGGATAGTGAGAGAAGGAGATGTAAGGACAGAAGCAGAGGGAAGAGCGATGCAGCCCAAGAGCCAAGGAATACAAGCAACTTCTAGAAGCTGGAAAAGGCACAGAGCACATTCTCATCTAGAGCCTCCAGAAGGAATGAAGTCTTGCCAACACATTGATTTTAGTCCTGGGAGACCCATTGCAAACTTCTGACCACCAGAACTACAAGATAACAAATTTGTGGTTTTTTATGTCTCTAAATTTGTGGCAATTTTTTTACAGTAGCAATAGAAAATTAATACAAATGCTGTGCTTTCAGTTTTTGAATATTGTAAATAAAAGAACAGATGCATAGATAATAGCAAAACCTAGAGATAATGTAACACCATAAATAAAGGTTTTACTATAAGCAAGAGGTTTATCCACAAAATCCAATGCTGTTATTACAAGAGGAGAAAATAAACAAAATTAATTATATCAGCAAGCAAATTTGTAAACATTGAATAATTATCTTGGAAGTAGAAAGTTGTTATTAAAATTAAATTAGATTAAACAAATATTTACTGACCTAGGCTGGGGTGTCAATCAAGGTCTGAGTCCCAGGTGGTTTGATCCAAGGCCATAAGGTAAGCAGAAAGCAAGAGCAGGATGGAAATTCATGGGTCTGCCATGAGGCCATGAAAGATAAGAGATTGTTTCTGGAAGCAGAGCGTGGAGAAAACCCCTGATGCAATGGAGTGCACAATAGAAGGGAACTTGTGGGTGAGGAGGAATCCTGCACCTGCCTCTGCATCAGTGGGAAAGAATGAAGTCATTAGGACTTTCCCAAACAACTAGAATGGCCATGGTGATTTGCTTGATTAGTGATTTTATTCTTTAGCTGCTAAAAGCAAGTAGACTTTTCTCAATCAGGTCCACAATATAAGAATAATTGATCCTCACTCTGGCCATAATGTCAATCAGCACAGTGCCCGTGTGGAATCAGAACTCTTTTTCCATCACATGGTTTTATAAAAGAATAAAATAATATCGATAGCTTATTTCACTATGTCTATTCCTTCCATCCCTCCCCCAACTCTCAGGTTCTTGAGCCCAATAGATGGACTGTGAAACATTTATAAGAAACTCTTTGACACGTTTACTTTGAGTTTTTGTAAATATAAGCAATAAAAGTTCCAAAACTTGTGTTCACTTTACAGCAACTTATTAGTAATTACTTAAACATATCTTCTCTTAGAAACTAAAAATGGAAAGGAGTGTTGCTAAGTAGAATTACAATTCATTGGTAAAACAGAATTAACATTTTAAAAGTATAAACATGAGTGACATTTCATATAGACTAATATAATCATTTCTATTTCACTTTCTTGACTTTTAAAACAAATTTACCTAACTTCTAAAACAAAATTGAAAAAGTTAGTGGTCTTAACTCACTTAAAAGCAGGTTAAATATGTTATGATTAAATGGGATAAATCTAACTATACTTTCAGAAATAATTCAGAGAAATACTTGTATACACTATAGTACTGTTAAAACTAACTTGTACTTGTGCTCAAATTAATTACCCTATTATCTTCATTTTACAATTCTCTACACTTAGTTAAACACATAGTTCACAATACATTAAAGGATGATACCCGAAAATAAGAATTAGATAAGCTTACAATACGATCATTAAATCAAATTAACTTGACTCTAGATTAAAGATAATAGGAGAAACACTATTCTTACAAAGAGATGATGAGTCAAGAATGTTAAGTACTTAATACATTTTGGTTTGTCTCTTTGAGAATATTTGTACCACATAAGTAAGGCCTATATTAAGCCTTGACCTTGGATCCAGGTATTTTTTACAAAATGTTTGCTCCCCCTGACTTATTTTAAGAATAGATAAATGTTTGTATACCATTTTGCAGACAAACACGGTCACAAGGGAGGTTTCCTGGTTATAGACTCCTGCTCCATGAGTTGACTTCCCTGGACACAGCAATGGATACAGGTAGAAGGACTCAGTCTAAAGTGAGTTCTTTATATTGCTATGAATCTGGGAATGGACAGGAGACTCAAGGTAAGCCTATGGAAACCTGCTCCAGTAGCTAAAGTTTCCTTACTTCATGATAGCAAAACTGAGAGTAACTAAACTTAGGGCTAGCGTTTGCTCCCTCTACGACCCGACCCAAAAACTGTCCTCATCAAGATCACCAATAGCTTCAGGTTGCCAAATCTAATCATCACTTTGACCTCTTACTTGACCTCTCAGCAGCATTCAAAGCAGTTGATCACTTTGTCTTCCAGTTAGCCACATTGTCCTCTTTGAAACTCTTCTCTTGGTTTCTATGACACCACACCCTCTTGCGTTGCTCCTCATTCGCTGACCAGTTCTTCTTAGGCTTCTGGCTGGCTCCTATTTTCAGCGGCTCTAAATGTTGGAGTACTCTGAGGTTATTTCCTGGACATCCTTCTCTTTTCTATTTACACTCTTGCCCTAGAGATTCCTATCTAGATCCTAGGATTTTTAAAAATTATTTTATTTATTTATTTATTCATTTATTTATTTTACTTTTGAGAAAAGGTCTTACTCTGTTGCCCAGGCTGGAGTGCATTGGCACAATCTTGGCTCACTGCAACCTCCACCTCCCAGGTTCAAGTGATTCTTGAGCCTCAGCTTCCTGAGTAGTTGGGACAACAGGTGTGCACCACCACACCCCCTCTAATTTTTATATTCTTAGTAGAGACAGGGTTTCGCCATGTTGGCCATGGCTGGTCTCGAGCTCCTGGTTTCATGTGATCCACCCGCCTTGGCCTCCCAAAGTGCTGGGATTACAGGTATGAGGCTCCACACCCAGCCCCTAGGATTTTTTTATATCTATTTTTTTATTGAGGTAAAATACACATATATAATTTACCATCTTAATCATTTTAAGTATACAGCTTAGTGGTAATAGATACATTTATATCCTTTTCTTCCCTTCATGCTATCTATATGAAAATGGCACACAAATCTCTGTTCTCCAAGTCCATCCACTTACTTCTGCCTATTGGACATCTCTCTTAATGTCTTTGAAATCTCAAACCTACCATGGTAGAACATAATTCATGATTCTCACATTCTACCCACTTACCCTCCATCGTAAGCTATCTGCTTCCCTTTAAACTTTTTCCATCTGAGTAAATAGCACCACCATCAACCCAGACCCAATTTGTAGCATAAAAAAATATTGACATCCCCAATTCCTTTCATTGCCTTAGCCTCCAAATCAACAAATCTTGTTGATCTACCTCGTCCAAAACATGCTCCAAGTACGCTGACTTCTCTCTGTCTCCATTATTACCACCTTAGTCTGAACACTATCATCTCTTACCTAGACTACTGCCAGACCTTGCCACCTGGTCACCTTATTTCCACTCTTGTGTACAATGACTTCTTGCCACAGCATCATCAGGCTTCTTGTCAATCGGATTCAGCTTAAATTTTACCACACAGGAGTCTTCCATGGCCAATCATTCTCAAGCAGTCCCCCTACCTTGTTTTAATTCTCGGGATAGCTCTTCACTCTCTCACTCTGCCTTGATCTCCTTTATCTACATTCTTTCACAACGGGAAGATATGCTCCATGTCTTGCTCCCCACTGTGCCCCTGGCACCTAGTGGAGAGTACAGACTAGATAAACATTTATTGAATGACTAATTAAAGGAGTTAATTATACTCCCTGGAGCGTCTCGGCATAATTTTAAATCTCCTTCCAACCAAGAAATCTCCTTGTATTTCACAGTAATTCTCTATATTTCCATGCCAAGTTGTCAACATTACCCCCACCATGGTCTTACTGAGTTGTCCCTAAGGAGTACCCAAGTTTACAAAACTGAGGTCTTTGTCTTTTACTTATTGATTTGAAAGGCGCTTTATACATTAAGATATTACCTTTGCCTAGCAAATTACCAAGTGCTTTTTTTTTACCATTTTGTCATTGATACTTTAAATGTATTAATAAGCTTTAATATTTGTTTGCTGATTTTTTATTCCTATATAGAAGTTTAAATTTTTATGTTCCTCTCTTCAGTGTTGGGCTTAGAAAATTTTTTCCTTCCCAGAAAGCATATGAATTATATATAATTATATCTATTGTTCTCTGGCTTATTTTAATGTAAATTGTTTCCATTTAATCCTTCTGGAAATTGCTTCACTCAGATGGGAAGGATCCAACTTTATTCTCTTCCAAATAATATATCAATTGCCCCAATATCAGCTATTCACTAGTCCAAACTTTTGCCAGCAGTGTCACCTTGAGACTATATTGACAGTGGTTAAAAGGATGGCCTCAATGAAGTCTACTGTTTTTGATGCTGAATTGCTTCATCTGTAAAAATGGAATAATAGTAGTATCTACCTCAAAGAGCATGCCAAAAGTAAAATAGTTGTGAAATACTTAACATGATTCCTGCCACATGGTGAGCATCGTTATTAATCTTGTTAATATTAGCATTACTATACTTCTATTTATCTAGTCTCTGATAGTGTAACTTTTCATGACCATTTAAAAAATTTCTTAATCTAGATTTTCAGCTTCAAATGGACTTTTGATTGGACTTGTATGAAATATATAGATTAAATTATAGAATTGCAGTTTTTTTTTTTTTTTTTTTTGTGACAGGGATCTCACACTGATGCCCAATTTGGAGTGCAGTGGTGAAATCATGGCTCACTGCAACCTCAAATTCCTGAGCTGAGGTCAAGCAATCCTCCTGCCTCAACCTCTCAAGTGCTGGGATTATAGGTACATACCACCATATCTGGCTAATGTTTAAAACTTTTTTAGAGACACCTAGCCTAGAATTGCATATTTATAATATGCAGTCTTTGCATACAAGAGCGCAGCATGTCTCTGATTTTTCAAGTCTTTTTAGAGCTTATACTAAAAAGTTGTTCTTTCTTTCTGTTCTTATTAAGATTACTACTAGGTAATTTATATGTTTTTATTGCTATTTTGAATGGGATTGCTTTTTTCATTATGTTAAATAAATGGTTAGTTGTACTTAGAATTCTATCATTGTTTAAAAATTTTTCTCTGAATATAATGTACATTTCTCTTTTCTCATTCGTCAGATTTGTCTGATGTTTGTCTTACTAGCCTTTTAAAGATTTTCACATATCAATTCTACTTCTGTCTTTGTCTATTTTATTGCTTTTAACATACTCAATTATAGATTTATTAGTTAATTTTTCCTTTCTGCTTATTTTTTTGTTCCCCCCCAACATTTTAGTTGTGTTGCGCATTATTCATTTAAAAATATAGCTTTATAGCTTTAACTATATCCCATAAAAAATTTTCTCCCATGTCATTCTTTCTGTCTCTCGGTCTCTGTCTCTCTTTTTTTTTTTGTTTTTTCTTTTGAGTCCAGGTCTCACTCTGTCACCCAGGCTGGCATGATCATAGCTCACTGCAACCTGAAGCTCCCGGGCTCAAGCAATCCTCCTGGTTCAGCCTCCCTGGTAACAGAGACTACAGGTGCGAGCCACTGTGCCTGGCTACTTTATTGAATCAACTATTGACATCCTACATATATTTATTAATGTGCTGTCCTGTTTAGTGGTTTCAACCTTTATGTTTAATTCTCTCATTTTTTTTTTTTTGAAACTCATGTTTTGATGTGTATTTATTTATTGCTGTGTAGCAAACTACTACAACTGGGTGACTTAATACCACTTTTATTTATTACCCCTCAGTTTCTGTGGATCAGGAGGCCAGGCATGGTTTAGATGGGTCCTCTGCTCAGGGTCTCACAGGCTGAAATCGCATGTTGATTGGGCTATGATCCCTTGTGGAGTTTGGAGTTCTCTTCCAAGCCTACATGGTTGTGGGTAGAATTCACTTCTTATGATTATAGGGCCCTCTTTCTTGCAGGCTATCTGCCAAGACGTATTATAACTCTGAGAGTGCCCCACAGTTCCTGGCTATGTGATCCCCTTACATCTGGATGTTTGTTGCTTTGAGGCCAGCAGGAGAATCTCTGACACCAAATCTTTTCATTAGAGGGCTCACCTGATTAGGTCAGGCTCACTCAATAACATTTCCCTTTTGATTAATTTAAAGCTGATTAGAGACCTTAATCACATCTGTTAAATCTCCACTTTTTCCCAGTAACATAATCTAATCACGAGAGTGACACATATTCATAAATCCTGCTTATAATACAGTAGAAGGGATTGTACAGGCCATGTACACTAGGAGGCGGGAATCTTGGGGTCATCTTGGAATTATGACTATCAAAAGGTGTTAGGTATCTTTTTAAAGTATTTTTCAGAACGCACAACAGTTTTTTCAACACCACCTTTTGATTAGTTTTTTTCTCAACAGCTTTCAGACGCCTCATTTATCATATACTAATTTATACTATATACTTGGCTCTATTTCTGAAAGTTTGATTCTTACCTATTTGATTGTCTGAAGGCCTTGTAATATTTTAACACTTGGGTAAGGTTAGTTCTACCTCACTAAAAATTCATTTCCTTTTTTGTTTTAGAGTCATTATGTTTTATTCTTGCTTTTAAATTTTTCTATGTGAAATTTAGGAACAACTGTCTAGGGAAAATAAATCTGTTGTATTTTCATGGAGACCACATTAAATTAGCAAATTAACATGGAGGAAACTGATTTGAATCCTAATCAAGTACATGATATGTCTTTCCATTATTTCAATTGTTCTCTATGTGTCCTTCTTTTGTGTTTTAATATTTTTGTGTGTGGGTCTTGCAGACTTAATGAAAAAAATAGATTTAGAATTTAGTTTTTCTCCATACTTGGAAGAGTTCCAATAGCATTGGAGTCATTTTTTTAAAGGTTATGCAGAAATTCCTATAAAATTGTCTGGGTCTGGTAATTTTTCAAAGAAGATCACTCCTTGACAATTGCTATTTCTTCTTAGAAATTGGTTTGTTTACATTTTCTATCTTTTTATGGTAATTTATTCATTTCATCTAGGTTTTTCATTTATTTGCATAGAGTTGAGCAGAGTAATCTCAAAATTCTTTGAATGTCCTCCTTCACGGGTTACTTCCCTACTGTCATTTATTAATTTGCATAGTTACACTTTCCTTGTGTTTTTTTTTTTTCTTTATTAAGCCAGCTAGTTTGTGTACTCTTTTGTTTTTTCCCCCTCAAATAATCAGGTTTTGGATTTATCCATTTTATTTTTCTATTTTTAATTTGTTAACATTTTATCTTTATTACTACTTCCTTATGTCCTTCAGTTTATTTTGATTTCCTTTTTCAAACATTTTCAGTTGATAGCATAATTCATTTATTTTTATTCTTTGTTAAGTAATATAAATATTGAGGGCTATAATCTTTTTTGAGCTGAGTTTTATAGTATTTTTCTTCTTATTATTTTTAGAAATTCTGCAATTTAAGTTTATAGCTATTTTTGACCCATGCCCCAAGTTGCTTAAGAATTTTTAAATTTTCAGGTGAAAGGACCCTTTTATTTTCTCATTACTCATAGTTTTATTTGTAATCACAAAGTTATTTGATTGTTATCAAATATACTATTTGAGGAGTAATCTATGATGTAAAAGATGACTAATTTTCATGACTTGCTCCGTGGGAATGTGAAAACAAGGTGTATTTTTTATTTTCAGGAACAAAGTTCAACATGCATCAACTGGATTTATTTTAATAATGTTTAGGTCTTTTAAGACTTTCATCTTCTCTACTGATGTATTTTTATCCATTTCTCCTTGTAATTTCTATCATTTCTGCCTTATGAGCTTGACTGCTATTTTGACTAGTGCATAGATTTTCATGACTTTCATATCTTCACTGTCAATTGTCTGCTTTGGCATTACAAAAACATTTGTTATAAAATGCTTTTTATTCTAAATTTTACCTTATCTGATATTGACAATTCAAAAACTACTTAGTTTTGTATTTTTAGAGACAGGGTCTGTCTCTTTCACCCAGTGTGGAGTGCAGTGGTACAATCATAGCTTACTAGAGCCTTGAGCTCCTGGGCTTAAATGATTCCCCCACCTTAGCCTCCTGAGTAGCTATGACTACAAATGCATACCATCACATCCAACTAATTTTTTTATTTTTGTAGAGATGGGGTCTTGCTATGTGGCCCAGGCTGTTCTCAAACTCTAGGCCTCAAGTAATCCTCCTTTCCTCAGCCTCCCAAAATGTTGGGATTACAGACATGAGCCATCACACCTGGCCAAGAACTACTTCGATTTCAACTCTTCTGAATGTTTTATATGTGCCTCCTGCATATAGAACAAAACTCAGTTTTTATTTATTCTCCAACAAAATTTTTTTCAGAAGTGAGTTAAACTCATTTACACTTATGGATATGATAGATACATCTGGCCTTACTGTTTATGCTATGTTATCTGATGAAAATTTTTTAAAGTACTTTTAATGTAATTTGTTTGCATTGTATATAGTTTTTTATATTTAGGAAGGTCTATATTTTTTTTTTTTTATTTACCCTTATTTCTTTAGATACTGTTAGTTTCTATGATGTAATCCTGTGAGATAATATCAGAATGTTTTCTTCTTTGCTTTCCTTTTTGCCTTTGTCCCCAGTATGAGTCAATACAATTATGTTTATTCATGCTTATTCATTTTCTTTTACTTCCAGTATTTAACTGCCAACTCAGAATAATATCTTATGACTTTCAGATATTACAGATGAGACAATCTTCCTTTTTCTCCCCCTTACTCTCCAAATTAATTAGCTAATTAATTTCAAAATTGTGACCATATATACAAAGTTTGCTTTCTAGAATAGAGTGGTAGAAAGTAAGCCCTGTATACATGTACACAATTTTGAAATTAATTAGCTAATTAATTTGTTTGTCTTGGTTTTATCGCTAAATGAACTTAATTCTCACTGTAAGTTCTTTGCTATTGTTTCCTTAATCACTCTTTGTTAATGAAGGTTATCCTTCAATAATTTCCTCAGTAAGGGCTCATGGGCATTCTATTCCTCAAGTTTTTATGTATTCAAAATGTTTTCAAAATTTACTCAAGGCCTTGAAGGATAACTTGGGTAGATACAAAATTGTTAGCTTGAGAGGCTGGGTGCAGTGGCTCACGCCTGTAATCCCAGCATTTTGGGAGGCTGAAGTGGGTGGATCACCTGAGGTAGCGAGTTGAAGACCAGTCTGACCAACATGGAGAAACCCTGTCTCTTCTAAAAATACAAAAATAGCTGAGTGTGATGGTGCGCACCTGTAATCTCAGCTATTAGGGAGGCTGAGGCAGGAGAATCGCTTGAACCCAGGAGGCAGAGGTTGCGGTAAGCCGAGATCGCACCATTGCACTCCAGTCTGGGTGACAGAGCAAGACTCCATCTAAAAAAATAAATAAATAAAATTGATAGCGTACAGGAACAGAAAACAAACACCACATGTTCTCACTCATAAGTGGGAGTTGAACAATAAGAACACATGGATACAGGGAGGGGAACATCACACACCGAGGTCTGTTGGGGGTGAAGGGCAAGGAGGGGAAGAGCATTAGGACAACAATGCTTGTGGGGCTTAAAACCTAGATGATGGGTTGATAGGTGCAGCAAACCACCATGGCACATGTATGCCTACGTAACAAACCTGCACATTCTCCACGTGTATCCCAGAGCTTAAAGTAAATTTTAAAAATTAAAATTAATATAAAAAAATTGTTAGCTTAGTAACTTTGCTAGGATATATCTTCAGATTCACCATTGTACGTCAATTTTCGTTGAACTAGTATATACCCTTTCAATAGGGTGAATAAAAAAGTATCTTTAACTTTCAGATTTTTTAAAATTTCATCTTCTTTAAGGATTTCAATATGTATACACTGATGCTTCTTTGCCTGATTTTTCTATTGTTTTCCCTCTAATTCTTTTTATCTCCTCAAGTTTTTTCTACTTCCTCAATTTCTATTTCCTCTATCTTTTATATCCCCATGAATTTCCACAATGTCTATTTTCCCTTGTTCTCTAACCAGTTCCTCTTTTTCTGTAATTGCTTTACCTTTTTCTTCAACTTTCAGTCCTGCACCTCATATTTAATTTCTTTCTGTTATTGTTATATATAGTCCTGCTTCGTGGTCTCTTTATGCGGAGACAATTGTTTCATTTACCATTTAAAACATATTTGTTGCAATTAACTGAATGTTTGTGTTTCCTTAAAATTCAAAGGTTAAAACCGTAAGCCCAACTTGATGGTACTTGGAGGTAGACCCTTTTTGAGGTAGTTAGGTGATGAGGGTGGAGTCCTTACGAATGGCATCAGTGCCCTAATATAAGAAGAGGCCAGAAAGCAACCTAGCTCTCCTTCCACCAAGTGAGGACACAGCAAGAAGATGTGTCTCATAACCCTACCTTTCGGCAGGAAAGGTAAATACACAATTTTCTTATAGGAATGAGCACAGGAAAGACAACAGGACATTCTGCAGACCCCCTTATATGTCATTGCTAGCCTTAGCTTTCCTCACTGTACAACTCGCCAGTACCTCAAGGTTAAGACAAGCTGAAACTAATGTTTTAGATAATTCCATGGGACAGAGAGTTGAAAAGGCTCTACTTTCCTTCCTTCTTTCTTTCTTTCTTTCTCTTCCTTTCTTCCTTCTTTCCTTTCCTTCTTTCTTTCTCTCTTTTTTTCTTCCTTCTTTCTTTCTTTCTTTCTTTCTTTCTTTCTTTCTTTCTTTCTTTCTTT
>NW_012115355.1:430819-436233 GCF_000951035.1 Colobus angolensis palliatus | reverse complement strand
CTCTCTCTCTCTCTCTCTCTCTCTTTTCTGAGACGGAGTCTTGCTCTGTTACCCAGGCTGGAGTACAGTGGCGTGATTTCAGCTCAGGGCAAACTCCGCATCCCGGACTCAAGCAATTCTTCTGCCTCAGCCTCCCCAGTAACTGGGATTACAGGCACACGTCACCACACCCGGCTAAATTTTGTATTTTTAATAGAGACAGGGTTTCACCACGTTGGCCAGGTTGGTCTCAAACTCCTGACCTCAAGTGATCTGCCCACCTCAGCCTTCCAAAGTGGTGGGATTACAGGCGTGAGTCACCGCACCTGGCCTGAAAAAGCTCTTCTTTCTTTTCCTACATTTTGTTCCCATCTCTGTGTCTCTCCCTTCATTGTCTCTTCTTGATGTAACATGACTACTATTGTACTTCTCTGATTCAACAAACACATAGGTTGTGTCTAGCTATGTTGCCAGCATTGTATTAAATACTGGAATTGGTGCTTGAGAAATAATTCTTATTGAAAGTTGTAAAATCTTGATCTATTCTGAGGAAAAAGCCATGGAAAGCCAATTAATAATGTAGGGAGGCTACCTTACTATAGCTTATTGTTATCTCTGATCTGGAAATATAGCAACAAACATACTTTGTGGTTTGCAGAGTTTTTGTTTATTATACATCATTT
The DNA here is from genome assembly GCF_000951035.1 of Colobus angolensis palliatus. Classification (NCBI taxonomy): domain Eukaryota; kingdom Metazoa; phylum Chordata; class Mammalia; order Primates; family Cercopithecidae; genus Colobus; species Colobus angolensis. The sequence continues at coordinate 435,571 of NW_012115355.1, read as the reverse complement.
TCTCCTTCAGCCAGATTTGTGGCTTATAAAAATAACCAAATATTTGCTTACAAATTGTTATAATGAAAATCTGTAGCTTGCTGCAGTAAGATTCATGGTCATGATAACTTTGAAAGCATTTGTTTGCATTTAGAGTGTGGGGGAATAATTTAAATTTAAAATTTTTGCATAAATTATTTATATGTTGAGTCCAAGATGCAATGCAATTACAACAACATTTTTTAGAAGTGAGGCAGAAGTTTAAAATTTATAAATACCTCTTTACATTTTGGTGGCACTCGATATAGTTTTCTAGAAAGCTGTATTTTTTGTTGTTTGAATAGCAGTTAGCTGTTTTCACTCTCTCTAACAGATGGAACCAAAGCATTGTGAACATTTTTATTAAAACAGCAAATGAAGCTATGAAAGAAGTGTCACATTGCCAAGTATTCATCTTGCAAATTAAATTCTACAACTTAGCAGGTGGTTTAAGTTCCCTTTAGAAATTTAAAATCAGCTTATTTCATTTCTCTGTGGTTTAACAGAGACACAGGTTCACTGCTGCATTCACTTATACAGATTCTGTTTGCATGTTTCTTAGAATTGACAGTTGGGAAAATATTTGCTAACTCTCACTCAAAACGGCTCATAATTGCCACATTCAGATGGTTGAGTCTTCAATTTTCCTCACTATTAAAGTCTACCATTTGTCTCTGGAGTCTGTTTGCAAGGTCTTGATGGATCCGAAAATTTGAAGCCCACATTCAGTATGTTTTTTGACCATTTCAATACACACTATCATTTCATATACTGACAGTATACTACCCAATTTAGAAAACTCCAATACCAGATGATAATATTCAGCTAGTCTGCTTCTAGTTTAGGGAATGCCAGTAAAGTAATTGGCACTTCCAGGTCCCTACAGGACTGTACTGATGAGCTAAGGCAAGTCTAAAGAGCCATCTTTACTGGTCCTTGCAGAGAAGAGAAAGTAGAATTTCCTGTGCTGCTTCTAATGTCACTGCAATGAGATTAATTTCACAAAAACATCATTTTCCCTCTATATAAATTTTCATATTTTTTCACTCTCTACTTAATAAAACTTAGGTTCATTATTCACAGCCTTCCTCAATTTAACCCCCAAACTCTTTTTACATCTATTTTTGAACAAACGTTCTTGGCCCAAGTAAAATGGTCTATTTATTATTGTCTCCCAAGCAGGTTAGTATTTCTTTGCCTACCCCTCTACTCACCTATACCAATGCATTTTCCTTCTCTTCTTTGATTATCCAAGTCCTTCTTTTCCCAGAAGGCACAGCTGAAGTCACAATGCCAAGAAGCCCTCCTAGCTTCTCCTAGCCTCCCATCTCATCCTCATTCCCTCTCCTTTAATCCTCTCTAGCACCACTTATTACATGGCACCTTGCATTGTTCTTTATTTTCCATGTATACATCCTGTTTCCTTAATTAAAATGTAAGATCCTGAGGGTAGAGATACCATTTGTACACTGAATTACTTGCACCTCAGTACCCAAGATGCAATAGTCAGTCGTGTGTGTTGATGTTGGTAAGGTAACCAAGATTTACAATAACGGCTAGCTCATGACCCTTGGGGTTTAAAATTGTAGCTAGTTTTGCTCGTCCAGCATACTTTCTCATTTCTCTTCTTCTGGCTTTCTTGTGGACTTGACCCTACTCTACGTAGAATTGTCAATTATAGTTCTGTATTTGTCCGGACAGACCAGTAAACAAAGAACCTCTGTATATTAGAGAGTTCAAGTAAAAGCTTAATTTTCACTCACATTGTGTGTGATGATGTCTGTGTGCTTTGGCTCAGAGCTCTTCATGTTACTATCACTCTGAAACCCAAACAAAGACTCCAGCCTCTTTTGGGAGCATTGCCAATGAAGAGGCAGAGGAATAAAGTGTGTTAAATCATTCACTTGCTCTTAAAGCCTTCACATAGAAGAGACACACATGTCTTGGTAGAAAGTTAGACATATAGATCAATGACACAGAATTGAAAGCGCAGAATTATACCTTTATATTTATGGGCAATTGATTTTTAAAAAGGTGCCAAGACTGTTCAATGAGGGAAAGAATAGTCTTTCCAACAAATGATGTTGGGATAACCAGATACTCACATTAAAAAGAATGAAGTTGAACCTCACATCATATACAAAAATTAACTCGTAATGGATCATAGACCTAAATGTAAAAGTTCAACGTAAAATCTAAATGTAAAGCTAAATGTAAAAACTAAACATAGCAATAAATCTTTACGACCTTGTGTTTCTTTTTTATGACAGAAACAACAACAACAAAAAACAAACTTCATCAAAATTAAACTTTTGGCTTCAAAGAACACTATCAACAAAGTGAGATTACAACCCAAGGAATATGAAACTATATTTGCAAATAATATATCTGATAAGAAACTTGTATTCAGAGCGTACAAAGAACTCTTACAATTAAAAAAAAAGCAACCCAATTTAAAAATGAACAAAGAAGTTGAGTAGACATTTCTCCAAAGAAGATATACAATTGCTTAATAAGGAGGTAAAAAGATGTTCAACATCATTAATCATTAGGGAAATGCAAACCAAAATCACAATGAGATACCCCAGTTAAAAAGAAAGAAAATAAATAGCATTAGCAAAGAGATTAGAACCCTTGAGCATCGCTAGTGAGAATGTTAAATGGTATAGGTGCTTTGGAAAACCATTTAGAATTTTTTTTTTTTTTAAGAAAACATTGAGTTACCCTATGACCCAGCAATTCCACTCGTAGGCATATAACCAAGAGAACTGAAAACATGTTCACACAAAAACTTCTACACAAATGTTCATAACAGCATTAGTTGTAATAGCCCCCAAATGGGAAAAACCCAAATGTCCATGAATTGATGAATGGATGAACACAATCTGGTGTATCCATAAATGGAATACTATTCAACCATAATAAGGAATAAAGTACTGATATAAGTTACAACATGCAAGAACCTTTAAAACATTATGAAAGAAGTTAAAGCTAAATGAAATAAGCCAGTTACAACAGGGCCACCTATTGTATGAAATGTTCAGAATAGACAAATCCATAGATGCAGAATATAGATTAGTAACAGCCAGTGAATGGGGGAGGAGAAAATGAGCAGTGATTACTAATGAGTATGGAGTTTCTTTTTGGGGTGATTAAAATATTCTGGAATTAGTGGTGATGGCTGAGCAGCTCTGTGAGTATACTAAAAACCACTGACTGTTATAATTTAAGTATACTAAAAACCAATGACTGGCTTTTATGGTATGTAAACCATAGCTCAGTAAAACTGTTATATTTTTTAAAAGTAACATCCATCACTTCTGTTTAGTTTCATTAGTCGAAGAAAGCCACAAGTTACTCCAACAGGCCAACGAAGTGCAATCCTTCCTTCCATGTGCTTAGAAGGGAAATGAAAACATTTGTTGAACAGTGCTAATGACTACAAAGCCCTGGGCCTTTACGAGGGTATGAGTCTCAGAATAGGCCAACTGTGATCTTACACCCTCCTGCATACAATGATTGGTCCACTAGTGGTCATGTAACATAAGCAGACCAACCAGCCCTTTTATGGAATGAATATATGTTACAGGCAGAAACATCTTGTGATTACTGAGTAGGAGGATGGGAGATTGGGACTGTCACAAGCCATCTTATCAGCCTTATGGAGAGAGCCTGCATCCAGCTGTGACTGTTCAACCTCGAGATTTTCAAGAGGCAGAAGAACTTTGCTTAGTAAGTCATTAGCAGCAAAATGGAATTCCAATCTCATAACTCTTTGCCCAGCAGGTGTCTCACATTATCTCCTAAGAAATCCTGACAGTATTTCTTCTTGCCACTTTCTAGACTCTCCTCTCTTCCCCATACTCTTTCCAATGCTTAAATGGGAAGATCCCCCTTCTCAGCCTCTCATGTTCTCCTTATTTACAATCTTAGGCTCCATCTCCAATGTTATCCTTAGATTGAGAGAGTTTCAATGGGGCTTATTCTTCCCATATTTTTTTGCCTGTATTAAACACCTCCTAAGATGGCTTGTAATCTCCTCCTCTTGAGAATGGGCTGGACGTAACTGCTAGCAAATAGAGCATAGGGCACTTTCAAGATTAAGTTACAAAAATGTTCTGATTTCTGATGTGCTTGCCCTCTGGTGGACACCAGATGCCACGTTGTTGGCTGCCCCATGGAGAGGCTCACATTGCAAGGAACTGCGGGTGGACTCTGGCCAACAATCTACAATAAAACTAAACCCTGACAACAACCACAGGAATGACCATGGAAGTAGACACTCCTCTAGATGAACCTCGAGATTTCTGCAGCCCAGCTGACACCTTGATTGTAGTCTGTGAGAGACCTTAAAGCAGAGCATCCAGCTAAGTCATGGCCAGATTCCTGACACAATACAAACTGTGAGATAATAAGTATTGTTTTTTTAAGTCACTAAGTTTTGGGTTAATTTGTTATGCAGCAATTACATAACAATTGGTTATCAATGCAGTGCCCCTTCCAAAAAACTCTTGGCAGAGTCTCTCTTTAGATCTGGGTTGGGAATCATTATGTAAACTTTGTTCTAAACTGCTCTTAAAAATGATCTATCCTAGGCTGGGTGCAGTGGCTTGCACCTGTAATCCCAGCACTTTGGGAGGCTGAGGCGGGCGGATTACCTGAGGTGAGGAGTTTGAGACCAACCTGGCCAACATGGTGAAACACTATCTCTACTAAAAACACACAAAAAAATTA
>NW_012115355.1:340702-430602 GCF_000951035.1 Colobus angolensis palliatus | reverse complement strand
CCTTACTCATAGCTTATTCAAGGTCCTAACCCAAGCAGGTTCACCTCACCTCCCTTCCTTTCAGTGAGCTGCTTCTTCATTTCCGTATGCTGTCTGGGGATGTTACTGAAGAGGAAGATGCCATTCATGTTCTTTCTTATCTTGATCCTAGAGTTTCAACCTAATGTGCCCAGTAGTTTCTTATTCTGAGACTATAATGCTGCTTTCATACTAATAGAACTTCATTCCTCCTGGACACTCTCTGACACGTTCCAATTTGCAGTGAGCATGCAGTTAATCATCCACTATAGGAATCTCATTTTACTAAATTCTGAGACTGAATGGGAATCAGGATAGTAGTAAGTAAATTTCAGAATAGGTTTAAGTGGGTTTTTTATATGAGCAGGCAATGGTTCTACAATAAGAATCTGATCATATGCCTACTACTTTCAGTTATCTGATGCCCTATGAATCTTTAGAGAATAATGTCCAAGGTATGCAGGCTTTCCCCTCTTCTGTCACCCCCAATCTTTCCTCACATCCTAGCGTCCAACCATGCTGCATTCTCTGGCATTTCCTAGACTCGTTGGGATCTCTCATGCCTGAGATCTTTGCCATATGGTTCCCTCTGTTAAGAATATCCATTTCTAGGTTTCTTCATGCTTCAAAACTTTATGCATACAGGACTCTTGACCTCTCTGGAGAGCTCCTCTCACCCAGTCCCTTCACCATACACTTCTCCCAAAAGAGAGGACTATTGTTATATTTAGTCATCTTAAAGGCATTTTACCGAGTGCCATGAGAAGAAAAGAGCTTTTCTTTGGGCTGAGAAAAGATATCACAAGGTAAACCCGTGCATGTACAGTCTTTGTGGTTCCCTTATCAGTTGCTGGAGAGGTGCAATGGGCTCAGGGAGTATCCCTATAGTCTCAACCTGATGGGGTTGGAGGTAGTTGGTCTACTTTTGGGTTGAAATCAGGGTGAAGGACAAAACAGAAGGAGGCAAAGGATTGTGGGGTTACCTTTGTTGTAGGCAGCTTACTCTGCACAATCCCCATGGTCTGTCCTCACCTGCTCATTTCACTGATTTAGGGTCAGAGCTGATCATTAGTTCCTGTGCACGCATTTCCCTGTGGAAGTTTGAAAGAGGAACTACTGGTTAAAAAAGGATTTTATAGCCCAGTGCTCCCTGTCCCAAGTTGGTCTGTCTGTCTGTCTATCTGTCTCTCTCTCTGTCTCCCCCTCCCCTCCCAGCTCTCTTCTCCTTCCTTCCTCCCTCTCTCTCTCTCTCTCAGTGTAAGATTTACATCCTAGTTGACATGACTTTCTTTGTCCGGGAGGCTGTTTTTAGCTCCCAGGCTGAGTAGGGTGTTCTCCCTTGGCCTTCCATAAGACTTGTTGCTTGTATGTGATATAGCAAATTAGGCTTTTTTCAATTTAACTCATGTGTTTCTCTACTAGACAAGGAGCTTCTTGAGAACAGTGATGATATCATACATCTTTGTGTCCTCAGTACCAAGTATGGTTCTTGTCCCATAGCACTTTCTCAACAATTATTTAATACATTAATCAATGCTGTGTAATGCCCTAGTTTTTATCCAATCTGTGTCATATAATGACAAATGATCACATACTGTCTTGACTTGTTCTATTTAAAGTTATTCACAAGTCTCTTCTGCCCCCTCAGAAATCAAACTCTGTCCATATTGATGGCAATTCTTGTCCCTATCTTAGCCCCCTTCCAGATGGTCCAAATGACCCCCTGCAGCTGCAGTCTACTCTGCTCTGCCTCAAAATTAAATCAGAAGATATTGAATCTACATATCAACTTTTTCATCCAAGGAAGCAATAGGGTGTGAAATATTCAGGCCTGAGACAAGATTGCTAGGGGAGCCTATGAATCCACCTAAAAGAACCCTTTTAATAACTCCAGTGGGGGGCATGCTGCCTAACTGACTTCTTCCACCTGGATGTTCAAGATTCCTCTCCCCTGGTCGACATTGCCCATCCACAGACTCACAACTCCCACCACCACTCACACGCAGACCTTAACCACACTGGTCAGAGCCCTGGCTCCCTGTAGGAGCTCAGCCAACGTCTCTTGCCAGCAGCTGGGATCTGCTCATTACCTTGTCCCTGCCAGCCCTGCTCCCAGAAGATTGAACCCAGTTCCTGCCTTCCTTGATCTGGTGACAGTAGTGCCTAAAATGCAGTATGCAGTTCATTTCTCTCATGTAACCTAGGGATCTCCTAGGCTCCCCTCTCCATCAGAGCTGACAGAAATGCTTGTCCCAGCTGGTGCCCATCTAGAGTCCTCCCTGTGATTTCCTATAGCTCTCTGAGAAGGGAATGCTTTCCCTTTTCTTCATTATGTCCTCAACATCCATCTCCACCTTTCCCCATTTCTACAAAAAATCCAACCAGACTTGGTATTTTGTAATTTTCTATGGATCTTCATTCAAGTTGGGAGGCTTGAAGGGCATGGGGGAGCTTCCTATCTGGCCCTATCAGCCTGTCCCGCCCTTGGCATCCACCCAGGTGACCTATCCAGCTGAGCACAGTGCCTGGGACTTGTATCTGACTGTCATACTCACAGCACCAACTCTGCCAGGAGTTTTGGTTTTAAAAGTTTTTTCCTTATTATCTTGTTTTGGACGCAGTTTCTAGTATGACCTGGCACTATGCCTGTTAATAGCTACCTTCTCTGTAAATCCCTATACTTCACCTATTCAACCACACTCTCCCAACAACAAAGCACCCCTTTTGTTTTCAAGGCCTGTTCTAGAACTGGGCTACATCTGCCAAGCCTTGGATGTATTGGCCTGTTCCTGAGGTTTGGTCTCCCTTCGCGGAGCTGATCCTGCATTATTTACCACTAAACCCCTTTTTTTGGGAGCACTCTAACAATCGACTGGGACAGCAAAGCTTTTTTTGTTTCATAGATGTGTGTACTGAGCCTGAGGCTGTGTTTTCTCTTGAATCTGCATGCAGGGAAGCAGATTAATCAAAAAGATCTTAAGCAGGCACTGTTTGTTTTGCATGAACAAACAGCAATTGCTCTTTGTTTAAATTTAATAGTTAAAAATGAACAGTTCTGGTGATAATTACCACGTATTTATATTGGCATTTTACCTTTTAAGTTCCAAAAGAACAGCAGTTTAACTCAATTGAATCATATTTATCAAGCCAAAGGTTAAGTTCTACACAGTCTTTTAAAATTAGAGAAGGCAGTGAATTACTAAGAAAATGCCCCAAATTAATAGTCATGTATAATATACATATCTTTTGTTGGGAAGGTGTGAGGGGAGAAATACAAGGAATAGTAGACCAAAAGAAACAAATATAACATTTGTCTACCAATATCTGAGAAGGTTCACAGAAAATCATCATTGCTGTTCACATTTGCACAAGCTGACTTAGGTCATTGGACCATTGAAACATGTTTGTCATTGTAGACACTGTAGCACAAATCAAACACTATAAACTTCACACCCAAAACTAATCCTGCTGATGCGGCATGTACTGAACTATAAGTGAGAATGTCAACAGTGGCAATTGCAATAAGAATATTGTTAATGATAATCTCATGGTTTATGAAATACACTGCTGGTTTAAGAATCATTCTTAATTTTAATCCTGTTTCCAACCAACACAAAGAGGAAATTTTCCCTTTTCATTGTGACAACCTATTTGCACCTCTCATTGAAATGCATCTTGCCAGTGCATAGTATGCAAGTACTTTAATTAAAACTCACCTATATGGAAGCTTCCTACCTGCTCATAGTAAATAATTCCAGATAGAAATGTTTGAAAAGAGACCAAGTTATGAATTAGAAGCAATTACCCATTTGGAATTGGAAACAGAGTAGAAAACATATAACATGCTTATAAAAATGTGTCTATAGTTATTTTTACTTTAGAAATTTAAGACACAATTTAAATTATAAAATTAGAAAACTAGAAGAACTCTAGAGGTTACCAACCTCTCCTCACTTTGCTAGAGAAGGTAACAAGAGGTTAATTATGTCCCTGAGACCACACAACTGGTGGCAGGGATGGAACTAATAAACAAAGCTCCTGATCTCCTTGATCTCCTGATTTCTAAATTAACATTCTTTCTATGACCTCAGTGTTCCAGTAGTAAATAAAATTAATTTGAAGTATTACGCTTCATTGTATTTTAATAAATCAGTTTTCTAAATGAAATTAAGATATCAATACTTCAACCAGTCAAACCATTGACTTTGTGTGGATATATTTTCATGTTTATAGTATCTTGCATATTTAATATTCAAGATGTTCTTTCCATACACCTAATTTTCAATCCTTACAATTGCTCAAGGTTGAGGGAAGGATAAGACATAGACTTTCAATATTTGCATCTTTTATGCCTAATGAGAGTTCAAAATATGACTTGAATTGTAGAATGCATTAATAGAAAATATATATTCATTTTCAGATAAGTAAAATGCTTAATCCATTATTCCTAAGCTGATTTTTTTGTTGTCTTATAAGATTAGGTTGCTGATTCCATTTTATTAGAAAAGTGCTTTACAAAACTCATTGAACAATACTTCACACGAATAATCTTTCTTGAGAATTTGAAATAAATCAGTGACTCTCTGACAATTAAAAATAGAAGCAGCCTTCATATATCACTGTATCAGATAAGCTGCTTCCAGCTACAAGTAACAGAAACCCTAAATTAAACTGACTCAACAACAAGGAAATGTATTAACTTGCCTAACAGAAAGTTTGGTTTGGTAGATTTGGCAGCTCAACCATGTTGTCAAGGACTTTGGTTACTTTAATCTCTGTATTGGAGTCTAAAGTGCCAGCTTCATCCTTTATGATGTAGATGCTAGCATTATCCCCATTTTACAGATGAGGAAACTTATGGTCTTAAAATGGTACCCTCATGATCACTTCGTGGTTGTAAAATGGCTGCCAATTACAGCCAGTGCTATTATTTACATCCAATGGAAGAGAAAGTCACTGGCTTCCTGTGGCTGTCTAGTAAGAGAAAGAAAGGATTTTCTTAGAAGTCTTTAATATACTTCTTGCCAGAATTGGGCCTCAGGTTCATTCGTGTATCAAACATTGGCAAGGGAGCATAGGATTGCTTTTTACTCTTTCAGATTCACTGTTGAGTCAGAGTCCCTTCTCCAAAATATGTGATGGCACTACTCAGTGAGGAGGAGAGAATTTCTGAGTTAAGCAGAGGGGACCCCAACTTCCTCCCTGAAGCATTTTAACCTCTTGACTTCCATAACATCACATTCTTAGCTCTTGGTTTGCCTTCTACCTCTCTAGCCACAACTTCTCAGATTCCTTTGTAGGCTACTCTACCTCTTCCCTCCCTCTAAATGTCAAAATTACGGATGCCTCAATCCTAGGTCCTCTTCTTTTTCTTTCTCTAACCCTCTCCCTAGGTTATCTTACTCACTCTTGTGGCTTTAAATATCATACTAAGCTGATCGTCTCCCACCCAAAACTATCCCCTAAGCTCCAGATTCATATATCCAGCCTTATTCCACATAATATTCAGGGACTTGGGTTTCTCTCATTTTGTGTTTTCTCCTTCTCTTAGAACAGTGGCTCTCAAACTCCAGCATGCATCAGAAGCACTTGGAGGGCTTGTTAAAACACACATTGCCAGGCCCTGTGTTAGTCCGTTATACTGCTGTAAAGAAATACCTGAGACTGGGTAATTAATTAAAAAAAGATAAAGAGAGATTTAATTTCCTCACAGTTCTGCAGGCTGAGCAGGAAGCATGGTGCTGGTGCCTGCTCAATTTCTGATGGGGCTCCAAGGAACTTTACTCATACTGGAAGGCAAAGTGGGAGAGGGCACTTTACAGGGTTAGAGAGGAAGCAAGAGAGGGAGCAAGAGACAGAAAGTGGAGATCCCAGACTCTTTTAAACAACCAGATGTTCCATGAACTGAGAACTCACTTCAAACTAAGGGGATGGTGTTAAACCATTCATGAGGGATCCACCTCATGATCCAATACCTCCAATTAGGTCCCACCTCCAACATTTGAGGTTATGTTTCAACATGAGATTTGGAGGAGACAAACATAAAAATGATATTAGCCCCATCCTCAGAGTTTCTGATTCAGTAGATTGGGGTTGGGGTTCAAGAGTCTGCCTTTCTAGCAAGTTTTTGGGTGATGTTACTACTGCTGATCTGGGATAACACTTTAAGAACAAGTATTTTAGAGTCTTCTCTACATCTAAACATCCAAAGTTTAAATTGCCACAAAGAGGGTGCAGTTAAACATCCGAAGAAGCTGCTACAAAGAGGATGTGCCAGTGGGGGTCGGGAAGGGGAGCAGGGAAGAGAGGATAAGGAGGTACACCCGTTGCATGCGTTACTGGCCCAAAAGTATTTTGCATCACTCCCACTGACGTGCCACTCCCCTCCTAAATGAGGGGAGCCTGGGAAGTATAATGCAGTTGTACCTCCATTCACCTGGCTGCACTCAAGTGCTACAAAAGAAGAAGAGAATGAGTTTTTGTGAAGAGCTAAGTCTCCACCCCTCTCTAATCTTATACTACCAACGAATCAGCAGTCACACTTGCTTTCTTTTATTTTAACCAAGGGTCTTTATACTTGCTTCTACTCATTCCTTTCTGATCTGCTTATGGTTGACTCGTTCTGTTTCTTTGGTTTCAGTTTAAATGTCACCTTCACAGAGAGGTCTTTCCAGAAATACACTGTCCTAAGAAGACATCAGTCTATCTTCCCAGCTCCTTGTTTATTTCCTTTTTATTACTCATCACAATGTAGAATTTTATTTTTAAATATAATATCTATCACCCTTGCTAGGAGATTTTGTTGTTGTTGCCAGCTTCATCAGGACAAGAAACTGTGCCCCTTTTACTCACGTGTACATTATTCATCTAACAAGACCATTTCTGTTGTTGGTTCAAAATTCATTTCCCTTTCTTTCTTACTAACATAATCTCAATTTAGTTTAAGTATCAGAAGATTCATCTCAGGCAATATGGGACTAGTGCTCCAGGGGCAAGCGTGTAATCCAACTCTGGCCAGTGGAAAGCAATGAGAAATCTGGGAAATGTAGGACAGCTTTTCTTCCCTGATAATAAAGAGATGGTGAAACAGAACTCTGCCCTACATTTCCCTGTTTCCTGCTTCTGAATGCAGTTATGCGAGGGTGTGATTTCTGGAGTTGCAGCATCCATACTACAACTATTAGGTCAGGAGAATTGTAGAGATGTGAATCCTAAGACCTAACATCATTAAGCCACTGCACCCACCTAGCAACTTCCTACCAATTGTTAAGGGAGATAATAAAAACATTATATGTTTAAGCCAATTTCTGTTGAATAGTTGTATAGAGCCAAAGTATGGTGACTTAGCATGTTGCTTGGTACATACAAGCAGTATACGTTCAATTTATTCAGGAATTTGTTGTTGTTGAATGGATAGAAGAATACATAGCTGGCTGGGCACAGTGGCTCTCATCTGTAATCACAGCACTTTGGGAGACCGAGGCAGGAAGATCATTTGAGGTCAGGAGTTTGAGAACAGCCTGGCCAACATGGTGAACCCCCACTCTCCCGTTTCTACTAAAAATATAAAAACAATTAGTAGGGCATGGTGGCACATGCCTGTAATCTCAGCTACTTGGGAGGCTGAAGCAGGAGAATCACTTGAACCCGGGAGACGGAGGTTGCAGTGAGTTGAGATCGGGCCACTGCACTCCAGTCTGGGCAACAGAGTGAGACTCCATCTTAAAAAAACAAAAACAAAAACAAGAAAATAGAAGAAGAATACATAGCTATTCAGATACTTTTTTTTTTTTTTTTTTAGACGGAGTCTTGCTCTGTCCCCCAGGCTGGAGTGCAGTGGCCGGATCTCAGCTCACTGCAAGCTCCGCCTCCCGGGTTCACGCCATTCTCCTGCCTCAGCCTCCGGGAGTAGCTGGGACTACAGGCGCCCGCTACCTCGCCCGGCTAGTTTTTGTATTTTTTTTTTAGTAGAGATGGGGTTTCACCGTGTTAGCCAGGATGGTCTCGATCTCCTGACCTCGTGATCCGCCCGTCTCGGCCTCCCAAAGTGCTGGGATTACAGGCTTGAGCCACCGCGCCCGGCCTTCAGATACTTTAAAAAACTAAAAACATAATTTTGTTTCTTAGGGTTAAATTTGAGGGAAAGAGAAGTGAGCACAGGGTACATATTATACAGACTGGTTATCTTCATTAGAAAATCATACAAATACTCTTTCCTTCTTTTAAACATAATAAAGACTACTTTGAAAAGTAAGTAACTAAAGAAGCATATAGCATACTATTTGAAAATATAGGATTTGAGTTTTTATTTAAGGCAAGTCACTATCTGTCCTTGACTTCAGTTTACTCATCTTTAAAAAGGAAATATTTATGCCTTTAAGAGTTAGTGTGATGAATGAGTGAGATAATACATGTAAAGTGCTCAATGTAAATATACCCATCTATGGTAAACAATAAATAGTATTATAATTATTATTATTATTTATTAAACATAGTTGGGAGAAATGGGACATAAAGGTGAAAAATGCATAGCCCATTCCATAACTAAAATACCAAAGAACATTTAAGCAATACAATCAACATGAGAAATGTGAAGGAAGGGAAGGTCTTTCTGTCATGGAAGATGAAAAAATGTTTCAGGAAAAGAGAAGACATTTAATCTAGACCTTTAAGGAGAGGTTCAATTTAATACACAGAGATGAGCAAGAAGCATGTGTATTGTAGTGGCTGGAAGAGAGAGAAAAGATAAATGTGTTACAGACAATAAAGTATGGGGAAAGGAGGACAGGTGTCTTAGTCTATTCCTGCGGCTATAACAAAACACTGCAGACTGGGTAATTTGTAAATAATAGAAATCGATTCCTCGTCGTTCTGGAGGTGGAAAAGTCCAAGATCAAGGCGCTGGCAGGTTCAGTGTCTGGTGAGGGCCCAATCTCTGCTTCCAAGGTGGCACCTTGGATCCTGCCTTTCTCTGATGGGGAGGAACACTGCATCCTCGCATTGCAGAGAGGTGGGCAAAAAGGGTTGGGGTGCTCTCTCAAACGTCTTTTATAAAAGTTCACCAACCCCATTCATGGGACCCTACCCTCTTGATTTTGTCATCTCCAAAAAGCCACTGCTTAAAACTGCCACATTGGCAGTTAAGTTTCAACATATGAATTTGGAGGAACACATTCAGACCATAACAGCAGCAAAGTACAAGTCATGGTTATGTAATAACTGATAGAATGGTTTGGCACCCGTAGAACTATACAGAGGAGGTCCATGGCGATGAGATTGGGAAAGTGGAAGGGCTACCTCATGGAGGAGTCTTGATAACTACTGAGAAAGGTGAGAGCACTTTGAACAGGCGATGGGGTGACATGAAAGGGCAAGAAAGTGACGTGATCAAAGCATACCAGACAATGTCAATTGGCTCCCCAATAGCCATTCTTTCTTCTGGCCTGCCTAGCTTTAATGGATGGTGACCACTAGCTCTGGCAATATAAGTCTGAGCAATAAGCTGTAAAATAAATCCACTGAATGCATCTGGGGGGAATAAAACATCTCTCAAAGAGAAAGACATGCCTTATAAGAGAAAGACATACCTTTTTAAAGGCAGAACGAGAAAATCATCTGGCTACCACGTTCTCCAAATCCATCTTGTTCCCCTTGTGAATTCTGTTGTTTAAGGATGTGGTACTTATGAGCTTCAGCAGCAATCTTAGCTCCATAAGGAAGGGTCTCATGTTGACCACAACATTCTAACTGATGCGGAGAAGGATATTTTAGAAAGATCTGTAAGGAATCAATGGGGATGCATTGATATGGTGATGAAACTAAAGGCAGGAGATAGAAGAACAACTATTGAACGCATCTTGTGTGCAATCGTTAAATTAAGAAACGTGTATAGCACTTACTATGTACCGGACACAATGAAGCATTTGCTCATTTATTCCTCATAAAACTTCTATGAGGCTGGAATACTATGCAGCCATAAAAAAGGATGAGTTCATGTCCTTTGTAGGGACATGGATGAAGCTGGAAACCATCATTCTGAGCAAACTATTGCAAAGACAGAAAACCAAACACCACATGTTCTCACTCACAGGTGGGAATTGAACAATGAGATCACTTGGACACAGGGTGGGTAACATCACACAGTGAGGCCTGTCTGGGGTAGGGGAGATGGGGGAGGGATAGCATTAGGAGAAATACCTAATGTAAATGATGAGTTAAGGGGTGCAGCACACCAAGATGGCACATGTATACATATGTAACGAACCTGCACGTTGTACGCATGTACCCTAGTACTTAAAGTATAATAAAACATAAAAATAAAAAATAAATTAAGGAAAAAAAAAACTTCTATGAGGTAAGTACTATTATTATCCCCATTTTTCAGATGAATCATAGACAGATGATACAATTTGCCAAAAGACACAGAGCTAGTAGGTAGCCAAACATTAAACCAAGCAGCCTGGCTTTAGAGTCTGTGCTCCTAACCACTAGTGTGCATTTATTTTACAAACATGTACTATCTTACTTCTACATAACAATTCTATGAGGAAAAATACCATGGCTATGTCATTTTACAAATGAGAAAACTGAAACAGAGAAGTAATTTATGGTGACACATGTAACAAGAGATGGAGTAGAAAGTCAAGTCCAGTTCTACCTAACTCCAAAGTTCAAGCATGATACCAAATTCCTAGTTAGAAAACTGTTTTAGGCATGCTTCTAGAGAAAACAAAACGAAACCAAACAAAAAACATTTTTCAAAGAGAAAGATAGACTTTTTAAAGGTAGAAAGGAGAAAATCATCTTGCTAGCTCCTTTCAGGGACCTGAATCAAGGCAGTGGCTTCAGAAATGTAAGGGAAGAAATCTATTTGAGACAGATTGTGAACAAAGGTTAGACAAGAATTATGGTTAGGTTATATGCAAGGTAAAGAGATGAAAGATGATTCTGTCTTTTCAAAGCTAAGTTAAAACACAGGGATACTTTATTTTAAAGGAAGCCTATAAAATGAATATTTTAAATGTATATTTTAAGTGAATACTTCAAAGTCATTGTCAGCATATCCAGTAAGTTAGGGTCAACTCAAAAAGTGGATATTATGATTAACTATTATTTAAGTGGCAATTTCTTTGTGCATCTAAAAATGTAGCCCTGTAAGAGTGGGTAGGGGCCTCTTCTACATAATGCTTTTGCAATTTAAATCCTTAAGTCAATTGTCTAAACAAAGTTCCCTGATAATTCACCTCCCCTAGAAGTAGGGTATGATTAAATTGCCTGTCCCTCCCACTTAGGCCTTTCCCACTGCCATGCACAATCTTCCTCAGTGTAGGACACAAGTAATAGTTTAAGAACTTGACATATTGTACTGTTGTGGAAGGATTCTTATATATATTCCCAGGATTTTGGTGGGCTATTTCCTGCCCTTCCTTCTCAGGGTCCCTTTGCCCTCTAGCTCCAATCCTTAATCACTCTGTTCGTTCCTCATTCCTCACCATACTTTTTATCTCTGAGCCAAGGCAGATTTTGTTTGTTTGTTTTGAGACAGAGCCTCGCTCTGGTGCCCAGGCTGGAGTGAAGTGGTGCCGTCTTCTCTCACTATAGCCTCCACCTCCCCAGCTCAAGTGATCCTTTCGCCTCACCCTCCTGAGTAGCTGGAACTAGAAGCGTGTGCCACCATGCCCAGCTAGTTTTTTCTTGGTTTATTTTTTTATTTTTTTGTAGAGACAGGGTTTGCCATGTTGCCCAGGCTGGTCTCAAACTCCTGAACTCAAGCGATCTGCCCACCACAGCCTCCCAAAGTGCTTGATTATAGACATGAGCCACTGTGCCCAGCCCAGATGATTTTACTTAGTTTCTATAGTCACTAGAAGTTTAGCTCTAGCTCAAGGCATTGATTTTGGGTTGAAATTACTTTCTTCATCTCCACCTGTAGCTCAATTTGGTAGCCTCTAGGAATTCAACTTAATTCATTCAATAAAATTCCTTGAAGAATTGACTAAGTGCCAGGTGCCCTGCTAGAAGCTTAAGATCTATGAAAGTGGTGACTCAATCTGTAACATGCATAGGAAACATCAGGGCATCTTGTTAAAACTGCACTTGTGAGTGCTTAGTTCTGGGATAGGGCTTGAGTGCCTGCATTTCTAACAGGCTCCCAGGTGAGGCACATGCTGCTAGTCCTAGGAACACATTTTGAATAGCAATAGAAGACAATGGGAATATAAACAATGAAGCTCAACAAAATAGTTACAGATGCTATGATAAATACGTGAGAAACTGAGAATGGAAGGTATGGGGGTCCCACTTCTCTCTGGTCTCTCTCTGGTGGTTTCTCAGTAACCACCCCTAACCTCCCCTCTGCTGCTCTTGATTCATTTAAGTATTTCTGGTCCTATTCTGAACCTCTGCCATCAATTCCCACCCTAAAAATTTACTAAGCACCTACTAACAACTACAGTTGGTCCTTGAACAATATGGGAGTTTGGGGAGCTGATACCCTGCCATTACCCATGTATTCGAAAATCTGAATGTCATTTTTGACTTCCCCCAAACTTAACTACTAATAGCCTGCTGTTAACCAGAAGCCTTACCAACAACATAAACAGTCAATGAACACATATTTTGTATGTCATACGTATCACATACTTTATTCTTACAATAAAGTACATTAGAGGAAAGAAAAAGGTATTAAGAAAATCATAAGGAAGAGAAAATGTATTTACTATTCAATTAAGTGGAAGTGGATCATCAGAAGGGTCTTTATCCTCATCATCTTCATGTTAAATAGGCTGAAGAGGAGGAGGAAGAGGATGGGTTGGTTTTGCTGTGGGAGGGAGGGAGACAGAAGTGGTGGAGGAGATAAAAGGGAAGGCAGGATAGGCAGGCATACTCTGTGTAACTTTTATTGAAAATTTTTCACATGTAAATGGATTTGTGCAGCTCAAAGCCATGTTATTCAAGAGTCTTTTCATGTCTACAAAAGCATCTCTCTGCTCCGCTATTTCCCTTCCTTGTTTCACTTAAACCTTTACAGAATTCCTTCATCCTAAAATATTTCATCCTTGGTCATCAGTCACTCTTCAGAAAATTACCTTTTCTAGGCATACAATGCCAAATTTTATCTCATCTTTATGATCACTAGCAGTGTCTAAACCTATACATGTAAACCTATTCATTTATATTTTGATTATTTGTATCTAATAATAATAATAATAGCTCACATTAGGGGAAGCTTAAATTATGCCAAGCACTGCTATCTCATAATAGCCTATGGGATCAATACTAATACCCCATTTTGCAGATTAAATATAACTGAGACATAGAGGTTAAGATCACATTGCCACTAAGTGCCATCACCAATTTGAATATAAACAGGTCTTCAAAGAATGGTGCTTCTTAAAACAAATTGCAGTATCATCTATTTGCTGTCCTGGTAAGGTTGGGAATGTGTGTGTTAAGCATTCCTGTGGCATGGGAAACCTCCATGATATGGAAAGAACTGCACATTTTCTCCTCTGCCTATGAGTGGAAGGGTATCAGGGGAGATCCAGTATCTAAGAATCACCTTTCAAACCTGCATAAATGGCATGCCAAGGTAACTTATTTCCCTAAGAGTCACTTAAACTCTTAATTCAGCTCTGCCTTATTTAGATGAGAGACTCACTTTTATTTGACACTTTGTGTTCTGATCAAGCCTCTCAGTCAAGTGTCTCAAAATGCAAACACAAATTTTGGTTTTATAAAATCATCTGGGTTTAGCAGTAAATCTGATCTTGATAGAGAATTGTATCACATTGGGTTTCTTTTATGCTGTGACTATAATTGAATTGCTTTTTCACCAAAAGGATTATTTTGAACTCATAGAAAACTTCTTAAAAAAAAAATGACAATGAAAGCCCAAAAGACATTCAATATGAAACCAAATTATTATGGCATTAAAGGATCTAAGTTAAATCCATGAAGGCAAGAAAATTCAAAGCAAGGTTTTAGGAGTAAAATTCCTTCAGTTTCATGCCTCACTGCATGTACATGAC
Source organism: Colobus angolensis palliatus (assembly GCF_000951035.1). Classification (NCBI taxonomy): domain Eukaryota; kingdom Metazoa; phylum Chordata; class Mammalia; order Primates; family Cercopithecidae; genus Colobus; species Colobus angolensis. Next base: position 416,554 of record NW_012115355.1, on the reverse strand, counting down.
CACTTCTTCAGAAATATAGCAAGGAGGAGAGGGAGTTAAATTATTTTGCTGATGACAACTCCTATGGGCCATTACATAATCAAGAAACAAAATACTGGTAATAGGAGCAGGATCATAAGGGAATGATCAACTGTTTTTTTCAAATGAAGCCTTTCATTAGTACTGTTCTCCCATCTTTTCTTTGTCCTTAGTATTTTCTTCAGCATACTTCCTGGAAGCTACCTTTTTGGCCATCAGAACGATATCACAAAAAATGAGATTCTGTTTCAAATGCTATTGCCATCTCTTTACCTCACTTAATCACCTCCTACCCTCAACTATCACTGTTTCCCTGATTCTGTCTCCTCATCTTCATTTTCTATCAGCCCATCCTAACAAAAACAATCTTTCTTTGTTCTTTTCATTTGGCCCTCCATAAAACCTCAAATACACGGGTAGCATGGTGGCTCACGCCTGTAATCCCAGCATTTTGGGAGGCTGAGGCAGGCAGATCACTTGAAGTCAGGAGTTCAAGACCAGCCTGGCCAACATAGTGAAACCCATCTTTACTAAAAATACAAAAATTAGCTGGCTATGGTGGTGCATGCCTGTAGTCCCAGCTACTTGGGAGGCTGAGGGATGAGAAAGGCTTCAACCCAGGAGGTAGAGGTTGCAGTGAGCCAAGATCATGCCACTGCAGTCCAGCCTGAGTGACAGAGTGAGATCCTGTCTCAAAAAACAAAAAACAAAAACAAACAAACAAAAAACAACTCAAATACAAATTCATTTCCTATATTAGTGCCTTCACCGGATCTCTGTACTATCCTGATAAAAATGTGTAGCAATTTCCAACATACACATGTGTGGGGTGTTTCAATAAGAAAAGCAGTCAAAGACAGTGCTCCTGAGTCAGTAGGCAAGTAACCACTTTTGTCTATTTAATCAGATCATTCCAAGGGCCTCGAATTTACCTGTAATGTGCTTCACCTCTCCTCTCCATAGTGGTTAGCAACATCTTTGGTTCAATCATGTACACAGCTTTGCAATTCAGAGCATCAGGCATAATGTTTTTCTCTTCTCCTTTTTCCCTTCAGAATAAAAATGTTCTGAAATTTGGTAGTTCCCCTTGCACAATTTCAACTCAATATGTTACCCTTGCCTTTCTGGTTATTATCCAGGCTACAGAAATATTTGGACGGGTGGAAAACCCATCTAAATTCTATTTTTTAACATTAAATCTAGCTAAGTTAGCAGAAATATGCTGATTAATCTTTATTATGCACAACTTTTAGCTCTATATCCCTTTCCTCTGCTATATTTCAACTTACACAAATAAATTAGTGTAATGCAGTTCTGCATCTTTTTCACAAGATGGCACTATATGTTTCTGTATTTATTATCAAGCGAGGAAACAACAGAATTCTAAAAATTTATAGTTTAAATTGCATAAATTGTAGTTGAATATTAAAGTGAAAATAATAGCACAAAACTATAGGATGATCTGATTTTCTTTAAGATATTTTAACTCCCTTTTAAAAAGTAATCAGTGAAGATTAGAATGACCTCAAGGAAATTTGTGTTTTTATTTCTTCCTGGTTTTTAATATCTATTAAGTCAGGGAAACATTTCCTCCTTTAGAAAAATCTGATACGGTGTTTTCACTGATGCAGTGATGCCAGAACTCTACTTGGCTCTACTTTCTTAATTTTTCTAATAATGTAATAAAGACTTCCTTGGAGAACAACTATTCCAATATTATTAATATATTTAAAAATCAGATTTTTTTTTTTTTCAGAAATATGGGGGAAACCATAGAACCATGAATTCAAATTGGATTCTTAATGACACCTATGAGAACGGCCCTATAAAGAGCAGATTTTTTTCTTTTTTTTTTATTTAAATAGAGACAGGGTCTCACTGTGTTCCCCAGGCTGGTCTTGAACTCCTGCCCTAAAGTGATCCTCCTGCCTCAACCTCCCAGAGTGCTAGGATTACAGGCATGAGCCACCATGCCCAGCCAAGAGTAGACATTTTTCAAAAGAAGATATAAAGAATGAAAGCAAGAGGAAAAGTTAAGGGAATGCATAATTATTTAATTCTTCTATTTCTAGGCCCTGAGATATGCATTTCAAGTAACTATATGGAATAATAATAATAGTTAACACTCACTGAGCTCTTACTCTATGCTAAACACTATGCTGGTTTCTTTGCAGAGGTGAGCTCACTTAATTCTAAAGCCCTGGGGCGGTTACTATTATTGGCCACATTTCACATAGGAGGAACTGATCCTTAGCTAAATTATCCATCCATTCATTTGTTCCTTCAACAAGTAATTGTTGAGTCCCTACGATGTGACTTGAACATTTGAGTGGGGCACAGTTGAAATTTAAACCCAGAATCTGCTGAAACCAAAGCCCCAAATTCTTCTGGTTAATTATAGAACTATAAAGAATAAATTTCTTAGGTAAGTCTAACAGGCAATTACATAGTGAAAAACAGAAACATCCACTATAAAATGAATAAGCAAATTGACACATTATCAAAAACAGTATTCGTCTCTTGCTTTATGTATTTTCCTTAAGATTGTTTTAAAGCTCCTTTACACAAGGTTCAACTCAGCCAAAGTATGCTATAAACTTTAATTATATAACAATTCAACAACTATTTCTTGAGCATCTAATCTGTACTAGACTGAATATTACTTTTGTCGTAAAGACAAGAAGACCTGGAATGACATCCAGTCCAAAGGGTGGACTAAGCAGAAGGGGAAATTGTTTTCACTCCTCCAGAAAAGCAAAAAATCACAAAACATAGAAATCTAGATAGAACATTTAAAATATTTTAATAGTATGCATCTAAACACTAAAAAAGAAAAAATCCAGATTGCATAAATGAAGAAATCGCCAAGTAAAGAGGAATTAAAGCTTCATTGCCTGTGAGGTACCAGGATACCATAATCAAGGCTTTAATACCTTGTGGAGATAAGACTCAAAGTGCAGAGCCTGCACACAGTAAGAACTAGATTCATTGCCTAAAGTGAGAAGCCAAGGAAGAATTTTCCTGCCACGAGGCCAATAAACTTTAAACAGAGCCCAGAAACAGCCCATCTGGTTGGGGATATGGAGGAGTCTACATGGAAAAGTCAAATCTATGCTCAGGTGAAAGTATCTAAATTTACGTTACTCACATTATGCAGAAATCTCAAACTGGAAAACATGATAGTTCAAAACCTCAATAGAGTCTATGGGAAAGTTTCCCTAAGGGAAACCTCTAAGGACTCATATGATACTGCTAGCAAAGATAACTTATAGAAGGTTAACACATAAAAAGAGATTATAATATATGAGAGAGTTTAGTGGTAAACAAGAAACCCAACAAAGTGGAGATTTCACAACTATGATAATACAGCAATCCAAAGAGGACTTTGATATAAACATATTTAAGGTGTTCAAAGAGATAGTTTTTTGATGAGTAAAACTTTAAAGCTGAAGGAATTTGGACCATTTAAGAACAATAGAAAGGAAATAACAGTCACTTAAAAATAAACCTTCAATAGACTTGTTAAATAACGGCTTAGATACAGCAGAAGAAAAAATTAGTGAATTGAAGATAAATCTTTGAAAATAACCCAGAATGTAGCACAGAGAAATAATAAGATAGAAAATGTGAAAGAGGAGTTAAGAGAAATAGAAAATAGAATGAAAATATTGGGATAAGAAGGTAAATGGCTAAGAGAATTCCAGAATGAAACAAAAACATGAGACCTCAGACTAAAGAAACATACATTATTCTGAGCTAGATAAATGAAACAAATCCATTCTTAGACATATAGTGAAAATGTGGGATAAAGTAATCAAACTTACAAGTCATGAGAAAAATCTTAGAAATAACCAGAGAAAAAACAGATTAACTTTTAAAATGGACTATCAACATGAGCACTGAGTTTTCATCAGAAAGAGATGATTTTTTAAAGTGCTAAGGGAAAGTATAGTAAGCTAAATTTTATTTTAAAGTGAAGACAGATTGAAGATACTTCAGATTTACTGATACCATCTAAAAGAAGCATAAGTTGGCCAACCTTTCTCTTTCACACAGCAGTTTTCTTTTGAATTCAAATATTACCCAAAGTGGAGGAGAAAACTGACAAGTACAGTAAACTTTCTAGGAAAGGGAATCTGTAATATTTCAAGTACTGGAAAGTACTTCCTCTTTTGCTGCCTGCCCTGCTAAAAGAGATTTTTAGTTGTCTTCTTAAGAAAATTCCTGTTACATAAAAGAAAAAATAGCTTTGAAAAACAACAATTTTTGTTTCAGTGAGAAAGATGGTAAAGGAACCATAGAATTTTGACTTCAAGATGTCCAGAATAAAGGCTTTCCTTTAATAATTTCATGTACAGCTATAAACCCAAAACATTGCTTTCTCTCCAGCTGGTATACCCATCCTTGGGGCAGGAGGAGATTAGGGACATGCAACTTTTGGCATTTTAGATTTGTGGCAAGCCATTCCTCTTTGTGTAGGTCTATCCTGCGCATTGCAAGGAGTTTAGCATCTCTGGTCTCTATCCACTTATTGCCGATAAATCTCCCACCCACACTATTTTAATAACTAAAAATTTCCCCATATTTTTGGAAGACCAGTTCTGTGTCACTGCAGAACTAATTGTGTTTCTTTTCTAGTAACCCCCAGAACTATCAATTAGCTCAGTGCTTATCTACAGACAGCACTTATCACCTTCATCAGCCATCTTCTTATCACCCAGCCATTTAAACAAACTTGGCTGCAACCAAACAGCAGTTTTGCTCTGATTGGTGCTAATTCCCCATCTCTATCCAATTATGGCCAATGCAATCTACAAAATACAATGTTCCCTAATGAATCAATCATATTAAAGTCAGTTCAAGTTATGAAAACTCATGTTTTAGCAGAGAAGCCTGCAGTCCTGAGACCTCTGCACATTTTTTGTTCCCCTGTACTTTGGCAAATCTTTCAACTTGTTCTCAGTTCTAAGCTCTGAGTACAAACTCTTTCCACCTCTTACCCACCCACCTAGAAATCAAACCTCAGATTCATATTGTGTGGAATATATTAGGTCAGAAGTCTAAAGAAATCAGTATTTAACCCCATTTGAAAGCCAGTGAGAAATTTGAGAAGAGAAGCATTACTTCCCTCCTGGAGACAGCGCTCTCAAAATTATAAATAAGTAAGAGGCAGGAAAGAGTGAAATGTTTCCTGCTGAGCTCTCTCCTTCCATCCCTCCTCCTCAGGCATAACGGGATCCGGCAAGTAAGGAAAGCAGGGAGAACCTTAGAAACTATGTGTTCTCTTGTTTTCTCTTTTGGGTGTGGTGAAAATCTTCAAATAGGAAATCGGTTCTATTCTTTTATAATACAATGTTTTCTGATAAAGAAAAATATTCTCTCCTATTAGAGGATATACTGAGAAAAATGTGATCAGTAAAGATAGTTGGTAACCAAGTGATGAGGTAAGAAATGGGCTTACTCTAGTGGACAGGGCTTTTTGGAGGCAGCGGACAGGGCCTTTTTGAGATTGAGCAGCCCTGTAGTATCACAGGCAGACAACACAGAGGAGATCTTCTGTAAATGCAAAGAGGAAATGCAGCAAGGTGTCAGACTGCACCTGAGGCTTAGGAGGCAGCCTGCAGAGGACACACAATGGACAAATCAACAGACCAGAGAAGGAGCAGCCTGTTGGTGCTGTGCTCCCCAGGTAAGATGGGCATCCAAGGGAAAATGTGCAGAAGAAAAGAGAAAGGAAAGAAAATTATGCTTATATCCAGGACATTCACACATAGGACAGCAAAGACTAATCCAAAGATTTACATCTTTTTTCTTTCCTTCCTTTTTTTGAGTCAGAGTCTTGCTCTGTTGCCCAGGCTGCAGTGCAGTGGTACAATCTTGACTCACTGCAACCTCTTAACTCCCAGGTTCAAGCAATTCCCCTGCCTCAGCCTCCCAAGTAGCTGGGATTACAGGCACATGCCACTACACCCAGCTACTTTTTGTATTTTTAGTAGAGGCAAGGTTTCGCCATGTTGGCCAGACTGGTCTTGAACTCCTGATCTCGTGATCTGCCTGACTCAGCCTCCCAAAGTGTTGGGATTAGAGGCGTGAGCCACTGCGCCTGGCCAAAGATATATATTTTTATCCATCCATTCCTTCATTCAAGGAGCCTTTAGGAAGCTATTACTACATGCCTGACAATGTGCAAGGTGCTGCCCCAAAGTGAGCATAATAAAATCCCCTTCCGAGTTTGGTGAGGAAGACTGACAAATAAACAGACACAAAACAATGTGATCAAGTGATACAGCAGAATACAGGATGACGTGGAAAGCACAGAGTTTTCCTGGGGTTACAGAGCAGGCTGGAACATACTTCACAGACTGTTTCTTTTAAGGGTGAAAGAAAAGCTAAGATGTAAATGTATAGGTCTGGATGCTGAGGTGTAGGAACTATACTTAGTTTACAATGGTCAGAACCTCAGTTGTCTATGGGAGAAGGTGGGGAAAAGGCTAGACAGTAGGCACATGAAAGGCCTGCCATATAAGAAGTCTTGACTTCATTTTGTAAGAAATTCAGATAAAGTAAGAGCTTCTAAACATGGACAATCCTCTGGTCTAAATGTTTCCATCCTCTGATAATTCATTTGTTGAAACGTAATCCCCAATGCAATAAAATTAAAATGTGCATCCTGTAGGAGGTGATTATTTCAAGAGGGCTTCACCCTCATGAGTGGGGTTAGTGCCCTTATAAAAGAGGCCTAAGGGAGCTCATTTCCCCTTCTACCATGTGAGGACACATAGAAGGCACCACCTATGAGGAATGGGTACTCACCAGATGCCAGATCAGCTGGCACCTTGATCTTGAACTTCTCATTCTCCAGAACTGTGAGCAATACATTTCTATTGTTTATAAATTACCCAGTCTAAAGTATTTTGTTATAGCAGCCCAAATAGACTAAAACAGAAAACATGGCCAACATTTATTAATGATGCCCAACACCCATTTCCAACTTCCTTCTTCCTTGCTCATCTCTACCTCTCTAGAAGCTGGGAAAAAAACAAGACACAAAAAACAACAAAACAAAACCTATATATTTACTTTCCTGGTCTCCCTTGTAGCTTGCATGGCCATGGACCCAGTTCTGGCCAACGTGACCTGAGAGGTCTAATGGGCAGGCTTCTAGAAAAGGTTTTTCTCTCCCTGATAAACAGGAACAGGCCTGTGGGAGGAGCTCTCTCACCACTCTGGCCTCACTCTTGCTTCTTGTCTTTAAATTTTGAGGCCTGAGAACGTGGTACTTGGTGCTCCGGGGATATCCAAGATAATCACAAAGACATCAACCAAGTACCCTAAAATCTGGAGCTGCTGATCTAATCCTCAAATCATATGCCTCCAGGCTTTTGTTATATAAACAGTGAAAATTCTTATGGCTTAGGTCAGTATCAGCTGGAGTTTTCTATTACATGCTGGCCAAAACATTTCTAAGTGAGTTAATAATTTGTAAGTAGTTATTAAGAATTACTACAATGTGGTATTCATAAACTAAATTAAACTTATTTTGGAATTTACTAGGGACTCTAAATTAACATTCTACTGGCTTTTAAGCAAATTTGAAAACTGTTTACTATTTATGCTTTGCAGATACTTGAAATTCTTCCTGTTTTTGAAAGTACCCTTTATCATCAGTGCATCAACAGTATTATGTTATGTTAGTCATAATTTTCTTCACTACTAGTCTTACTCTTTAATTATATAGTACTGTTCACTTCATTATTATTAATCTAGTTTATTTTGCATTCTTTGGTTAAACTTACAGTGTTGGCTTATTTTCATTTGAGCAATAATTTTCCAAATAATAGAATTTGGTTCATGTATACATTGTGGTTCCAAATAGAACTCAACCATGCTGCTACTGACTGATAAAGGACTAACTCTTAACAAAAAGTTGTTTGTACGTGTTTTGTTGGTGTTAGGCTACCAGTGGATTTGTGATTTTTTTTTTTTTTAAATTACAATGCTATCAGGATGTCATATTATTACTGGATTATTTTTAAGATTATCTGTGAAATCATGCTTATATATTATGAAAAATTCATGTGTATTATGAAATGCAAATGTTTCCTAATTTCCTCTTGTCCCCTTTCAGGGAAGCATTCTCCATTCTATAAGGGTTGCCAGGTTTGGTCTTGCATTTCTTTAGAATACTCCTCTAAGACTGCCAAACAGCACTGCTAATCACTTCGTGGAACTGTGACCCACAGTCCACTCAAGAAGCTGATGCTGTCTTCTCTGAGGGCACCATGTTCCTTTAGTCTCTTCAAACAAGCACATCACAGCGTACAGGTAAATGCAGATTGCTCTAGTGGAGCACTAGCAGAGTAAAGGATACATTTCTAGCTAACATAAAATTTTTATTTTGTTATCAAAAGGAAAGACACCAGAGACTTCTACCTTCACAAGGAGGTCAGTCTTCCTTCATAGCTGCCTTTCCTGCACACAGAGGAAGTCAGGTCTCCTTCCTCAGTTCTCTCCCTGTGGAACTCTCTTCTTCTGAGAGCATTACACTTCTTTACACAGTAAGAGACCCCATTTTCTGGGGTTTTTTTCCCATCATACAATACCCCAAATATAAAACTTCTGTCAGGTGATAAGGGTCAGTTTCTATTTTCATGTGTAAAAATTGATATAGATTTTCTATTCTGAGTTTCTGTTCCTGTGGCTTCTTCATCTGTAACAAGATAATAATAGTAGCTATCTCAGAGTGAATAGGAAGATTAAGTAATAGCTCATGTCTTGTAACAGTGACAGGCACATAGATATAGCTACAGAGGAGTTTGTTTTTAAAAAAATCATGTGACTTTTCTTTGACTAATGTATCTAATTAAGATAGGTATATCTGTCAAGGACAACTACCATTTTTTTTCTGATATGGAATGGTCAAGTCCTGTGCTGGGGCTGTTAGTCTATTTAAACAAATGAATAAATAAGTACTAACTGGTTCAAGTAGTGCACTTCCAACTAACAAAAAAAAAAAAAAAAGAAATGCAGGGAAAAAAACTGAGACTAGAAAAGGACATTAGATTATTTTTAAAATGACATAAAAAGAAAATAATGAAATTAAAAGTGAAATAAGAGAATGAGAAATATAGTAAGAAAACATAGAAGAACAAAAAGCAAAGAGGAAGAAAATCAAGTTGTTTATTCCAGGATGCAAGCCTCAGAGTTAATGAATATGGTTTCCTGTGGATTATGGCCAGGAGAAAATTAACAGTTTAGGTAACAGCCAATCCTCACTGGATATGGAAGTCTAGGAAATTGCCAAGGCAATAGCAGCTATTTATGACATTTTGAGAGGAAGGGATATGGGGAATTTCTTGTTATTAAGCAGCTGAGACAATGGCAGAAGACCATCAAATGGTGGAGGTGAAGAACGGAACATGTCCAAAACCCAGCAGAAATGCAATTAGCAGCAATACAAATGTAGGGGATGCTCCAAGTGTTTGTTGAATTCAGTTGGGTTGAACAGTAAAAGAGATGTAAGTACAGGGGGAAAAATATGGAAACTAAAAGAGAAACAAAAGGAGACGCTGTGGGCTTTGCATCTTCTGTAAAGATGGGATGTGGCCTTTAGTGCCAAAAGACAACTTGGCTTTGAATCTTGATCACATGTCACTGGACAAGTTAACTTAGATGCTTTGAACTTCAGCTTCTTCACCTGCCCAAAGGAGGTAATCTTACAGGATTGTTATGAATTTCAGTGAAATAATGTTGTGTTGTTTCTGCCTGTTTGGCGGTAAGTGCTCTATAAATTTTAGACCTCTTCCCCTTTCTGTAGCTTTCTAATATTCTAAAAAATATTAGAAATATTTTTATAATGGAAAATTCAAATATTCAAAAATTAGAAAGCATGAAGCTGAAAAAAATTAAATGGTGTTGTGTTTGGACAATTAAAAGTGAAAAATGACTTGAAAAAGTCTGAGATTTATTTCAGCTCTGTAAAATCAAAGAATTACATTAGTAAGCATAATCCTTCATGTTGTATATATTGATATATTTAGGCTAGCTACAGAATGTGATTGACTTTATATTCATAATATATATAAAATATAATATCAGCTCAAGCTCATAGATCTAATTTTCTAAATTACATATTTACTTGAATTTCTTAGAGACATCTCAGACTACATGTTCAAAACCAACCTCCTGATTCTCTCAACACACAGATCTCTGTAGGGTTTCTCAGTTCAATACATGGCACTATGTTCACATATCAAACACGCAACCCAAGAGGTTTCCTTGATTCATCCAATCCTTCAGCCTCCACATCCAATTCAGCTTTAAGTCCCTTTCATTCTACCACCAAAATCTGTCCGTTATTCTTTATGTCTTTTGCCAACCTCTGCTCTAAGCCACTCTCATCCCTAGCCTGGAATACTGCAATAGGCTTTTTTTTCTATTCAGCTTCTGACATCCACTTTAGCTTGTTTATATCTATTCCTCACATAGCCACAAGGGTGATCTTTTGAAAATATAAGTTCCCTTTGAATTTAGAGTAAAATCCCACTCCTTTGCAGGGCCTATAAGGTCCTAAATGATCTGGCGTATGACCACCACTTCCTCATTTCATACCATTCTTCACCAGGCTCACTGACGTTTGACAGTTCTAGAACAGTCTACACTCTTTCTATTTTAGGGCCATTGTATTTGCTATTCCCTTTATCTGGAAACCTCTCTCCCAGCTCCTAACATAGCTGACCCCACTTTCTTTCATTCTCAGACAAGCCTTTTCTGAATGTCCAGTGTAAACAATTCCTCGTTTTTACTTTCAATCATGATCACAACCTGTAGTTGTTTATTGATTTATTACATTAGCTTTTGCTTATCTGTTTATCCCACTAAAATGTAGGCTATATCAGGATAGAGACTGTGTTTGTCTTATTCTGTGGTATAACCTTTACAGTTACATTCAGGACTTCCTTGCTCTATAACTATGTGCAAAATAAGTATATTTTTAGTCTATTTCCTATGTTTCTCTTTCTGCTAATGTGTATGTGTAGGTATATACACATTTGCACATACACTCAGTGGTTTCTTGTTTTTAAAGTAAGCCCACCAAGAGTATAATCAAAAGTTTTTCTTCTATTTTCCCATTATTTTTTAAATATTTGCATTTTGTTGTTTCTGTGGTTATTCAAGCCAAACATGAAGATTACTTTCTCCCACAGTAATTAGCTCCTTCTGGGAAAACTTTCTGGAAAAATTCTTTGTAGTCTTGCCCAATTTGAGCTCTGGTCTTATGTTAACTTTTTTACTTTTACCTCTTATATTTCATCTCAACTGGCAAAAATATTGATTGACAGGTTAAAATCCATGTCCCTCTCTTGGAGCAGGAATTGATACAGGGATTAGGAAACCCCAGCACAGGCTAAGAAGTCCAACTGGCTGCTACAAATGTGAGGTCCTAAAGAACACCCAGGCCAGATGCTTAAACATATCTCTTTGCTAATAGCTTAGTGCAAAGAAGAAAAAGGGTCCCTTGCTAGGTACCATATTTCAAATAGTTTTAGAGATGGGAATTAAGGTAATGAAAACAGGAGAATAAATACCAGCTTTTCTTGTTGAAAATACAGGTGGCTCTTTCAAGAGCAGCTGCTATGTTTTAGGGGAAGATACTAGAAATATATTTTTCTAATTTCATTATTCTGAAACTTGATTTTTCTTTGGAAAAGTTTTAAACACTACATAATGCAAGATACTAGGACAGTTATTAATATTGTTAATATTGACATTATCATTTGTATTAGTTATCTATTGCTGTGTAACACATTACCCCCCAAACTGGGTAGCTTGAAACAACAGTTTTTGTAAAGTAGGAATCTGGCCATGGCTTAACTAGGTCCTCTGCTCAGAGTCTCATAGGCTGCAATCAAAGTGCCTGTTGGTCAGCAGAAATCTCAAGGCTCAAGTTAGGAAGGATCCACTTTCATGCACACACATGTGGTTGTTTGCAGTATTCATTTCTACATGGGCTTTTTGCTGGAGGCCACCCTCAGTTCCTTGCATTATGGGCCTCTCCATAGGGCAGCTCACAGCATAGCAGTTTGCTTTATAAGAGCAAGTGAGCAATAAGGCAAGTGAGAGTGCTGTTAAGATGTAAGTCACAATCTTTTATCATCTAATGTTAGAGTGGCATCCCATCACCGTTGTCACATTCTATTTGTTAAAAGCTAGTCACTAGATCCATACTACACACAGGGAGTGGATTACGTGAGAGACCGAATATTAGGAGGCAGGGATCATTGGAGACCTTTTTGGAAGCAGTCTACTATCTCATTATGACTTCAGATATGCTGAGGCAATGTCATATTGTACTTACGAGCACAGGCTTTGAAGACAGAGGAGATTGAGTCCCAGAACTGTTATTTATTAACATGTGACTGGACAAGTCACTTAACCTCTGTAAGTTTCCATTGCCTAGTCTCTAAAAATCATACGTACTCCATCAGAGTCAGAGGAACGATTAAATAAGACATCAGGCCAGGCGTGGTGGCTCACATCTGTAATCCTAGCAATTTGGGAGGCTGAGGTGGGCCGATCACTTGAGGTCAGGGGTTCAAGACCAGCCTGACCAACATGATGAGACCCTGTCTCTACTAAAAAAAAAAAAAATTAGCCAGGCATGGTGGTGGGCACCTGTAATCCCAGCTACTCAGGAGGCTGAGGCAGGAGAATTGTTTGAACCCAGGAGGCAGAGGTTGCAGTGAGCCAAGATTGTACCACTTCACTCCAGCCTAAGTGACGGAGTGAGATTCCATTTCAAAAATCAATCAATCAATCAATCATTAAAGTCAAGCACTTAGTACAGAACTTGGCACATAGTAAATACTCAATTAACATTGCCAATTATTATAGCTCTGATATGAGACCAGACAAGTGATGGGACCGTCAATGCTTTTTTTTTTTAATTGCACATCACTCCTTTATTATACTGATCTGGAAAAAATAATATTTAGTATATTATACTCAAAATGAATACTGGGCCCATATGGCAGGGCTAAGCAACTATAACATGATTCAGAAATAAGAGTGAAAAACACACTTGGACGTGATCAAGGGGTATTTCTCTGCCACAAAACAAGGTGGAGAAGGCATTCTAAAACACACAGCAGGATGCATTCCTACCCCTTAGAAGTCAAGGAGCTTATCCCATATTGGTCATTTTGATGTGAAGAATGGTTTACTTTCTGATGATTTTGTGTGGGACTATTTCAACTACCACTAGAAACCCCAGAAGGGCTTTGTTTTGTATAATTGTATATATATATACATATAGATATATATGTATATGTGTATATATACACACACATATGTATCATTTTATATATGTATATATGCATATATGTATCATTATATACATACACATATCTATGTACCATTATATATACATGTATGTGTATATATACATATATATAGAGAGAGAGAGAGTAAACGTAGCACATAATTTAGGATTGTTCTCAACCTTCTGGAGCCAGCTCCTCTAGAGTCAGGAAGGAAAGAACTAGTTATTTTTTTACGGCATCATGCAGGTTACATTTATCTTCCACTGGAATGACTAAAGCCCCCTAAGGGAGTGACCCGGCTACAGGAGAGCACAGGACTGGCTCCTGGGGGGCAATAGACTCTCTTGCTTCTCTTCATTGGTCATGCCTTAGCATGGTTCCCTCCCTAACCCCTACTTAAGCAGGTTCTTAGTAAACAAAGCACTAGCAAAAATCTGAGTTACTACCTCAATACTACCTTGAAGGAGAGGAGTCTTCCCTCAGCTTGGACTGAGAACCCAGACCCCAGAGATGTCGTTCTGACTAGACTGTGTGAAGGAAGCAGGTGCAGGAGACAAAATGGCTAAAATAAACATGGGGGCATCAGTCCCCATCTGCAGCTACAACTTGAGAAACCTGCAGATGTGTTCGGTGTGGCACCTGCAATGGGCTGGGCAGGGAGGGTGTCCCTGGGGATATAGCCTGCCCGTTGGCCTTCACTTCTTGGCCTAGCCCTGGTAGCCACGGCCTCCTTAGCTTTACCTATGGAAGTTAATCCCCCAAGAACTACATGGGATTAATGGGCTTCCAGATCTTGTCCGATACTTAAACAATGGGAATACCAGTCAACAGGTTCAGCTCCACGATGGCCTCTTCAGAGAGACTGTCTGGATGCTTGACAAGGGGACATCAATATTTAGAAAGGACTCTTTAAAAATAAAAAAAAATTTTGAGACAGAGTCTCACTGTCACCCAGGCTGGATTGTAATGGTGCGATCGTGGCTCACTGCAACCTCCACCTCTCAGGTTCAAGCAATTCTCGTGCCTCAGTCTCCCAAGTAGCTGTGATTATAGGTGAGTGCCGCCACGCCCAGCTAATTTTTGTATTTTTAGTAGAGACAGGGTTTCGCCATGTTGGTCAGGCTGGTCTCAAACTCCTTACCTCAGGTGATCCGCCTGCCTCAGCCTCCCAAAATCCCGGGATTACAGGCATGAGCCACCATGACTGGCCTAGAAAGGATTCTTATGTGAAAATCCCAAGACCTGGGATGATGTGGATGATCTCAATAAGAGCTCTTATAGCAGCCATATCAACAACTCATCATTGTATCCTGTGGATTTTACCTCCAAAATGTACTTTCAATTTACAGCTTTCTTCCTTGTTCCTCGGACACTTTCTGTCACCTGCATGACAGCAATGCCCTCCTAACTGGTCTCCCTAATTCCTCTCCTGAAGGACCTCCACTGAAGCCTTCATATGGCAATCAAGGTGATCTTTATGGTATCTTAAAAAACCAAAGCACTCTCCAGATTTAACACCTTTCAATGGCTTGGCATTTTATATGAAATCCAAGTATTTTAATCTGGTCTACATGGCTCTGTCTATTTTTCCAACCTCATCTTCTCCCAACTCACCTTGCCCTTTATACTGGCCACACTAACTTTCTTTTGGGCCCTTGGACTTGATAAGTTCTTGCCTGCCATGGGGACTTTGCACATTGTGTTTTCTCCGCCCGAAACCCTCTTACTCAGACACTTCCTCTAGCTGACTCCAGTCATTCTTCGGGTCACAGTACCAGTCACTCAATATGGACTTTCAGCACCTTCCTCTTTCAATTCAAATGGGGCTTTGCCATCATTATCTCTCGTAGTATCTTGTGCTCTCTCTCTCTCTTTCACAGTTTCTAACTTTATATTTTGAGGGAATTATATGTTTAATTTCTGTCTCTTCTGAACAAACAAAGACTGTATGTTTTATTCACCACATTATATTTTACACTAACACAATATCTGATACATACTGTTAGGTAGGAAATAAACAAGAAAGGGGAGAAACCTCAAAACTTGAATTATAGCATACCCTTATACTACACTTCTCTCCTTACTTATAACACCTCACCCTACTTTCAACGTTCTATTCTCTGTTAAAAGAGGCATCTGGCCAGGCGTGGTGGCTCATGCCTGTAATTCCAGCACTTTGGGAGGCCCAGGCCAAACAAACACCTAATGTCAGGAGTTCCAGACCAGTATGACCAATATGGTGAAATCTTGTCTCTACTAAAAATACAAAAATTAGTTGGGTGTGGTGGCGGGCACCTGCAATCCCAGCTACTCTGGAGGCTGAGGCAGGAGAATCGCTTGAACCCAGGAGGCGGAGGTTGTAATGAGCCGAGATCATGCCATTGAACTCCAGTCTGGGAGACAAGAGTGAAATTCTGTCTCAAAAAAAAGAGGCACCTACCCTTTCTCTGTTTCAGGAATACCTATGTCCATCAGGGAACAGCTTTCTCTCTATTTCATTCCATCTTAACAGAATTTTTGATCCTTTTTTTAAGTTAAACACTTGAAGACTCAGAATAGTCTCATTATTTGGTTATTTTGTATTTTCTATCTGTAATAATAATATTGACAAATTATTTATGGAGCCTGTATTTTAGAGACATATGCAATACTTACAGATGAAATGATATATTATTGGGAAATTACTTCAAATAATTTTGGGCATTGGTGGGAGCCACAGGTTTAGATGAAGCAAGATTGATAATTTTTGGAGCTAAGCGATGGCACACAAATGTTTGTTATAAACCTATTCTATTTTAATTTGTTTGACATTTTTAATAATAAAAAATGTAAAAGGATCCTTACAATGTAATTTTAAAACCTCCCAGATTCTATATACCTGTTTGGTTTCTCCCAACTCCACCTTAGGTTCTTACCATACTGGACTTAGAACAGTAGTGACTGAGAGTGTGGTCTGGTCCAGACTGCGTGCGTTCACATTCTGACTCCACTACTTACTAGCACACATAATTGGTATATCCTGAAAGAGGTAGTACGACCTTTCTGTGATTTGGTTTCCTTTTCTATAAAGTGGGGATAAAAGGAAATCTCAAACTATTATGAAGATATAATGAAACAAGGAATGTAAAATGTAGTCTGGCATGAAATATGTGCTTACTCATGCTAATAATGACAATCATTTATAAATTAATTCAATCGATAATTTACTGAGTACCTACTCTACATGGGTCACTGCTCTAAAGGTAGCTATTCTTATTCCTAGATTTGACTGTTAACTGTAAATACACAGAAACCTGAACAAAAGGGGAAATTTCCAGATACTTAAGAGTTGAAACTTGGTTCTTGAAGGACATAAGACCCTATGGGCAGAAGATATACTTTAAGGATATCCTTTTTATAATGGATAAGAACATAATTGCCCAGTTAACAACAACAACAACAACAACAAAAATTAAAAACCTATGCACTGGGAACCCTTACCCATTCAGTAAGGACAAACCCAGGAGAATTTTTGTCTCAAATTCAAAACTTCAGGGGGACAAGATTCATGGATTTGATATGCATTTCTTTCTCAGGTTGCATCTGAAGAAAATGCCCTCACGCTAATCACCTGTCCGGTGTTGCTTATTTAGCCCATAGCTACCATGGCCTTAGAAAGACCAGAAGCAGGGGCAGGCAGAGAGTTTTTTCCAAAGATAAAGTTTCTTTGACATTGTGAGTGCCCCCTTCTCTATCTGCTGCCTGGTCTTGTCCCTGCCTACAGATTCTCCCCAGCCTCTATCTCTAGTCAGGAGCCTCAGACCCCCTGATGCTGGATCCCTGGTGTGAGATCTTGATTTCCTCATCTTCTGCTCCTGCTCATCCAAGGGTCAGGCCTGGCTGCCCTCTTGGCTTGGTACTGTCCACCTCTCTACTCTCTGGGTCCACAGTTTCATGAACCTGAAGCGACCTCATGCCTTGGTGCTGTCAAGAGAGAGAAAGAGAAAAAAATATGACCTTGGAGATTAAGATTCTTAGCAGCAGACTTATTGAGAGTTGCACAGGCAAGAAAGGGAGAAAGTAAGTTAAAAAAAAAAAGCTTTTTTAAGAGTACATAAATGTCTTAAAATGTGAAAGTTTTGTTTAGGAAAATAATTCTAAGGAGTTCTTTTAGAATTATTTCAGAATGTTTTTGAAAGACTTAGAAACACAAACACTTTTACATAAGTCTCAATTACATTATCTAATTTAGGGTGAACACAGAGTGACTGCTTTTCTTAGGAAATCAAGCTTCCTCTCACCTAAGCATGTGGCATCTGACAAAATATGTTGACCACCATTATTTTAAAAGTTATTTTCTCATTTTTGTATATTTGTCAAGATCCAAATTAAAGGTTTTTTCTTTTATTTTTTTCTTTCTTTTTCATTTCTTAAGTCATCAGCTGGAGAGAAAAGGAGAATCATCCTATGGTATCTACCAATGATATCTGTAGCAGTTACAGGGGAGAATTTGAAACTCAGTTTGGCTGATGTGATTTTTTTAAAATTGTTATGGATTTTATTAAATAAGTGATGCACTCTAATGACCTTTTTTCTAGTATTGGTGGAGCTCGTAGAATGCCCACTTTTTGAATCTCGGGGGGAAATCAGTAGAATTCTGTTATTGACATGCTCAGTAACTATTCATCCTCCCATGTTGATTTCCTGTAGATATCACCATAGCAGCCACTTGGACATTTCCTACTCTCCTTAACACTTCCAAGCTTCCCTACTCCAGCCAATCTCAGTCATTAATATCACTTCCTCTTCTTTTTGAGGCAATCAGAGCCATAGAATGTGAGCCTTTGCTTTCTCAGCTTGCCTTCTCTCCACGGTGATTCTCCACATCTATATAATCTCAATGAAGATTAAAATGTGTGTTGGCGGAGGCAACCAATAGGTTTGCAAAAAACACTGGCAGTAGCATTCTCCAGTAGGAGAATTTTAAGGGATTTCTGCTTGCTTCTTAAAAATTCTATCCACTGCAAATTGTCAGAAAAAATAGTTAATAATATTTTGATCAGAAAAAAATCCCTACATTTTGCAAATAACTGAAAGAATTTTTTTTGTTCTCTTCAGCATCTTTTCTCTTTTACCTTTCCTAGCACCCCTTTCATTCCTTGAAGGAAAGCCAGTATCAATTTCAGAGCAATAGTGGGGAAAACAGATTTATTTTGGAGACCTCAGAAGAAACTGTTTTTCCCTCTTAGCCCAGTTCCCGGGGGTCCGATTTCTGTCTGTTCACAAGACTCCATTTCCATCCCTCACACCTTGGTCTTGTTCCCGGTCCCTCTTCAGACTCTTCCTCATACAGTGCCTAATCGTACCCAATCCCTCACCCTTTCCTCTCCTATCTTAGCACTTCTTTTGTCTTATAGAATTCTGGATCTATGATCAGCAAACTCCCCTGTAACTCTGACTTCCTGAATGTACCTTGTACTTCTGCTTACAACTGAAACCAGGCTGTTCCCTGAGGATATGGCTCCCTTACAGCCTTCATGCACACCATGCACTCCATTTATCTTGGGCTAGAAGTAAAGAGTGGAATGTTCATTTCCATCCCCAAGCCATTTCTCTTCCTTCGAAGCCCCAGATCTTCTGAGTCTCCTAACTTCTTATTAGATACATTTTTGTCCCCTGTTTAGTTGTCATCTACTGACCCCCTTCCCAGACGCTTTCTTTTGAAGAGTTTTGCTCCCTGTCTTCCTCTCCAACCCTGCAGTTGGCACCATTCTTAGTGACTTTTGACATCACAAGATGTCAAACATCCCAGTCTCTCTGGTCTTGGCCCCCTCAACTTCAGTCAGCTTTTCCTTCATCCTGCTCCAGCCACTCACACCTATAGTCATAGCCTAGTCATGCTAATCACCACTAACAGCACTCCTCTGAAATCACACTTTCAATAAGCTGTCTTTTTTTATTTTTTTTAAGAGACAAGGTCTTACTATGTTTCCCAGGCTGGATTTGAACTCCTGGACTCAAGCAGTACTCCTGCCTCAGCCTTCTGAAGCACTGGGATTATAGGTATGAGACACCATGCCTGGCTAATAAGCTGCCTTTTAAATACAAACTCCTGTCTTTCCAGCCCCCTTATTCCTCTGTAGACACTGTAATAACTCTCTGGCCCCCTTGACATGTTTAAATTACCACTTTCTTTTTTAAAGAAAGGTGAGAGGAGACTTGATTTCCTAAGAAAATCAGTCACTCTGTGTTCACCCTGAATTAGATAACATAATTGAGGCTGATATAAAAGTGTGTTTCTAAGTCTTTCAACAACATTCTGAAATAATAATTCTGAAGAATTCCTTAGAATTCTCTTAGAATTCTAAATTACTTTTCTTTTACTTATTTATTTTTATTAATGTATATTGTTGTACATATTTTGGGTGTACATGTGATATTCAGATTTCTGTATACAATGTGCAATGATCAAATCAGGGTAACTGGGATATCTATCACCTCAAAGATTTATCTTTTACTTGTGTTGGAAACATTCCAAATCTTTTCTTCTAGCTGTTTTGACATACACAACAAGTTATGTTTAACTATAATTTTCCTACTACACTGTCATTCCTTTCTTTTTGTTTTTTTTTTTTTTTTTTTTTTTTGAGATGGAGTCTCACTCTGTTGCCCAGGCTAGAGTGTAGTGACACATTCTTGGCTCACTCCAACTTCCACCTCGTAGGTTCAAGCAATTCTCCTGCCTCAGCCTCCTGAGTAGGTGGGATTGCAGGTGCGCATCGCCACGCCCGGTTAATTTTTGTATTTAAGTAGAGATGGGGCTTCACTAAGTTGACCAGGCTGGTCTCGAACTCCTGACCTCAGTTGATCCACCCACCTCGGCCTCACAAAGTGCTGGGATTACAGTGTGAGCCACCGCGCCCAGTCTCCTACTGTACTATTAAACATTGGAACTTATTTCTTCTATTGAATTGTATTTTTGTACTCCTTCTCTTCATCCTCCCAACCCTTCCCTTCCCAGCCTCTGGTAACCATCATTCTACTCTCTACCTTCATGAGATCCACTGTTTTAGCTCCCGTATATGAGTGAGATGAGAAATTGTAATATTTGTCTTTCTGTGCTGATATAGTTTGGATGTTTGTCCCTCCAAATATCATGTTGAACTGCAATCCCCAGTGTCCGGGGTGGGGCATGGTGAGAGGTGTTTAGATTCTGAGGAAAGATCCTTCATGAACCGTTTGGTGCTGTTCTCATGGTAATGAGTGTCAGCTAAAGACTTTGACTCCGGTAGGAATTGCAATAATTATAGTGGCGGAAGTGAAATAGGCTCGTGTATCTACGTCTATACCAACCGGTGTGTTCTTGCTCTGAGTTCATGTGGTGATTGTTTAAAAGAGCATGGCACTTCCTGCCTCTCTCCCACTCCCTTTTCCACCATGTGATACATCTGCTCCCCCTTCACCTTCTGCCACGATTGAAAACTTCCTGAGGCCTCATCAGGAGCAGATGTCAGCACCGTGCTTCCTGTACAACCTGCAGAACTGTGAATCAAATTAAACCCCTTTTCTTTATAAATTACCCCGCCTCAGGTATTTCTTTATAGCAATGCAAGAATGGCCTAACACATGTTCCCAGCTTATTTAACTGACCACTTCCGACTATTCATCATTTCTCTTCTGTTTTCACGTCCTTGCTTCCCAGTCTAGATTTCCTGGTCCAGCACTTCCATGCAACCATCCTCAATGGACTTTCCCCTCTTTTCTTACATCATATTCATCTGTCAAAACCCCAAGCTCTTTGAACACTTATCTGCACCAAAGTTGCTAACCTTTGCTAGGAAAATGATACATAGGACCTATGGGGTGACTGGTTGCATCCAAATTCATGATCACAAACCCCAAATGAACATCCAACAGTGCCCAACTATCCTGCTCATTTCTAGCGGTTTTGTTTTGCTTTCCCACTCTCTGAAATCGCTTTTTTTTTAGAACAGAGTCTCACCCTGTAGCCCAGGCTAGAGTGCAGTGGCATGATCTCAGCTCACTGCAACCTCCACCACCCGGGCTCAAGTAATCCTCCCGCCTCAGGCTCCCAAATAGCTGGGATTACAAGCATGCACCACCACACCTGGCTAATTTTTGTATTAGTGGAGATGGAGTTTCACCATGCTGGCTTGAACTCCTGACCTCAAGTCATCCACCCGCCTCGGCCTCCCAAAGTGCTGGGATTACAGTTATGAACCACTGTGCCCAGCCTGAAATCACTCTTTCACAAGTCTCACTTCCCACACTTTCTTATTTCCTCACTCCAGCTGATGACCTTTCCTTGCTGTTGATTGATGGAATAGAATTAAGAACTCTCTTATTCCTGCTACCAAATAGAAAAACCTACATATTTTTCAGATTCTCCTGTGTTACTTCTTCCTCTTGTTACCACCCCCGTCTTGTGACTTGAATACCATCTCCCCTCTCCTCAAGGACTTCATTCATTTGATTATTTCCTCTCTCCAGTATCATCCGTTTCTCCCTGTCTATTGACTCATCTGATCAGGACAACGGATAGACTCTGCTGTGTCCTGTTTAAAACAACAACTTTCCTTGGCCTCACATTTCCTATCAGCTTTTTCCTTATTTCTCTTTTGCTTTTCGCTGCAAGATGTTCCCTAACTGGTTCTATACTTACTGTTTTCACTTCTTCACTCCCATTCTCTCTTCCAATAACTTCAGCCTGGCTTCTGCCTCCACCATTCCAATGAAATGCTCCTCTCAAGGCCACTAATGATCCCCAGGTCGCCAAATAAAATGGACACTTTCCTGTCCTCATTTTTACCTTTTAGCAATTTTGGACAAACTCAGTAACTTTCTGTTTCTAGAAATGCTTCCCGCTCTAGGGGTTCTTTTCTACTCCCTCAGAACCCTTGGCTGGTTCCTTCTTCTCTTTCATCCACCCCAAACATTGGAGGGCTCCTGTACTCCCTCCTTTTCCCTTGTTTCATCTACAGGCAACCTCCCTCCCTCCGACAGCAACCTCCTCCTCCTCCATGGCTTTGAGCATCACCTCTATGCTGCTTACTCTCAAACGTATCTTAGGCACTCTCCTCTTTCCCCTGAGTTCCAGACTCATACATCTAGCTGCCTATATATCTCCACTTCAATGTCTAGTGTGCATCTAAAAATGGAATTGTCCAAATCATTCCCTACCCCTCAAAATTGTCTGTCTGCCAGGCTTCACAGTTTGAATAATGGAACCACACTGCACCCAGATACTCAAGTCAAAAATCTAAGTGATGTTTTGCTTCATCTCATTCCCTCTTCTCACTCCAACACATTAGAATATATCCAGAATACACCTATTTCTTTTGTTTTTGAGATAGTCTCATGCTGTTGCCCAGGCTAGAGTGCAGCAGCATGATCTCAGCTTACTACAACCTCCACCTCCCGGGTTCAAACAATTCTCGTGCCTCAGCCTCCTGAGGAACTGGGACTCAGGCACATGCTGCTATGCCTGGCTAATTTTGGTATTTTTAGTAGAGATGGGGTTTGGCCATGTTGGCCAGACTGATCTCGAACTCCTGGCCTCATGTGATCTACTTGTCTCAGCCTCCCAAAGTGCTGGGATTATAGGTGTGAGCCACCACGACTGGCCCCATTTCTCTTCTTATCTACAGTTGCCACTCTTCCAGGACACTTGGAATATTCCCTTGAACAGGCTTAGCTTCCACTCCCGCCCCTCTTCAATCCGTTTTGCAGGAAGAGTAATCTGTTTAAATGCAAATTGATCCTTTAGCACACACTTTATTGGCATCCTTTTATACATAGAATATGCTCCAAATCTCCTTACCTCCTACTCCTCCCTCAGGCCCCAGCCTAGATGTCACTTTCTCCCGCTCTCCTATTCTTTGACTGCACCCACAAGATGAATCATTGGCCTTCCCAGAGCTGTGGAACAGTCTACCCTTCCTTCACAGCTCTTCCCCTACAGTGCTTCCCCTGCAACTCTATCCCACTGTGTTTCTTGTTGTCTGCCTCTCTTATTATGCTGGAAATTCTTTTAGAGCAGGGAATATGCCTATGCTGTTATTATTATATCCCAGGAACTGAGCAGAGTGTCTAGAAGATAAATAATTATAAATAGATGAATGACCCTCCCTGCTATGTATATGTAACTCTCCCCTGTATTCACCACAGTTCACACTTCACGTCATTCTGGTAGAGCTTTCTCTCTATGTGTAACTGATGAAGAATCTTGTTACTGATTTAAGTGAATTTTTTAGTCAATACAGATTTTTGACCTTTATTTGATGAACACAAGGCAAATAAAATAAGCAAGCAATTTTTGCAGTCTCTAGAAGATTCAGAGATATGAAAGTGCTCTGTGAGTGTATTTTCTCCAGTTCCAGCTGCCAGAATTGCATGTGGAATGGTGACAGATATTCAGGACCTTCAGCCTTCTCTTGCTAATTACACAAAGATCTGTCCCAAGGGCCTAACTTCAGGCAAGATAATCAGTGAGAAAAAAAAAAAAAATTATGGCCACAACTAGGAGTAGAAACTTTCAGCTTAGCAGTTTCTTCCAAGCATAGCTTAAAATGAATTCAAAGCTAATTACAAAGTATACTTCATTTGAGTTTGTTTTGTTGTTGTTTTTGCAGTTTCTTTCAAAACACCTACAACAGGCCAGGTGTGGTGGCTCACACCTGTAATCCTAACACTTTGGGAGGCAGAGGCAGGCAGATCATTTGAGGTCAGGACTTTGAGACCACCCTGGCCAACATGGTGAAACCCTGTTTCCATCAAAAATAATTTTTTAAAAAATTAGCTGGGCATGGTGGCGGGGCACCTGTAATCCCAGCTACTCTGGAGGCTAAGGCAGGAGAATGGCTGCAACCCGGGAGGTGGAGGTTGCAGTGAGCTGAGATCGTGTCACTGCACTCCAGCCTGGGTGACCGAGCAAGACTCTGTCTCAAAAAAAAAAAAAAAAAAAAAAAAACCTACAACAAATATTAAAGATAAAGTTTGTTTTTTAATTAATTAATTCATTCATTCATTTAACAAATATTTCTTGAGACATTCTATATATAAGGCAGGTACCAGAAATTCAGCAGAGAAAAAGACGCAAAATGTATCTGCCTTCAGGGAGCTTACATTCTAATAGGAAGACAGATACTAAGCAACTAATTATTCAATCCCTTTTTTAGTTAAAATTGTGACAAGTGGTACAAATAGTAACTATGAGAATAGATGGGATAGATAATCTTTATTTCCTTCTCCAAATGCATCCTCTCCCTTCTCTGCTCTGTGCCATGGGAGACTGGCTTCGTTGGGCAGCATCAGTGAGGTCCCTTGCACACTGGCTTCCCTTTGGGTTCAGCAGGAGATAGGAAGGCTAAAATGTATCAAGGCCAAGGTAATTATTGTCCCAGCTCCCTCCCAGCCTGGCCATAGTATGACAGTAGTTGCATTCCTCTGCAGTTTCTGGGAACCACTTCCTCTCTTTGCCATTCAGGTGTGGGCGTGGTCACAGCTCCCATTGACCAGGCTGGTATTATTGGTCTCCCTTAACCCTGCATACACCTTTGTGGATTATCTCCTTGCTGAACTCATCAGTTTCCCAGTTTGTGTGTGCCGCCCATTTCCTGTTGGGATCCTGACTAACTCAAACCAGATAGCTGGGGGGATCCGACTTAGCTTAAACTGAGGAGGCAGCGTCAAAGACGATCTCCTTGACAGAGTTATATTTAAGCTACATGCTGAAGGATGTTGCTTTCCTCGTCAGCCCTCCTCACACCTCCTCTTTTCCTCCATTCCAGCCTAGAAACATCTCTGTCAAGTGGAGAATATTGGCATAGTTCGTCATTGTTCTTTTATTTATCTCTTTCTTCCACTGATCTCCCACAACCAGCAGTAAACACTTTCTTTTTCTTTTTTGGCTTTAAAGCCCCTCTTCATTGGTCTTTTTGTCCTCTGAGACCTTTCCTTCTCACTCTTCCTCCCAGATCTTTCATTTCCTGTCAGTGTCTATCAAATATGTACAATCCCTCCCCATACGACCCACCTTTGATCAGCAGTTGCCTCGTCTCTCCCTGCTCCTAGAAATTCAGCCACACTAGACCACTCACTGTTCCCATGCCTTTGTTCACTCTGTTTTCTTGCCCTGGATCTCCCTAACCTCACCCGCACCCTCTGCTGAAATCCAATCCAGTTTCAATGCCACGCTCTGCAAAGCCTTCCTAAAGGTCTCCGCAGGAAGTCCTTGCTTCCATTATTTTTTGTTCTCATAAATACTTTTTTTAACCTTTGTTGCACTTCCTACATGCTTTATAGTTTTGATATTTGTGAAAATGTCTTATTTCTCTCCCATGACCGTTAGCTCTGAGCAGGCAGGGGCTAGTTTGTCTCTGGAAAGTCTGCAACATCTAATACAGTGCCCAGCACGTAGTAGGAACACTATGGCTTTTATATTGACTGACGCCTATTTTATCTTCTCTGTTGTAGACAATCATTCTAAAGTTATTCCATTATACAACAAAATAAATGAAACGTTAGTGTGCTCTCTCTGTATGAGGTCCTTGGCATGGTTACTTTCATTATATGGTGTTTCATTGCAACATAATTAAATTGTACAGTTAAGCCCAATATAACTAGGAGAAATAGAACTAAGAATATTTTCGCCAGTTAAATCTTGGTAGGTCTGATTTTATTCCTCTATTTCCAGTCTTTTCACATTCGAGAATCAGTCATGCCAAAATATTTATCGTCTCAGGAAAAATAAAATAAAAATCTTTTAAGGGCCTCCAGGTACCATATAGCTGCATAGAGCTGGAGAAGTAGAAATGAGACATAGAAAGATTAATTGGGAGGAAAATAAAAATATGTTTCCCCAGCTTCCTGTTCCACACTCCAAATTGGGATGTCTAAAAGTTTTCCTTTAGGAGGGTTTTATTATATCTAATGTTTGGTTTGAAAACGTTGAAAAATGACAAATTTGAAAATTTTAACTCCTAAAAGAATTTTCAGTTAAATGTGTTCTGTGAAATTGAATTTGGTTTTAAGTGGTACTTTCTCTATTTTTAAGATACATTTAAAACAACACAGTAATTAGCACCGTTTATTCATCACCCAATAACTCTTTTAATGTTATAACCCGCTCCAATGCAGATAATATTGCCCCATTTCATAGATGAGGAAACAGAAGCTCAAGATGTTAATTGCTCTATTCTAGGGCCCAGTTTTTGGATGACTGCTCTTCTTTGGTCTCAGGCTCATGTTTTTAGCTAATAAGCATATCTCCTCCTGATGATATCACTGTTGTGAGTGCACATTTGCTTGTCCATCCTCTGTGGATGCTGCAAATATTCTATAACCCACTGAAACACTGCCCCAGAAGGCCCTTCTCTCAAGAAGGAGAGATGAACAGGAGCTAAAGAAAAAAATGAACTGGCCAGAAAAATGCTGGCAAATGAACCAGACAGGATGCCCCCAGAGTGGTGCACCTGGGTACATACTGCCTGCTTCATTTTCCATCAGTGTTTCAATGCATTGTGGTGCATTATGGAAGCTGACAAGGCTTCCTGTGCCTTCCACACCCACAATGGCAAGGAAGTGAACCTGTCAATATGCTAGGACAAGAATCTATAGAAGGACAAAAAGATATTCTGCCCTGCACACACAAGTGAGCATGCTCCAAGAGCATATACTTATCATCTTCTGTTAAAAAATTACTCAGGTAAAGTGAGTTTTCAGGCAATTCGATGATAGATGTTTTACATTGCTTTCTATGCATATTTAAGTGCATCTTTTCCTCAGTTGTCACATATTTAAACATCAAAAGCCTCAAAAACATAGAAATCTGAGAAACACAGTTGGTATTGAATTGAAGCTATATTTTTTTAATGGAAAAAGAAGCCAATGTAAGTGGTTTTTCCTATTTTCTATCTCACGTATAACAGAACACCTCAACAGTAACATGAGAGACAGTATTCAGAAAGCAATTCCAAACACATTAAAAAAGCTGCTTTGGAAAAATGAATCTAGTGAGTTTTTTTCCTTCAAAGATCACAAAAAAGGAACACCCTTCCTATGGGGCAATAGGTTGCAAAGGGGGGAAGAAGAGGAATACAATATCTCATCTAAAATCTTGCAGGCAAAAACATTTATTACTGCAGGAAGCAGAAGGTGAACCTAGCTTATAAATGAGATCCTGCAGACGAGGGAGATGTATCTTACTGAAGTATTACTGTACAGAATGAACCTTTAAAGCTTGGACTCTGAAGACATAAACTATTGTCCAATAAATCTAAACCGTTATATTCATTTTTAATACAAGTAAACGTGATATCACATTGCCACCATAATATGTAACTTCATCCTTGCATTTCAATTCTCAGGGATTATTTAATTTTCCTTAAAACATTACAGGAAACCGCAAGGGGTTTGATGAAAATAAATCTTCTCACCTAACACTGAGAAATAATAGTAGAATACTCAAATGTAAAGGTTCCTCTATGGTTGATCTATTTAATAAGTTTAAATACCTAAATTGACAAATGAAAGGAGAAGACATGGCTATTTTTTTATCCTTAAAATTAGTCTCTTCTTTGGATATTTAAACTTCCTAAAAAGAAGGTAACTCACAGGAAAGACATAAATATTAATTGTGAAAAATAAAGAGAATGGAGTCAATATAGGAGTATTTTATTGAAAATAGTCCTCAATATGAATAATCGATGGGGTTATTTGCAGTCCTGAAACCAAATGATGGCCAAATCCATTTGTTTACGATGTTTTTCTTAATGTTACATTAGATTTTTACCTCACCTGTTTTTCTCTCTTTTTCCCTTTTCCCCTTCCCTGCTTTCTTTCCTGTCTTCTTCTTTGCTGTTGCTTTCAAAGTCAGACTTAAGTTACTTATATTAAAGAACACATAAATAAGAAGGTAAAGAAAATAAAAAATGAAAATTACTTGAAACTAATAACTTTACTATAATGCTCTATGAAGATTGTAGAATCTTCCCGTGTCCCTGAGAATGCTGCTGACTGACTTTATGGTGACCCAGGGAGGGAGATGTTAGGCCTTCTCTCAGTGACAAGTCACCAGTTACTCAACCTCTTCCATTACCTAACATACCAGAGAAACGTTTAGTTTCTAGTACATAACTGTATTCAATGATTTAACATAAGGATGTTTTTCTTGAAACTCATATCATAAAAAAAAAAAAACACAAAATATACAGTTGACCCTTGAACAATATGGATTTGAACTGCATGGGTCTACTTATACATGGATTTTCTGTCTCCACCAATCCTGAGATAGCAAAACAAACCTCTTCTCTTCTCTTCCTCCTCCTCAGCCTACTCAACAAGAAGATGAGAATGAAGAACGTGTGATGATCCACTGCCGTTGAATGCATAGTAATTGATATGGTTTTGACTGTGTCTGCATCCAAATCCCATCTTGAATTATAGTTCCCATAATCCCCACACGTCATGGGAGGGATCTGGTGGGAGGTAATTTAATCATGGGGGCAGTTACCCTCATGCCATTCTCATAATACTGAGTGAGTTCTTATGAGATCTGATGGTTTTATAAGGGACTTTTCACCTTTTTGCTCACACTTCTCCTTCCTGCCACCCTGTGAAGAGGGATGTGTTTGCTTCACCTCCCACCACGAGTGTAAGTTTCCTGAGGCCTCCTCAGCCATGTTGACCCGTGAGTCAATTAAACCTCTTTTCTTTTTCAATTACCCAGTCGTGGGTATGTCTTCATTAGCAGTATGAGAACAAACTAGTAGAGTAATATATTTTCCCTTTCTTACAATTTTCTTAATGGCCTTTTCTCTAGCTTATTCATAAGAATCCAGTATATAATACATATAACATACAAAATATGTGTTAATCAACTATGATTGGC
Organism: Colobus angolensis palliatus; assembly: GCF_000951035.1. Lineage (NCBI taxonomy): Eukaryota > Metazoa > Chordata > Mammalia > Primates > Cercopithecidae > Colobus > Colobus angolensis. Next base: position 387,325 of record NW_012115355.1, on the reverse strand, counting down.
AAGGCTTTTGTTTAACAGTAAACTATTAGTGATTAAGCTTTCTAGGGAATCACAAGTTATACAAGACTTTTCCACTGCACAGAGGGTCAGGACCCCTAACCTCCATGTTGTTCAAGGGTCAACCAAGAATAATCAAGTAATTGATTATTTTGATTATTATTATTATTTTTTTTTGAGATGGAGTTTCGCTCTGTCACCCAGGCTCGAGTACAGTGGCACAATCTCAGATCACTGCAACCACTACCTCCCGGGTTCAAGTGATGCTTCTACCTCAGCCTCCCGAGTAGCTGGGATAACAGGCACACGCCACCATGCTTGGCTAGTTTTTGTATTTTTGTAGAGATGGAGTTTCACTATGTTGGTCAGGCTGGTCTTGAACTCCTGACTTCAGGTGATCCACTCGCCTCAGCCTCCCGAAGTGCTAGGGTTATAGGCATGAGTCACTGCACCCGGCTGATGATTTTGATTTTAGGACTCTGGGTGCAATTCAAGGAAAACTGACTTTCAGAGATATTTCACCTAAAACTTTAGTTTTTGTGTTAAAGATAAACTTTAAAAGTTGAGAAAAACACATTTGCAGTTCCTCAAAAAAATTAAACACAGAATTACATATCACACAGTGATTCCATTTCTAGATGTATACCCAAGAGAACTAAAAACAGGCACTCAAACACATACACATGCATGCTGGTAGCAGCATTATTCAAAATAGCCAGAAGGTGGACAGTTCAAATTTCCATCAACGGAACAAAGGACAGATTGTAGTATACAGATATAATGGAATGTTATTCAGCCATAAAAAGGAATGAAATACTGTTACATGCTACAGCGTGGATGAACCTTGAAAACACTGTACTAAGTAAAGGAAGGCAAACACAAAAGGTCATATGTTGTATGATTCCATTTGTGTGAAATATGAAGAACAAGTACATCCAGAGAGATGGATGCAGACTGATGGTTGCCAAGGCCTGGGAATGGGAAGCAACTGCTTAATGGGCACAAGGTTATGAAAAGTTTTGGAACTATGTAGAAGTGCTAGTTTCACAGCACTGGGAGTGTACTCCATGGCACAGAATTATTTACTTAAAAATGGTTAATGCTATGTTTTATGAATTTCGTCTAAAAAAAAACTTCCCAGTAAACAAAAATGTTTAGAAATGAAGCCTCAAAGTCACTGCAGCTTAAAATATGGCTCAAAAAAATATGTGTAAGAAAGGCATTGGACAGTCAGAATTTTATGTAAATGAATATGTGTTAAGATCAGAATACAGAGAAGAAAACTGAGCTCAAGGCAAGTTTTAAAAAACAGACTTCCATAGAAAAGCACACCTGACAAAAGCAAATCTTCCCTAAAGCAAACTTTGGAGCTGTTTTTAAATAAATGAAATATAAGCATAGACATGTTTTAAAATGTTATATTATTGACCCAATTTCCCAATAAAAGTTCTAATTCAATTTTGTCATTGATAATAGGTAATTCATTTATACTTAGCTCATGAAATTATATAATTATTTTCAAATGTATGGCATCATTCAAGGAATTAAATGTATTTCCTCAATCTTACTTATAGTTTTTCTCCATATGCCCCACTTTCAGAAAGTAATGCAAAGGAAAATTTTAGTCTATCTTTGGTCTGTTATCAGAAGAATTCTATGTAAGTTAGGTTTGATTAGTTTTAGCACACAAAACAAAGAACCATATCAGAATAAGGGATGTGGAGCAACTTCTAAATACAAAAAGGGGACTATAAAAGTCCACGTGTTGAGTCTGAGTTATAGCAATGGTACCATAGTTATTTCAAATCATTTTAATGATTAGGGTACGTTAATCTGAAGAAAAGAGAAAAGCAATTTGAAAACACGGAGACCATATTGAGTACAATACTGAGGGATATGCGAGGAAATAGGAAAAGAAATGGAAAGTGTTCAGGAAGCAATTACTTGCTCTCCCAGGGTTCTGTGAATGATCTAGCAGTAGGTGCCCCTGGAGTGGAAAGGGGCGACTACAAGAGAATAGGACCTGGAAGAAGTAATCAGAGATAAGAAAAACGAGTATTAGAGGCACAAGATACAGAATAGAGAGAAAGGGTGACAAAGTTTACAGCCTGAACTTCAAAGACATTACACAACGAGAAAGCAAGTGAAAGCTGAAAATTAAATGAAGGGTCTGCTCACAAATATTATGAAAATGTAAGATGATGGAATACAAGCTCACTGAAGGAGGCAGTAAGGGCAGGTGAGAGAAAACCCAGGAATGATGTGCAAAACGCAGTGACATTATGAAAAGCATAAATTAATTTTCAGCCTTCATGTTCAAATGTGTAGATAGGCAAGATGAATAGATGCTGCAGTCAGGAATATAACTCTCAGAAGAAACAATTTTGGAAAACCAAGTCCACCTAAACTGAAAAACAGAAAATGAGTCTTTAGCAATCAGGAATGCACTGAGGCCATATTTTCCCCTCTAGAAGTTTCAAGGAGGTGCAAAACAGTGAACTTAGAGCCTTTCCCAAACACTGACTGTGGGTTTGGAGAATACTGAACAAATATCACAAACTAAATATTGGGAAAAAATAATAAAAATGATACAAGAAACAGTTCCTTATCCTCTACCTATATCTATACACAAATGTGAAAATTGAGAAACATATTTGATTACTCAAATTATACCAGAAACAGTTCTGCCACTTCATATCCCCCTCAAAAATGTTTATGTGTAAATATGATGTCACGCCAAGTGTGTTGCCTTTAATTACTGTTTCAAATGACAGATGTTATAGTTTTATATGCAACTTTGTCTCTTTCTAGTTGTGTCACTTAAGATTCCTACCTCTCAATTTTCTTATCTGTGGAAAGGAGCCACTGACACTATCAGTATATGCTCTACGCCACACACTGTTGACATCAAAAGAAACATGAGATAATGTTGTGACATGCCCTGCAATTTGTGACACATTATACTGATGTTAATTTTGTTGTCATTATTATTATTATTGTCAGTATGACTCTGACAAATAACATGGAAAGGGAGAAGAAAATGTTTTGGTCACAAACAATATAGAGCTTATTTGGTAACAACTTACCATGATGCAAGAGAAAATGACAAGCTTACTTCTTTCCTACATATTTTTAAAAACTTAAGTGTTGCATTTTATTAATAACCATATTTTGTCAGAAAAGAAGAAATGTGCACATTAAAAAATGTTTCAAACCAAAATTAGCCCAATGTAATTAGTGTGAATTATCAAAATACTGGCATATAAGAGTATATGTGTCCTGTTATAAAAACCAGGTGTTTAAATAAGATAAAACTGCCTCCTGAATTAATAGGGGATTTGAGTTATGCATTGTAAATGTAGAAAAGATTGTTTCTAATTGCTTTTCCATAGGTACCAAGTTTTTACATTTTATAAAAATGTTTCGAAAAGAAGCTGTCAATGTGATGTGGACATTTGTATTCATTTTATCCCTTCTCAATGTATCTTTGACCCCAAGAAAAGATATTTAAATATCAATCTATTATAGAATATTAGTTGGGGAAATGCTAACTACAATGAATGGAAAATATTTCTTTCAGAGTCTTGAGTTTAGCATAGACATTTCTGCATAAAGTTTAAAATTGGTTCATCTCAGATTGATAAGAGAAGTCATTTCTAGGGCTTTACATTTGCACGAGGCTGTCTCAACAATAATGTCACTATGAAATCTTGGTTCCTACAGAATATCTTAGTCTCTGAACATAACATCCCGAGGAATATGCCTGTAATTTCTACTCTAATTACTACAGTGCTCTAAAGGACTGTTTGACGGTGAGGTCAATTTGCCTACTCCTTCCATTAGCCAGGAAACAACTTCATGATCTTATCTCTTCCATTTTTGCCCCAGAAAAAGTCAGATAAAGAAAAGTTTTGAGCATCTTGTCAACAAAACGTAGCTGTCTAACTGGCAATATAATAAGCATCTTTTCACTCCTCACTAATCAACAGTTAGATGTGGACTTAGAAAGAAACAACTTACCTCAGTCTAGGTAACATCAATTTGTCAAACCACAGCCTAGTGGAACCCATAATATAGTGGCGCCTGGTGAAACAGTTGTCTTACTGTTGGATAAGTCCTTTAGGTGTATCCAAAATGATTTTATCAGTTTATATTTAAGTTCCAGGCAAACAAGATGTTGAAACCACAAAAGAAGTCTTCTGGTATTTCTATTGGCAAGCCCCCTTGTGTCTTCATGAAGTCCTGGAAGAGTTTTTCAAAACAGTTGGTGCAAGAAGGAATTTGGACTCCTGGGGCTTGAGTATATGTGAAACTATTAAACTTAAATACTATACATAGGTGAAGGAGACAGGAGAACATATACCATTGGAACCTGACCCATACTGAAAGCACAGTTTCATCACCCACTTCCATCGACAGCCAATTCACATGGAAAATCAAATTTCTGGATAGTATAGACTACAATAATACAGCCTTAGATGAGTAACTAGGAGAAACGAAATGATGAAGCTGCATGATGTCCTAGCAAGAGGCGGGATTGACTCAAAGAGATGGAAGTTCAATTAGCTAGAGCACAGCCTGTCTTCTTACTAACAAACACTCCGCAGCCGAAAGGCTGTTTTTTGGCTGGCCCCCCACATATTTGAGCACTGGGAACCTGTGGTTTGATAGTGTGCATTGACTTGAGTCACGCATCTCAGAGATCAGTGAAGACCCACAACCCAACCAAATGCCAGCACCCAAGGAGAGGCAAAATGGGATGTCATTATTAGATTTAAGCACACTTGCTAACTCACTATCCAACCATGTAGTTCTTTCGCTGTTTGTTTGTTTGTTTGTTTGTTTTGAGACAGAGTCTCACTCTGTCACCCAGGCTGGAGTTCTGTGGCGCCATCTGTGCTCACTGCAACCTCCACTTCCTGGGCTCAAGTGATTCTCCTGCCTTAGCCTCCCGAGAAGCTGGGATTACAGGCACCACCATGCCTGGTTAATTTTTGTATTTTTTTTTTTTTCTTTTTTTTTTTGAGATGGAGTCTCACTCAGTCGCCCAGGCTGGAGTGCAGTGGCGCGATCTCGGCTCACTGAAAGCTCCGCCTCCCGGGTTCACGCCCTTCTCCTGCCTCAGCCTCCCAAGTAGCTGGGACTACAGGCACCCGCCGCCATGCCCAGCTAATTTTTTTGCATTTTTAGTAGAGACGGGGTTTCACCGTGTTAGCCAGGCTGGTCTCGATCTCCTGATCTCGTGATCCGCCTGTCTCGGCCTCCCAAAGTGCTGGGATTACAGGCTTGAGCCACCGCGCCCGGCTAATTTTTGTATTTTTAATAAAGAATGGGTTTCAGCCTGTTGACCAGTCTGGTTTTGAACTCCTGACCTCAAATGATCCTCCTGCCTCAGCCTCCCAAAGTGCTAGGATTACAGGCATAAGCCATTGTGCCTGGCTCCATCCATCCAATTCTTAACAATCATATTTTATCAATCTGACAGAAGATGCAGAAAAGAGGATGCCACTCTGAGTCACTTTGCATTAACCCAGACAAAAGTCAATGTAATCAAAGATGGAAGCTCTTCCTTTGTCAATATAAAACAAGATCCATCTGTCTGTTAATAATAGGGTATCCCATTGTAGAGACATTACTAAAAGAAAAAAGAAAGAAAAAAAGAAAAAAATAGGATATCAGTGTCAATAATATATTTTTAATACTACGTTATGATTATGTAAGAGGCTATCATTAGGGAAAGCCAGGTGGAGGATATACAGGAACTCTGGCAATTTGTGAGTCTTACATAAAATATTTTTAAAAATCAACCAAAACAAAACATAAAGGTCTTTCTGCATACAAATTTGTCTCAATCTCTCTCCAGGGATCTATTGGTCAAAAAAACAGGATCTGCGTTATCAGTAGAGGAAGTGGTTTCCTTTCTGTTCTTGTTCTAGGAGATTTCCATGTTACTCATAGGTTCAAGGTGGCAGTAAAGATGGTGTGAGGAGTGGGCCCAGACTGGGGAGCAGCAGAATAGGGAAGACATATTGTATGAGGGCTTTTGTGTATTTGTCTTCCATGGGGAAATAAAGTCCAGAAAGTCCATGTGGTTTATGAGATGCTGGTGTACCTGGGCCAGGGCTAAGAATGCCTGAGCACACAATTTATGTCCCATTCTGGATGTGGGCTCCTGGATAGCCCCAGGGACCACATCTCTCTCCAAGGTCAAAGAAAGTGGGAAGGCCAACTTGCCAGTCCTACTTCCTCCATTTATGCCCCTGTTGCCCCATTTCTACCCCTGCTGGCTTGATAAAACCAGCCAAGGCCTCCTTGGCTCACCTTTCTACCCAGAAGCTAGCTGACTAAAAGTGTCCTCCTCTGAACTGGGTAATGCAGACTGATCACACTCCCAGGTAATCCCTACTGCTCAGCTCTCCAGCCCTACCCTTACCCTATGGCCAAGTCTTTCTCCAAAGCTCATTCTCTGATTTTCCACAAGGCCAAAGCAAGGCCCGGTTTTTACACAGTGTCCAACTTCACCTTTAATTTGGCCTATTCGGTTTGTGATTAATCCATTTTAAATTACTATACCATATCTGCTTGGATCACCTGTTATACATGATCATTTCATCAAAGGTCTGTAGAAGATAGCATTAGCACCACGCTTGTTAGCCAGCTATGTATGTTGGCCAATTTAGACATTGATCCTGAGTCTCCCGAAATATGCGAGGGAGACTAATGGGAGAAGTAAGCGTCCTCATCTCATATGCATCTGACTCCCACAATGTTTCTACTGCTACCTCCTATGGCTGATGTGGAAGAGACCTCAGATGGGCTTATGAAGAAAGCACTGGAAGAAGAAAGGGTCATGAAATACCCTAGACATACCAGTTCTTCACTTAGGCACTGATATTGAGAGGTGTTGGATGAGTGTGAGGAACACAAACCAGAACCGAGGCAAGAGGTGAGAAGACCGAGGGGGCAAAAGGTAAGAAACAGAGGGGAAATGTAGACACAATACTAAGTCGAATCATATGAAATAGCCATTTGTATAGATAAAAAATAGAATATCAGGCTTGGTGCTGTGGCTCACGCTTGTAATTCCAGCATTTTGGGAGGCCAAAGCAGAAAGATCACTTGAGTCTGGGAGTTTGAGACCAGCTGGGCAACAAAGTAAGATCCGGTCTCTACAAAAAAGAAAAATTAGTATGTATATGTGTACACAGATAGACATCCACACACAAAAACATTGACTATATATATAGTATGTTAGTAATATGCATGCACACACAGTATGTTTACCTTAGTATTACTATCTTCATCAGTCTAACATTATATATATAATGAATGTGTGTGTGTATATATATATATATAGTGTGTGCATGTATATACATAGATAGTAATATGTACTATGAAGAAAAATAAGAAGGAAAGGAAGACAGGTAGTGCAGGAGGTGTAATGTACAATTGTAAATAAGGTAATAAAGAAAGTTTTTATTGGTAAGTTGACCTTTGAGCAAAGACCTAAAGGTTATAATGGAGTAACCTTTATTAGGTTATCTGGAAGAATGCTCCAGGAAGGGGAAACAGCAAAAACAAGGTGACAGAAATGGAATGAGCAAAGGAGAACATAACAGATGAAGTCAAACAAGCAATGTGAGCCATATTATATTGGTCATTGTCAAGTTTTGGCTTTTACCCTGGGGTGGGGGGGCAAGGAAGCCATTGGAGGGGTTTGAGCAGATGAGAACTGTGCCCTGATGTAAATAATCAATCTGGCTTTTCTGTTGAGAATGCACTCTAAAAGAGCAAAGATGGAAGCAGGCAGCAAGTTAGACAACTCTTATGTTAATTCAGAGGAGAAAGAGAGAGTGGTAGTAATAGAGATGAGAAGTAGTGAGATTTGAGGAGTATTTTGAGGGTAGAATAAATAGGGTTATTGAAAGATTGGCTATGGCATGTGAGAGAGAAATAGAAAGGTCAAGAAGACTCTGAAGTTTTTGGACTGAACAACTGGAAAATAAAAACCTAAAAGAATATGAGCTGGACATGGTGGCGCATTCTTGTACTCCCAGCTACTTGGGATGCTAAGGCAGAAGGTTCACTTGAGCCCAGGGGTTAGAGGCCAGCCTGGGCAACATAGCAAGACCTCTTCTCTTATAAACACAACACAAACAAACAAAAACTGAAAAAAAAAAAAAGTAGGAAAAACTTAGCAGAAGTGGTTGTGAGCAAGATGCAGGGAAATAAAATATGAAGAGTTCAGTTTAGATTGTGTTAAATTTGAGATGTCTATTAGACATCTAAGGATCATAATACAACATTTATTCCAGAGCAAAAGCTATAAACATTTTCATATATTTATAATTTTAAGCAGCCTCAAACGATGCCTTGTGCCGTTATAGAAACACCTAGTTCTTTAAAATTAATCTTATTTTTATGTTAGCCCAAATGTTAACATACTCTTTTCTCAAATGAACAGGAATTATAACAACTGACTGTAAAGTGTTGTACAAAAGAATAGGCAAAGGTAGAATTTGATCCGCATTTTGCATGTTAATCACACAACTGAGAAACTTTTGCATCGAAAAATGATAAACACATTCTTCACTTTATCCACATATACATGAGAAATAAAATTTGACTTAATTCTAATTTTTAAAATTCATGAGCTTATATCTGGTGCTCAGTCATGCAGGACTGTAATTTGCTACTCTTATGTTAGCTTTATTTTTTTTTAAGTTCAGTTCTTTGACTCTCTAGTGTCAGAACAAATGTGTCCAGTCTTCCAAAAGCATATACATCATCTCTTTTTGTTTCACAGGGTCCCAGACAAGTCAGGATCTAAGCCCGGGGCAGTCAGAACACAGGTTGTGTGTTAAGTGGGTCATGGTAATCGCCATTTCTGCGGATCAGAGACAAATGCAAAGCAGAAGTCCAGTTATGTGCATGTTGCTATTCTGTGATTGAACTGGTTTAACTTGGGCATTTTACTGTATCTATCAATGTTTCAATAGCCTTTAGGTAAACAATACAAAGACCTTGGATTCAACCAGCAGGATAAATTCTTGGATGGCAAAAAAAAAGATGAAAAAAGAAATGAGGGAAAAGACGCAGTTCAGGATAAGGATGGAATATACAAGTTCCTTGACTTTTGATGGGATTACGTCCCAATAAACCCATCATAAGTTGAAAAAAAAATTAAGTCGAAAATGCAACCTGGCCTGCCTTTAACGTGTTTAACTTACATTAGCCTACAGTTGGACAAAATCATCCAACACAAAGCCGATTTTATACTAAAGTGTTGAATATCTCATGTAATTTATTAAATACTGAAAGTGAAAAATTAGAATGGTTGTATGGGTCCTCAAAGTATGGTTTCTACTAAATACGTATTACTTTTGCACCTCTGTAAAGTTACAAAATAGTAAGGCAAACCATAGTAAGCCTGGGCCATTTGTTTTTTTTTTTTTTTAAAGGAAGAAAGAAAGGAAAGAACAAACAAGGCACTCCCCAAAATTCAGCCTTGTGTTTATTATATTATAGCCTTGTGTTTATTATATTCTCTACCTCCTGTTTTGTAGTTTTCAGACTTGAACTGGGCTGACTGTGATTTCAGTCCTACAATCCCTATCCACCTCGCTTTTTACCTTATTATCCCTCTAAGAGCTTTGAAACAGGTAGGCATGCCTATTAATGTAAACAGGATATTTTGATCCAAGTAAAAAAACCAGAGTGAGTTACTGGTTACACAGTTAACAAGGTGCTCCATTTTTACCTCAAGATCATCACAGATTCCTTCTCAATACCACTTTAGAAAGAAACAAATTCCCTCTATTCAACTAGAACCACAATAAATTCTCAGTCTTATGCTTGGCCTGCTTTGTAAGTGAACACACTGTTTGCATAGGAAAGGTTGCAGACTGGTATTTTGTAATTAAATTATCCAGATAATTATGCAATTCTTCATGTCATTCCACTAATATATGCATAGTCTGTGCTAGAGACTTGCCGACAGTGCTAACTACAATGGCCAATGGTGCAACCACTGAGCTTTCCTATGTTCCTTTTTAGTCTCTAGTTTTAAAAGTAAGCAAGAGAGGAAAAAAAAACCTAGAACGAAGGAGGAAAGATGAGTGATTTGATCATCACAGACCCCAGAGCCCTGTTAAAAAGTATTTGTACGTTAAAAAATCTTTTTTGCTGAAAGCTTTTTCAGGAGAAATAAATTATACTGACTATATAAATAAAAGCAGAAAGAGCAAAGACGAACATGAACATATATTACCAATGCCATTCATCAAATATGGCTGACACTTCAATCTAATCCAGCAAATGAAAACACAGAAGTTTATAGAGTTATAGGAAGTAAGCAATTTAAACATACCAGGGCACAAGGTCATCTAACAACACAACTAGGAAGATGTTCCCTTTTTCTTTTCTGTTTTTCTCTCTTTCATCCTCTTGAGCCTCTCAAATACTGATTGATAATCCATCTTTCTCACAGGATGAGGTGATCTTTAAATCATATAATTGATAGTAGCAGTCCAAAAGTTCTTAACAAGTCCACCTTCCTCTAATGTCATAAAATAAAAGGACATTTCATCCTCTCATTAGGGTGCCAGGTTTCTCTTTCCATAATAAAGTAATACATTTCTTAACTAATTAGTTCATTAATTTTAAATGTGATTCCCAGTAAAAACTCTTTGAGTTAATCTTTCCCAAAAGCGTGTGAGGTTGTAAAACACAGTTCTTAGAGCACGGTCACCACCAATCATGAACAGTCAGAATGGGCGAGGAAATACCGAGCTGCAAAGACACATCTCATTTGTTTTTGAAAGCAAACCTCCAAGGCTCCTTTATAACCAGAAATCATATCCACATCATGCAGATGCTGTGGTAAACTTTACGGTTCCAATTAGGAATGGACAGTTTTCAATGCACTGCTCAAACACTTTGCTAGTCTGTATGTAAATACTTCACTAAAACCACTGAACGGTGATGGAGTTTAATATTAATATCACAAATTAAAGATGACATCTGAATGCCTACTATCCAGAAGAGCGATCAGAGCTCATGGCAAGGCAATAATCAGTGGCTTAAGCAACTTTCAAGCACCATGGGGGGAAAAACAAATGGGATAGAGCTTGGAAATTGCACTGGTGCATGAAGAACATACCATATTAAAGAGCAACTGCTGATTGACCTGGTGATGAAGTGGAGGATATGACCATATGCTTCCATAAAGGACATTTGGAAATGGCTTCGAGATTATCCCCTGAGAGCTCATGACTATTACCTGGTGTATTCCCATTAATTGGCAATGTAAACTTCTCTGTGACAGTGAAATAAGCTGTCAAAATAACTGCCTGTACTCCTGGGAGGAAAAACTTACCTGAATAATTATCATGCCAAGCATATTCTCCAGATAGAACTATCGAAGAGTTATGCTGGCTGGATTTCCCTTACATATTGTACTCATTGCCTTGGAAAGAGGAATAGTTTCCACTTTACTCGTATCATTTGGATGGGGAACATAGGTGTGTTAAAGTGGGAATAAGAATACAAAGTTATAGAAGAGGTGAAAGGTGAATCAATGAAGAATTTATGATGTCAGCACAGTGCCCTTTGTCATATGCTGAGAATACTGTTCTGGGCCTGCATCCATTAGTAAACCCTGTTTTGACTTACAGAAACCAATAATAGAGAGTACGTAAAGAAGGTAGCCCCAGACATGATGTCCAAATCCAAGAATCTCTATGAGGAAAACTAAGCAGTTCCTAAGACACTGCACCATCATTTCTTACTGTATGTTGGGAAAACGGAAGAGTGAAGATGAACATAGATGTGAATAAATGTTATTTCCCTGTGGCCCTATGTGCAGTGGTCACAAGTGCAGACTCTGGAGTCTGGTGGCAGGAGTTCAAATCCCTGCTCTGCTATTTGCCAGCTGTGTGGCCTTGGTTATTTATCTGTGCTTCGGCTTCCTATGTCAAAAGTGGCTACCCCACAGGTCAGGGCATGGTATGCATTCTATGGATATTGCCTCTTATTTTTGTCTTCCTGGCCCTAGAACAGTCTAGGGACATGTTTACAGAGCAAATTAAGAGTTCAACAATTGTCCTGGCCCCAGTTCATCCCGTTTGCTCTCTTTGCTTCAAAAAGTGAGAAGGGGAATTTTGAGTTACTGTCATAACTCCCTTTGTCTGTGGCTGTCCTGGCTTCACTGAAGAAACCACAACCTGGGGTGCTTCCCCTGCTGAACCTGGGCCCAACAGGGATGTCACTCCCCAGGTCCCTTCTCCACCTGAGGAAGAGCCCTGGGCCATAGGCTGGGGTCACAGCACCTCTTACCCCCACTGTCTTTCTTTGTACTGTTTTCCCACAAGTTTTTCTGCTTCTAGGCCCAGGGAGATAGATCAAACACCATGAGGAAATGGAGCCATCCCACTCTGGACACCTGTCTCTGACATCCCCCATAACTATGTAAAGCACCAGACCTCTGATGCCAGATGGCACCATCTCCCCTGATTTCCCAGGACCAACTCCTAAGTAAACAATTTGCACTAGAATCCTTATCTTGGGTTCTGCTTCTGGAGAAACCCAAACTAAGACATTCAGTGGTCGTTTTTTCCTGGTGGCGTCCCTAGAGCTTAAAATAGGTTAGGGAACTGCAGTAGTTACATTGCTTTGGATGTTAGAGATACAATGTCAGCAGCAGCAACCAGGCAGATACCTGCAAGCAAGTGAACAAAGGGCGAAATGTCCATAAACATTTGCGTGTCATGCTAATCCTTCTTTTATTTATGGCCTTCTCTTTTCCTGAATATTCTTTTTCTTTCAAGAGGCTTTAAAATAGGAATTTTAGAAGAAAAGAAACAGGGCACAGAAACAGGCCCAAAGAGAGCACTGCTTCCTCCTCTGATTGCTGTGAGTGTAGAGACAGACTGTGAAGAGCAGGTACCACATTAGGTTGAGATTTTCTCACCTGCACGTTTTCCAGGAGGCTGACACAAATGGAAGGATGTGACATGAGGGCAAACTCCCTGGAACAATCATCTCCCACAACTGTACAGCCCATAATAGCTTTAATAGAGAAAGCAAACAATAATAAAGGCATGCTACCTTGCCTCTATGAGATCAAACAATGCTCAGGTTGATGGAGGGGACACTTTTATGTCTCCTGAAAAGTCCATATTTCTGGATATCAGTGAACTACCAAGACTTTTCCTAAGGGAAGGTTAAAAAAATAATTGTGGTTTGGGCTTCTGTTTCAAAAGGAGAACAAACTGTTATTTAAGTTCTGTGAGAGAACAACAGAGACACTGACTGTAGACAGTGTCTCTGACCCATTGTGTGACAGAAGAAAAATAAAGCGGAGGCTGCCCATTAATACCCTGCCCTGAAGTCAGGAGTTGTTGGAGTGGGTAGGACAGGCAGCACGTATTATTACTTTTTAATGGCTACTTCAATGGAGATGTGCACACTAACATTGTTCTTGGAGAGAAAGCTTTTATTCTGTGAAATACTTGTCACACTCCAATTAAAAACAGAATTTATTGTTAAGGGGTAGGAGAACATCGGTTTCTTTCCACCTGTATTTTGTCTATTGTTGAAAATCTTACATAAGGGAAAAGTTTGAGGCTAAGAACAGTCCAAAGTAGGGACATTGCCACTTTAAAAAATATCATTTCTGAAAGAAAGCAGAGGTGTCAGAGACAAAGAGAAAAGGAGGGAGATGTGTCAGTCAGTCAATAGTATTTATTGAACACTCACTGGGTGGGGAGAACACAAAGGGCATAATACACTTGGTACTCGTTCTCCAGGAGCTAGTAAGCTATAGAAAGGACCAGCATTAACACGAGTAAATACTTTTAAAGCAGACTCGTAAGAAACCACATGACTAATTGTAACTTCTAAGAAGTGTGTGTATGTGTGCGTGTGTGTGTGTGTCTGTGTTTAAAAGGGGCCTGAAAGTAAGAAACAGCCATGGTAATGAAATCAGAAAATAAATGCCACCAAACGTAGGAGAAATGATATGAGAATACAAATTATCCTGCAGCACTTTTGTCTTTCAGTTGACTCTTCTCTGAGTGTAAATCAGAAGTGGAAACATAACACAGGATACCTTTCTTGTCATTGGGACATCGGGGAACTGGCATCTCACCATGTCTGATAGCTAATGCTTCAAAGATATGCGTTATATGTATTACTGTTTCACCTCGTGCAAGTGATTTGACTTGAAAATGCAATGACAGGGAGCCATATTGGGGAACAGAAATTGTTTACATAATTGCTTGGTCTGTTGGTGAATGTAGGCCCTCATTTAGAATTCATTATTTTATAAACTGCACAAAGGGATTTCCAAGTTGTCAAGCTTAGTTTGTAAAAAATAAAATAAAAAGATATGATAAAATGTCTGGCACAAGCTTTTCTGACTTTAATTTTTTTCCTCCATTCTATTCATCTTCCCAGTCATAGCGGGTACTCCATCAGCTGTGATAGCTGCTATTTTCTCTGGATTTAGATCAAACAACCTCAGAACATCCATCAGGGCCATTTTTACATCCTTTCTCCTTTGATGCCAAACCCCAAAGATTCCCCATCATGTACAGTCTGCAAGTTGTTGGACTGACAAGCATTAGTAACCTTGGAATGTCACCCAGACACCAGCTTTCATCCTGGAGGAGGCTAATGAATTTTGCTGCAACCAACTTGGTCTTGAAATGATTTTTCTTTAGGTCACCTTTCATAGTTAAAATAGTTTGCTTTCTTATAGTTTCCTTTTTGTCTGCTGAGTTAAAGTGGCAGAGAGAATCGAGCCCGAGGACATGAGAGTCTGAAGCACAAAATTCTAATACCGACTTTTAACGCTGCACATTTTTTAATCATCTGAGCAAAACTTTAATTTCTGAGAGTGTCCTCGTCAGTGAAAGAGAAGTATAAAAGTATAATCTACTATTTAGGGTTTTTGACTTTTTAAGCATAGGAACCCTTTTAAAAATACATATATACGGTACTCACACATTTAACATATTTTTAACATAATGGGGTACACACACATACACAGAGACTCCTCTGTGGAATTAATTATACATTTAGTATACCTTAAAGAGGAATATACCAAATGACATAAATGTAATAAAATTTTAAGCAAATTTATATGTTATTAAGCATATAATATATAGCCATATAAAGCATATGCGACAGCAACTCTACATACCTTTTAACAGGACAGTACGAACACATGCGAGATATATCAGTTACTAATGCAATTTTTGTATGCATAAAAATGTGTCTGTTCTTCAAAAGAACTGAGTTCTAGGGGGTGTAACAGATTTAAGAACCAACTAGTGTTGGCATAATATGCAATAACTATTTCTGGGTCTATAATTTATGCATGTAGAGAAGAGTGTTAATATGGACCAAGTCAAATGTTCAATCCCAGGATCCGTGCATTTATGTAATTAGTATTTGTTGGAGCCTAACCACATGCATGTCACCCCTGTTTACCCAGCCATTGCTAGAGGCAGAGGAGACCATCAACATTTCAAACAAAAATAAATAAATAAATCTGTGTCACCTAAGCTGTCCTCCCTCTCTCCAGTTTATAGCTTCTAGTGCAGCTACCTGATTTACAGATAGTGTCACTGGCTTCTGCCCTCGCCAGAATACTGCAGGCCTTTGGCCCCCGAAAACCCCACCCAGGGACTGTATTTTTTTTTTCTTTTTCTTTTTTTTTCTTTTTGGTTTTAAGGAGCGGTGGGTTTAACAGGCAAGAAGGGGGGAAAAAAGAAAGCAGTTCCCCTGTACAGAGACAGAGGGAGGGGGCTCCAAAGCCTAGAGATGGAGCCCCACATTTAGGTAATACCAGCCAGCTATATTTGATGGCTGGAGGAGGCTGTGTCTGATTTGCACAGGGCTCAGGGGATTGGTTTGACCAGGCATGTCATTCACGTAGCCCGCCAAAAAACCGGCCCTCCCACCCGAGCCTTTTAATATGCAAATGCAGGGTGGCATGATGTTCCAGACACATGAGGATTTGTGAGGGTGGCCATGCTGCCAGGCACATGTGCAGGCAAGGGCAAGAGGACAACGGTGGGAATTGCCATGTTGGGTGGACCCAGTTTCTAAACGACTTGTATTTGCATATCAAAGATCTCTGGCCTGGAGCTAAGAGTCAGGGCTTTCATGCTAGACAGGAGCTGTGAAAAATTTTCCAAGGACCCCTTTTTCCTCTCTGTGTGTCTAAAATAATGTCTTAATAATTCCTACCTCATTTCCCCCTGTGGAGATATCACCCTCACCCTAACTGCTGTTAGGGGGTTCTGGGCGACGACTCTGTCTGGCTACTTCCGGATGAAAAGGGGCATTGAATGGGGAACAGCAGCTAGGACTTCTCCCGTCTTGTCTTCTCTACGTGTCTCACACGTGCCCGCCTTTCCTATTCCTCACTCCTGCCATGGCCCACGGATCCACTTGAGGGTGCCAGCACCCTCCTCACAAAGGCATGGTCTCCCACGGCTTCCAAAGCAGAAAACTGGTCGTTTTAGAGGACGGTCGCATTCCCTGATGACTTCTCATGCAAGTTTCACCATGGTTGTCACAGAATGGAGATGAATGCTCCCCTTTCTCACTTTGTGCCACACTTTATCAACGAGGCACGGAAAAGAAAGATGTCCCATCTGACCCCTCATGAAAGCAGCTTGTCCTGGTAGAAAGCAGCTTGTCCTGGTAGTTTCGGCTTGTTCCGTAGCCACTGTTCCACAAGGCTCACGAGGAAGACCTGAGGAACAGATATCTGAAATGTGCCCCACGCTGTCCTCTCCAATCCTGCCTCCCCCTGCACCCCATCCCAACAGCACTTCAGCAGTGCTTCTTGAATGCATCTCAATCACCTGAGGATCCTGCTAAAATGCAAATTCTGATTTAGTAAGACTGACCTGGAGTCTGACTTTCTGCTTTTAACAGGGCCAGGACTAGGCACAAAATTTAAGGGGTGACAAGAAATTCAGTAATCAAGATAATAATATTTTAATGCAATATTTTGAAAAATCAAAATGAATACCAAAAAAATCTATGATGAACAGAATACCCAAATTTTAAATGCAGGATTAAAGATCCCAATTGACGTTAATCAGACCACATTTTGAGCAGCAAGTTTTTATAGACAAAAAAAGAAATTAATTTACTCCAGGGGGTTATGCCACTTATTTTTACCAATTATGCACTCATCTGCTGAGTTGAGCACATACTAGGACTATATATATATACACACACACATACACATACATACAGACATCTCATCTTATACTTACATTATCATGGTAAGGAATTATTATTATTATTATTATTATTATTAAGGTGGAGTCTCGCACTTTCACCCAGGCTGGAGTCCAGTGGCGCAATCTCAGCTCACGGCAAGCTCCACCTCCTGTGTTCACCCCATTCTCCTGCTTCAGCCTCCCGAGTAGCAGGATAATTTTTTGTGTTTTTAGTAGAGACGGTGTTTCACCGTGTTAACCAAGATGGTCTCCATCTCCTGACCTCATGATCTGCCCACCTCGGCCTCCCAAAGTGCTGGGATTACAGGCGTGAACCACCATGCCCAGTCCATCATGGGAAGGAATTAAAATTAGCTGAAGAAACTTACATTCTCAACTGGAGGGAGGAGTCGTTTTTGTGCCCCCGGGGAGTTTTAGCAATGCCTTAAGACATTTTTGTTGTCACAAGATCGAAGGAGTCTACTGGAATCATGTGGTTAGATGTCAGGATGCTACTAAATATCACACAATGCACAAGACATCTCCCCACAACAAACAATTATCTGGCCTAAAATGTTAACAGTGTCAAGATTGAGAAATTCTGCTATAAAAACAGTGTATGGCACATAAGTATACCATAGACAACCAAGGTTGTCATAAATGAGTTTGATCTTAAGTATTCTTGAGTTTTGAATCTTTCCTATTCACCATCTTCTCTCACTATGAATAAAGCATTTTTACTTCTAACTTTGGGCATGACTTAGTAACAGTCAATAAATAATACCTCTTCATGTATAAAGATATAATATATAAAGAAATTAATATTCTGGAAATCTTCGTGAAAGGCCATTAGGTGTCAAATTGAAAAGGTTAGGAAGAGTGGTTCCATGTTTCTAATTTAAAGCCAATTAAGGATGCAAGCCCACTGTGATTCTGTGGAAAATTGGCTGCGACAATGTTTAATGAAAGTAGATCTCAAACCACATTCTCTGGCATTGAATTTGGAAAGCTGAACTTACCCTGAAGTTTTGTAGGACTTTAGATTTGAAGCCAGTAGAAAATTCATCTAGCTTTCCAAAATTGTTTATCTGTCAGTTGAATCATAATATCAAATGCCAAAATAAAAAATGTATAAGAACATAATTTAAAATGTGTGAGTATATGAATTAATAAAACATCAATATAATATTTTCACCTTGCAATATTATTTTAGGGGAATTAAAAATGATAGGATCTAACCTTACTCTGTACCCCTTGTGATCACAAAGTCCCAAGGTATAAAACAACTATAAATGGTTTCAGAGAGTCTTAAGGAAAAGTAAAATGTGCCTGCTTGTACAAAAATTTAGACAAAAAGGTACCACATCAACTAATAATTATTGCAGAGCTATGGATTGATGATTTGCATATTGTCTTTCAGCACTAAAGCCACTTTTCTATTATTTGCTGTGTGATGCTGGGCCTGCTATTTTACAAAACATTTTCAAGGCTTCTTTGACTTCTACCTTCTCTTCGCCTAACAGAAGGCACAGACAGGAGATTGGAAGGTGGAAAGAAGGGAGAAGATATTTCTGTGATGTTCTCCAATTTCTGGACAGCCACTGCTACAGCCTCCAAGTTCTTTTGGCACTCCCAGCAGCAGACATGCCCCCAACCCAGGGACCAACATCAGCAGTGGGGTGGTGTGGAGGCCTCCTCCAAGCTCCTCTTCTCTTCTCTTTTGTATCCCTAAGCCTAGGGGTAGTACCTGCTCTCAGCAGTTACTAACATCAGGGTTTGTGATGGTTAATTTTATGTGTCAACCTGACTGAGCTAAGGGATGCCCAGATAGCTGGCAAAATATTCCTTCTGGGTGTCTCTGTGAGGATGTTTCTGAAAGAGACTCCATGGCTGAGTAAGGAAGGATGTCCTCACCAATGTGAGTGAGCATCACTCGATCCATTAAGTCCTGAATAGGAGAAAAAGGCTGAAGAAGGGCACTTTTTTTTCTCTTCTTGAGCTGAGATAACCCTGTCTCCCTGCCTGTGGACATCAGTATTCCTATTTCTCAGGCTTTGTATTTGGCCTGTGACCACACCAAAAGATTTCCTGGACCTCCAGCTTGCAGATGGCAGATCATGAAACTTCTCAGGCCCAACAATTACAGGAGCCAATCCCTCATAATAAATCTCTTTCTATGTACCTATCCATATCTATCTACCTATATAGGCTAGAGAGATGGAGAGAGGGAGGGGAGGAGGGGGAGAGGCAAAGGCAGAGAGGGAGAAACAGGGAGGGAGAATTAAGGAGGGAGGGAGAGGGATGGAGGGAGGTAGAGGGATGGTGAGAGGAAGAGGGATTGAGGGAGGTGGGAGAGGGATGGAGGGAGGAGGGAGAGGGATGGAGGGAGGGAGAGGGTTGGAGGGAGGGAGAGGGTTGGAGGGAGGGAGAGGGAGGGAGAGAGAGAGAGAGAGACAGAGAGAGAGAGACAGAGAGAGATCTTATTGTTTTTCTGGAGAACCCCTGACTAATACAGGGCTACCTCAGCATTCCCTTTCTGCTCTTTCAACCTTCAAACACCTGAGTAAATAATTCTCTGCATGAAGTTCCTCTGCTTGAAATATCTATCCTCCTTCTATTTTCTGAATTAGAACTTCACTGATGTAGGATAATAACAACAAAAATATAGGAGATATATAGCAATAAAATGCATGTAAATGTGCTGATTACATCTTTTCATATACAACTTATCAGTTGTGTGTTTCTCTGTGACTGTGCTAGGAGTGAATAACATGTGTAGAACTTTGCATTGTATGCCTGGAACAGAATAGGTAATTATAAAGAGGGCACATTTCTTTGCCATTCATGCTTTCTTTTTGTCCAAACTGGAGGAAGTTGAAGATTAAGCAGATCAAAATGTTATTTAAAAAAATAAAAGGATTCCAGCTGTTTGACCAAAAGAAGAACTGTCCAGAATGTATTTCAATAGTGTACCACTACCAGATGTTATCTAGAGCTTTCTCCTTTTTAAGAGCAATGAAGCCTGTCCAAGAGAAACACTTAATCATCCCACTCTTCCTTTGGGACTGTGGAAAATTGCTACCTGCAAATCTTGCAGGCCTAGTTGATCATGTGAGAGTATATCTGTATGCCTGTGTATAACTTTTGATTTGCCTGTTCATTTTAAACAAATACGTCTCAATTTTTTCTGTGGATCCTGGATGTTCTTAAATCTTAAAGAAACTTGACTATTTTGGCAGCCTGGCTTCAGTCATTGAAATTATACTCTGCATAACTGTGAATGTTTTCCCTAAAAAACAGAATTTTAGGAACGATGACAATTTCTGAATCTTCTGACAATCATTTTATTCTACACAAACACAGCAGTTAGTGATTTTATGTCAATTTCAATGACATTTGGTAGGTAAGGAGAAGATAAATGAATGTCTGTATCTTTATAAAGCCAGTTACATATCTTATATATACCTTGTTGTTCATAATATTCACGTTAGAGGAAAATATTTTCCTTGCCCTCACTCATGTGATTGTATTGCGTGAGATCTACAGTTAATAGAGATATTGATACAGCCACTGTCTGCAGGTTACCAGTGGCACAACACCATGAATTATCCAGTGAATTTGGAACAACATCCTGGATGCTAATAGGGAAAACCAAGGGAGCATGAGATATGGGCCTTTAACAGGAAGTGATGGGATAATCATGTGTGTCTTTACTGTGGCGTAATAAACTTTATAAATACATGTACATATGGAGGGCTCTTTGTGATGCACTGAGACATGCTTAAGTGATAGATAATTCATGGAGAGGCCATTTGAAATCAGGGGAATGATTACTGTGACCTGTGGTATGAGTCTGCTGTCTTAGCCTGACTTCCCCCTGGGAAAACAAAGCCTGAGATTCAGGCTTTTGTACATGTAGTTTATTTTGGAAAGGAATCCCAGGGAAGAGGAGTGAAGGATTAAGGATTATGAAACGAGGCAGAAGGAAAAGCCAAATCAAGGATACATTCTTGAGTTGGTCACCTCTGTGAGTTTGCTGGGGCTCTACCATGCTGGTACCTTGGGTGGCCAAATAGATAGTCCTCCCAAAGGATCATGGGGAAAAGTATTTATCCATTGGCTCTAGGATGTCTCTTGGATCTCCTTTGGGGGTTTAGCACTGCCCGTTGGCACCCACTTCCAGAGTCATAGGGGTCCCATACCACCGCATGAAGAGCACACGGCAGGTTATGAGAGAAGCAGTGCTTTCAGCATAAAATGGGCCAAAGCTTGTGCAAGCTTGTTTATAGTAGCTGCAACTACAACAGAAAGCAAGATTAAAATGGTATGAGGCAGTGTCCAAGAGGAGTCCAATAGGTCCAAAACGGAGTTTAAGCAAGGAAGTCTTCTAGAAAAGATATTTGGCCTTCTCTGCTACAATAAATGTTTTCATAAGGAAGTACCTGTCAATATGTCCTAGTTTATATTTTATTTTTCTTTCTTTCTTCTTCTTCCTCCTTCCTTCCTTCCTTTCCTCCTTCTCCTCTTCCTTGTCTTTTTCTTCTTCTTGCTCCTCCTCCTCCTCCTCATGCTGCTGCTGCTGCTGCTGCTGCTTTTGATTTTGTTTTTGAGAGAGGACCTCATTCTGTTGCCCAGGCTGGAGTGCAGTGGCACAGTCTCGGCTCACTGCAGCCTTGACCTCCCAGGCTTAAGTGATCCTCCTGCCTCAACCTCCCTAGTAGCTGGGACTGTAGGTGCACACTACCACAATCAGCTAATTTTGCTTATTTTTTGTACAAAGCTCTCACTATGTTGCCCAGGCTGGTCTCAAACTCCTGAACTCAAGCAATTCTCCTGCTTCAGCCTCCCAAAGTACTGGGATTATAGGCATGAGTCACCACACCCAGCCTTCTTTTACTTATGAAGCACCTCATTTTCACAGACATTCCACTAATAAAAAACTAATTTATTTCCTGGCTCTTATATAAGTGATATGTATGTCATCAACTTTGAAGAAAGGGAAACTTTCTTGTCTTACTTTAATCTGCCTAGATTATAATCTTTATTGCTTACTGTAACTAACTACAGGGCCACCCTTACCTTAGGGTGGAAGGAGAAAGGTAAACATATTTTTATTTATTATTATTACTTTTTGAGACGGAGTTTTGCTCTCTTGCCCAGGCTGGAGTGCAGTGATGTGATCTTGCCTCACTGAAACCTCCACCCTGCCAGGTTCAAGCAATTTTTGTGCCTCAGCCTCCTGAGTAGCTGGGATTACAGGTGTGCAACACTGTGCCTGGCTAAATTTTGGTATTTTTAGTAGAGAAGAGGTTTCACCATGTTGGCCAGGCTGGTTTCACACTCCTGACCTTAAGTGATCCACCTGCCTCAGCCTCCCAATGTGTTGGGATTACAGGCATGAGCCATCACGCCCAGACTGTTAATATATTTTCAAAGAGCTACTGTCTCCATAAACAGTCTGAGTCACCCCAAATCAGCTTGTTAGCCCCATTCTGATGGTTCATCTCATGCAATCCAGCAAAAGAAATACTGAACCTCTAGCAAGAATCACTTGCTCACCAAGCTGTCCTCTGGGAACTGGCAACTGGCTACAGGACCCTAGGACAGCCCCACAGATTCGAGTACTGGGATTCCTAAGGGAATCTGGGTGACTTCACACTTTGGGCCTGGGGGGAGAGGATTGGAGAGTACCCTAATGGGTAGCGATGGGGTCCAGGGCCCCCACAGGTGTTGGTCCAGCTCAGGGCATCCTGCTGGGATGGCACTGCTGCTCTGGCTGGTCTCAGCCACGTAAGGAGGGCTTAGAAACTTTTGAAGAATTTGCTCCAACACACATGGGGAGAGGAGGACAGGATCGGGTCCCTGCTACCCTGCTCCCAGCCCAACCCAGGGCCCAGAGTTGGATCCTTTTTGCCTAGATCTGAGAGCAGAACTAACTCTCCTAATTGACTCCCGTTTTGAAAACATCTTTCCTAGAGGCCAAGTCACTGTCATTCTGACAGACTAAACACCTGGAGAAATGGACTTTTCCTTTGTGCGCTAATGCTGAACGTTTATAAATCAGGCTTTATGCAGCGTAGAAATGTGTATGTATATTGGAAACCTGTTTTTATCTGTAATACAACCAAGGGGCAACTCATTAGCAGTATTAAAAAACCATCTTCATACCTTATATATTACTCCTTAGACATTCATATTCTACTTAGAATACACTCCTGGTTTAAGCAGAATGGAACTTACCTCATTTTCATTTGATCTGTAATAGAATCTGTAGGCAACACTGTATATTTTCTTCTTTTCTTCCTGTTTAAAGGTGCTGCTTTATTATTTTAACACTTGGTTAATATTTCTTACAACCCACATTTAAATCACAGGTTCTACAGAAAACAACATTATCAAGGCCATATAGTGCAAACATTGCCACCTATATACCCTTTCTTAAGACGACAGCATTAATGCTGCTGTTACTGTTGAACTGCTCCTGTTTCCATGAGGTTAACATATAAAAATGTATTATTCATGAATGAAAATGCATTTCATATATTTTACCAATTGTTATTATTGTTCTAGAGGGGGAAATAAATGAAAATGGTGGTAGTTGTAGAAATGCATCCTTATTCAGGACTTAATATACACTACCAATTTAGACTACTTACCTTCTTCAACTTTAAGCCTTCCATTAAACTGCAAAGCTTGATGTCAGCTAAACTCTATAAATGTTAATTTAAGGTCAAGGTGCTCCTGGGAAGCATTTGAATGCTTAGAGCAGAGCCCAAGAAAACTTCTTTTCCAAGATTTATGGGATGATATGGCTCCTTTCTGAAAAATAGGAACTCTATTTCTACCTTTTCCAATCACTTTCTATTTCAAGCTCTAGGACACACTTTCCTTTATGGATCTTTCCGAGATATTTAATAGCATTCTGGAGATGTTAAAATGCAAATTTTTTCCATGTGTAATGTATAGTGTCTCTCCAATTTAAACTTCATTTAGTGATGCCAAATGCTTTGTACAGTGAGGAATGAATCATCCATAACTCAGGAGCACCTTCGTCCATAAAGACGGCCAAAGCACAGTTGCATCATTCAAAATATCCAAATTATCACAAGGTTGGATTTTTAGCCAATAATCACTTTTTCTGAGACTAAATCACATTTCAAAGTGCATTTAAGGTTTGGTTCAAAAGGGCCCACAGTCCAGTTTTCTCTGTTGTCTAAATTACCGTATGGAATAAATTTGATCACACAGGAATCTAAAGTTGCTCTCCATCTTTAGGCTACCCATGTTTCTTTCAACAGTGATCTGGAATCTTTTGGGGAAATCAGAAAGAGCAGCCTGGTTTATTATTTGCCTGGAAGCTATGGAGTCACTTCATTTCATGCATGAACGTGAGGTGCTGACAGTGAAGTCTCACAAGGAGAGAGGAAATAGCATCACCATATTCCAACTTCTTTCTGGGGTATGGAGTCAGTTAGGCCAAAGTTTATTGACTCTCCTAGGAATCCCCCATCCATAGCCACTGGTCAAGGAAAGCAAATTTAGACAGTCTCTTAAGCGTTTTTGTTTTGTTTTGTTTTTTTATTTAAATCAGTTTTATTTAAGAATTTCCAACAGTGACAACTCTTATAAAAAGCATCCAAGCACAGGACACAGAACCACAGCAAACAACATTCTTATGGGTAGCTAACAGACATTAGAACTTCCACCCTTCTTTGAGACACCTGAGTTCACTGTGAACTCTGCTTCCAAGTACTCCTGCAAAGTACATTACAAGCTCAGTCCATGTTCTCAGCTCATCAGCTTCAATTCACATTACCACACTTACATATCAGTAACAGAAGAGAACACACAACATACAGCATTCACAGCAGTTGACAAAGGGGTAGGGGAAGTACAAGTATCGTTTCACTTAACGCATTCAACTAATACAGGTTATCTAAGAACAAAAACTCACTTAAAGTCTTCCAACAGATGTGGATGTCCTTTGAATGCAAAAAACATTTGCACATTATTTGCTGTAATTGCTCTCTGCACACTCTCTCACCAAAGCAACAGGATTGAGAGACATGGCTCACCAAGTTAAAAAATATCCATAGGGACCACCAAGTCTCTGCACACGCTCTCTCCTTTTCTCACTCATACTAGCCTTTCGTGCCTCAGCACCACCATCAATCCCACACAAGGTTTCAAAAGTTCAAGCAGGCTTCTGGTTCCATATCACAGCCTTGCGTTCATAGCATTGATATGACTCCATGAAACAAAGAACAGCAGATAAAAATGGGACACTCATCATCAAAGACATGGCCTGTGATGCATAATGACGAATTCTTGAATGAGAAAGCATGTAGACAGAAGTATTCCTATGGCAGAATATTTACAGCACTACTTTCAATGAAGTGCTTGTTCCATAAACATTTGAAATGAGATGAACTGCAGAGATTAAATGAAGGCTTCATATTGTGCTTTTGTTTATGAGGGGAGACAAGTGTTAAAAAACAAAACAAAAGAACCAAACACTGTGACACCATGATCTCCCAAAAGGAGATTTTCTTAAGGAAAAAAATCCATATGGTGGGGTTCAAATTAAAACAAGGAGTAAAGAATGTAGTTCTAGTCCATAGTTTCCATTTTGAACATGCAAAGAATTCATTTGACAAGTCCAGGGATAAAATATTACAGGAGAAACACCTTGATATCAATTGTGTGTTAATTTACCAATAAGGCAAATAGCAGTTCACTTTCAATCACTCAATATTTAAACCTTTCATGTAACAAAACTTATTTTTATTTATTTATATATTTTTTTTATTTTTTGAGATGGAGTCTCATTCTGTCACCCAGACTGGAGTGCAGTGGCACAATCTTGGCTCACTGCAACCTCCGCCCACCACGTTCAAGCGCTTCTCCTGCCTCAGCCTACCGAGTAGCTGGGATTACAGGCGTCTGCCACTGCACCCAATTAATTTTTGTATTTTTAGTAGAGACGGGGTTTCACCATCTTGGCCAGGCTGGTCTTGAACTCCTGACCTCGTGATCTACCTGCCTCAGCAAAAGTTCTGGGATTACAGGTGTGAGCCACCTTGCCCAGCTCATGTAACAAAACTTACACATTTCCTTTAGCTCTTCATATATATATATTTATATATATATATATATTTATATACTTTAAGTTCTAGGGTACATGTGCACAACATGCAGGTTTGTTATATATGTATACATGTGCCATGTTGGTGTGCTGTACCCATTAACTTGTCGTTTACATTAGGTATATCTCCTTATTGCTGACTATACTCCACACCGAACAAACCAATTTTGAAAATTCTTAGTACACATGTATTTTACAATATACTTATCATGAGTTTAGAAAATTTTGAATTTCCCACCATTCTATACTAACCAACCACAACCCCACTGCCTACATTCCCCAGCCAGAAGACTTAGAATCCATGCTTCAGCCAAAGCCTCCATTAAAACCACTGCCCGATGCTGCATTTGATGCTGATCCCCAACCAATTTCTGCACCAGAATTAGAATCACCATAGGAGTTATTTCCAGAACCGAAGGCCTGGTTTGGCTCCCTCTGCATGTTGCTTTGGCTTTGGTTATTACCCGATGGGCCTGACTGGTTCTGCTGGCTGGCTAACATGCCCATCATACCCCAACTGCTCTGTAGCACTGCCTGGGCTGCAGCCATTATGGTTGGATTAATGTTGAATGCACCAAAGTTTATCCCACCACTGATATTACTACCTTGTTTCCCAAACCAGCTCCACCCCCTCTACTATTACCAAATCCACCCTGATTTCCAAAGCCACCTGGATTACCACCAAATCTTCCACTTCTTTCTATTACTATTGTGCTTAGGTTTGGCATTGGATATATGAATGCTGATTCCTTTAATGATCAAGTCCTCTCCACACAAAGACAGTAGAAACTGATCATCTGCAAATGTAACAAAGGCAAAGACCCTGAACGGCTTGAGGATGAAGACATCCACCACTTCCCCATACTGACAGAACTGCCACAGCTCATCCGCATTCATGTCCTCTGTTCAGTGCCCCACGAACACTTTTCTGCTTCTCAAAGGCTTATCTGGGCTTTGCTTCGAATTGGGAAGTTTACAGTCATACCATTGTTCATCTATCATATGCTGCTGTGACATTACTTTCACCTGTGTTTCATATTCCATAAAACAAATGAAGCCAAACCCCTTTGAATGACCAGTCTTAATATCTTTCTTGATCTGCACCATAAGAGCTTCTCCAAAGGTACTAAAATATTCTTTCAGGTCCTGCTCAGTTGTTGTCCATGGGAGACCCAACACTATTAAATTGGATGTTTTCTGGACTGCTCTTTTCACGTGCACCGCTGATGAAGCGTCTGTCTCATCCATTTTTCTTTTTTTATCTTTAGGATAGTTGACAGCATACACCAGATTTCCCCAGCCAGCATCGGGGGCATGAAGAATTCCTTCCACCAGCCAGACACCTCTCATACATTGAGACACTGGATTCCTGTCGCGAAACCCACATGCCCCTGGAAACTGGGCTGTAACCGTGGACAGCAGCACTGTCCCATCGTCTTCTGATGGTATTTCAACAGGCTCAACCATTCTCATCTTTGGTTACCCGAATATATTCAGACATCTTTTACTTTTCTGCAAGGCCACTGCTGGGAAGCCCAACAGGGACACCAAGGCAGCGACCGTTTTGCCCCCACTTTGAAGCGTTTTATATAACATTTTATATAACACATTTCCTAGACCAAGTGACAAAAGGCCAGCCAATATACAAGCTATCCAGAGGTTTATTAGGTGGTTTGACAGAACAGCTTTGTCTAGCCAGGGATGATGTTGATTAGCCAGGGCAATGAGATTTTTCTCTCAGGAATTTGGAAGTGAAATAAAACACAGAGCTGAGCAATTAGCAGAGGGGTTGAAGGTGAAAGGACTCGCAGAGAAGGCCGTTTGCAGAGGCCATTAAGCAGTAAAGGTTACAAATGAGCAGACACTCTAATAATGCCATAGTCATAAAGCATAAAACACACATGTAGAAAGAAATTCCTCAGAAACAGGAGAGAGAAGTTAAGTCATGTTAATCACAAAACACCAGAATACAAACCTTCTCCGTGAGGCCTTGAGGTAGGCCTTTTTCTAATACCCTGAGGCACTCACTCTCCTCATTCCCATATGTTTTTTTTCACCATAAATGTCTTGTTAATTGACATAATCTGAGTTCTTCTTACAGAACCAACAGAGAGGAGCGGGATGGTCACTTATGGAGCTGCTTGTAAGGCTGAGAAAGTAACTCAGGCACTCTTATCATCTGATGGAGGCCTCCTCCTGTCTCATAACTGACAAAAGGTGAAATTATACAGACTTCACAATAATCATGGCATTCCTGAGGGAAGTCCTGTCTAAATAGCACCACCTTTTTGGTGGAAAGGAGACACCTGGAGGTTGGCGTGGATGTGCCTGGCAGCAGCAACATGAGGAATTCGGGTGGATCCAGAAAAACTGCCACCCTGAGAGCCTGAGCAAAGAAAGTCAGCCTTATACTTACTCTTAGTGCTTTCCCCTAGTTGATGCTATAAGGCCTCGCTTTCAAGACAAATGTACACCTTGAGTTCCTTCTCTTGGTTAACTGAGTCTAGAAGAAAGATGCCAGAAGGAAAGAGTCTCTTAGAGTCCTTGACAGAACAGACTTGCTCTAACCAGTGTTGGGTTCCCATTAGAAACTCATTCTCTCTGGGAAAATCTGGTCTAAAATAATTAGAAATAAGATGGGGAGTGAAATTCCAGATAATCCAAGCAGTCTTATTTGTACAGTGGTGGACTGTGGTAGAAAGTACTGGGGTAAGAATTTAGAGCCTATCTGTGACTCATCTCATTTCACACCTCTGGGCCTCAGTTTCTTCATGCCCTCTGCTACCTGCAAGCTAAAGACCCAGGAAAGCTGGTGATATCAATCCCACTGTGAGCCCAAAGGCCTAAGAACTGGGAGCATTAATGGGGTAAGTCCTAGTTTAAGGGCAGGAGAAGATCAATGCCTCAGCTTAAATAGTCAGGTGCAGAGAAAGAATTCAACCTCACTTCACCTTTTTGTTCTATTTGGGCCCTCAAGAGGTTAGACAATGCCCACTCACGTTGTGAAGAACAATCTGCTTTGCTTAGTCCACCAATTCCAATGCTGATTTCCTCCAGAAACACCCTCACAGACATGCCAAGAAATCATGTTTAACCAGATATCTGAGTATCCTATACCCCAGTCAAGTCAACGTATAATTAACCATCACACTGCCCATAGGTAAGAAATAGTTCATGGATTATTTACTTATTTATTACCTCTTTCTAAAAACCATCTAAGACAGATTTATATAATCATAGTTTTTTGGTTTGAAGAACCTTCCAAAGTTTTTAGAACAGTCACTCAACTGAGATGTGTAACATACATTTGTATACTATCCAAAAATGTGAGAATATTCTCACATTTTTGGATAGCGTTCTTCAAAAGTTTATTCATTTACTCATCTATTAAACAAATATATAGTCACATTCTATGATGTACTTGGAACTATGGTAGCCGCTGGGAATATAATGAGGAATAAGATGTGGTCCTCACACTCAAGCAGATTTTCCTCCAGTAAAAAGATGGGGTTGGGCGTGGGGCTCACTCCTATAATCCCAGCACTTTGGGATACCAAGGCAGGCAGAACTCCTGAGGTCAGGAGTTCAAGACTAGTTTGGTCAACACGGTGAAACCCCGTCTGTACTAAAAATACAAAATTAACTGGGTATGGTGGCACACGCCTGTAATTCCAGCTACAGGAGGCTGAGGCAAGAGAATCGCTTGAACCCGGGAGACGGTGGCTGCAATGAGCCGAGATCATGCCACTGCACTCCAGCCTGGGCAGCAAAGTGAGACTCCGTATCAAAAAAAAAAAAAAAGATGGAAAAGTAAACAGCCAAGTACAATACAGTGTGATGAGTTAGTTGATTAGGCACGCACAGAGGGTGCTACACAGGAGTGTACCCACAAGGAGGAATAGTACTGAGTCTTGGGGTGTTGTGGACCAGAGGAAGAAAGAACGAGTTAGTAAGGCAAAGGCAGAAATGGGAAGTGTGTGGGGGTGGGTGCACATGAATGTACACACAGTATGTGTGCGCATGTACATATGCTTTCTTTTTGTACCTCTGCATGTGTGGATTTTGAGGGCAGCTAGTTTCAGGCAAAGAGCTACATGTGCAGAAGCCCAGGAGTTAGGAAGAAATGGTGACTTAGGAAAGTGGCAAGTAGTTCTTTGTAAATAGAGCTTAAATGTGGGGGGCAAGAAAAGGTTAGAGATTGAAGCAGGGGCCCTTAAGCATTTGGATTTTGTTTTTGTGGTAATCAAAAGTTATTGAAGGCTTTTAGTGGGGGAATCAGTTTTCCTTTTTGGAAATACTACTTTGTCTGCAATGTGGATGAAAGAATTGAAGCAGCAAAGCTGAAGTCAGGAAGACTAGCTTGAGACAGTTGCAGAAACTCAGATGAAAGATAATGGAATTTTGAATGAAGTGGAATCAGTGAGGATGGAGGAGCTGCCCTTGGCACCCGCAAGCAGATAGTCCAAGCAGATCTGCCCCCAATGCAGATATAGGCTGCCCTCCTCTATTCTCTCACCGAATACAATACATATTGTTTGCATTTATCATGATCTATTATAATTGTTTGCTTGCATGTCTTTCCCACTGGACAGTAACTTCCTTTAAGTGAATAAATGCTGATTTCCATCTTGAATCTAGTTTCCCAGAGCTCTAACCGATACCTGGCAGTTTCTTCAATGTTTGTTGAAGGAGAAACATGCATCCCTTATACGTTCCACCCATTTTCCTAGTTCTACCACTTGGCAACCACAAGGCACATATTTAAACCCACTTTCTATTTATTTTATTTGATTTTTTTGAGACAGAGTCTTACTCTGTTGTCCAGGCTGGAGTCAAGTGGCACTATCTCGGCTCACTGCAACCTCCGCCTCCCAGATTCAAGTGACTCTCCTGCCTCAGCCTCCCAAATAGCTGGGATACAGGCCCCACCACCATGTCCAGCTAATTTTGTATTTTCAGTAGAGACAAGGTTTCACCATGTTGGCCAGGCTGTTCTCAAACTCCGGATCTCAAGTGATCCACCCGCTTTGGTATCCCAAAGTGCTGGGATTACAGGAGTGAGCCACCGTGCCTGGCCTCAGCCCCTAATTTCTGTTTAAAGTCTCTTCAGAGTTACCCTTTCCACTTCCAGGGTCAACAACTTAATCCTTTCAACAGTTCTTTGTCTGACTTGGTTTTGAATCCTTCATAATCCTACTTCCAGTTTACCTACTTATACCAAACTCCCAGGACAGTGCACTTGATTTCTGGCATCTTGGAAGATACAAGCCAAGCTCCAGAAGACAAGTGAGATGGAATAACCTAGCCTATGCTGTTAACCAATGTCTATCTGCAGTTTGCATGATCTTCTTTTCCAAAGACCAAGCTAAAGGCTAAAGCAAAGACAAAGCACTTGAAGGAAATGACCAGTTTTGTCATACATTCTACGAGAATGTCCTCTATGTAAAGATTGCGGAAGGAGTGAGAAGCTGTGGAGGAAGGTTCCAGGTAGGCAGGAGTGAATCCAGCCCCAATAACAAAGAATAAAAGGAAATGCAAGCAGTTGAAATGAGAACCCAAGAGGGTTCTTGGGTTCATTGCTTTTTATCCCTTAGGCTGCCGAAACACAGAGTATCAACTTCAATCCCACTCACAAGTTACCCAACCACCTCTCTCCCACAAAACTAAAATATTTAACATTCCTAGTTATTTTTCTTTAGATATACATGTATAGGCACAGACTTTCTGGCTGGAGAAGGAGAGAGACAGCAATATTGAAGAATAAAAGTTCCATTGTTCTGTTGCTTCTAAAGTAAATGATGGAAATTATAAGCTAATTTACATATGGGAGATTAGCAGAGTATCCCTTTATTCCTATTAATATATTTTCCCTTTCTAATTATAAAGATTTGAATCTTTTTAAAACAACTTTATACAAAACATTTGTGTGGATATAAGAAATGCATGTTAAATGCTAATTCTGGATGAGTTATTTGCATAACCTTACAAAGGAGCTAAATTGCTTGTATTTAATAATAAATAGAGAGTTTAAAAAGGATTGCGGATATCTTGAGAGAACGTGAAACAGAGAAAAAATTTGCTTCTATTTTAAGATATGGAACTTTTTTCCACTTTGAATTTAAAACTACTCTCCACCCTCTAGGGAAAACTTGTCCTAACTTTCTGATAAGCTTAATATTCCAAGTCTCCTGTAACATGACAATTCAAATACATTGAAGGTGAAGAGCTAATCTGTTTTTAAATGAACATGGATAATTTTCAAAAGACAATAAACTGCATCTAAAATAGTTTTGCATTTGAAAAGTGGAGACTTTTGAAGATTATAGATTCTGCATATGTTAGCAAAATGAAGAGAATTGTGGAAATTATCCAGGGAATTCAGGGAGAATCAAAATTTATAAAGAAAAAAAGATTAAAGTATTTTTGTTAAGTATGAGATTTGACAGTGCTCATGAATCAGATAGTAGTCTTCACTCCTGCAGGAGAAACATGATAGTAGGTGAAATACACATGAAATAAGTATGATAAATACTTCTAAATTTCATTTGATGTTTATGCTCTTTGAAATCAGGAACCAGCCTCTTCCTTACCAGCATTCAATACAGTAGACACTTTATCTTTCTTCCCTTCTCCCCTTAACTCTTTCCTTAATTGACACCATCCTTTCTTGGGTTTCCTTCTATCTCTTTGCCAAACACTCCTTGTGGATCCCATCTCCTTTTGACTTCTAATTGTTGCCTTTCCCTAGGATATATTCCTGAGCTCTCTTTTCTTCCTTATTGCCCTCTTTCTAGGGAATCTCTTCAGTTCCCATGACTTTAAATTCCATTTATACGCTCTTGAATACCAAATTTACATCCAAAACCTCTCCTCAGAGTTTGGGTTTGCAGGTTCCTATTAGCTACCTCCTCTCAGATGTCTCCCAGCATCTCAAAAGCAACAAGGCAGTCCCAAACCACATAGTCAAGGCAGCCCACCACTCCTATCTCCCCAAACTCCTCCACTTCAGCAATGACACTCATTCTGGTTACACCATATCAACACAGTATCTCTGTCATTTCTACATTAAAAATGTACATCAAATCCTTCCACTGTTCTTCACTTCCACCACTGCCACTCTAGTCTAAGCCACCATCTCACATTGACTATTTTGCAGGCTTCTCTACTGGGTACTGACATAACTCCAGCAACTAGTTTTCTCCACAACAACTACAGTCATCTTCTTATGTCACAGATTGCTACTGGCTGCCTTTCCTTCGAGTTAACAAGCAAATTCTATACCCTACTGCAAAATGGCTACTCTGGATTGCCATGAGTTTGATCTGATCTGTAAACATGTCACTTTTCTATTAAAACCCATTCACTGGTTTCCTACTGCATAAGAATAAAATCCAAACTCCTTACCATGGTCTACAATGACCCCCACATGAGTTGGCTCTTTCCTGTCTGACAAAACTCAATTACTCAACAATCTCCTGGCCCCTTCCCCTTTCTCACTACTCTGCAGCCACACTGACCTCTTTCAATCCTCAAATGCCCCATGCTTTTTCCATTCTCAGGAACTTTACATACGTTGTTCCTCTATTGCCTTCCTCTACAGCCCAGTGCAGTGGTGAGAGAAAGGGCCAGCTGGGCTTCCTGGGTCGAGTAGGGGCTCAGAAGGCTGTGAAACTCACTCATTTCCTGTATCAGGACTTACTTTGGTCCTGGATGGATAATATTGAAGATAGATTCTTAAACTATTCCTAACCCCAGGATTTGTGCATGTGTTTTCTTCCCCAAGAAAGCTATAAACAGTGAAAATTTTGCTGTTAAGTTTCCCTGTGTCCTTCTCTCCCTCTCTCCCTCCCCCCTCCCCGAAACTAAAGTAAAAGGAACGTTAACTGCCCATTTTTCTGTGACCAGAGGACCTTATCTATACTCCCAATCCCAATTCCTTGTGAACATACTTTGTAAAGTCCTGTAAGATGCTGTCTCCTTTGCCATGCCGCTGCAAGGTCATAAAATAGATAAAACCCAAGTTGCAATTCCGGTTTTCCTCAAGATCTAAGACATGTCACAAATGGTTGTCTTTGTTTCTACCTCTGGTAATATCTTCCCACCACATGTATTTCCCACCTTAAAGAGTTTAAAAGGCAATTGTATAATCTAACTCTGGCTACCTGTTCAGGACCCCTTCCACGCTGTGGAAGCTTTGTACTTTCATTCTGCTCAATAAAGTCCACGACTTTTCTCTCTATCGGTCCTTGTCTCTATCATTCACCGCAGTCAGCTGCCACACCAATTCTTTGGTGAGGCTAGGCAAGAACCTTAGGTGTTACATTTTGGCAAGCCAGCCAGGAGTCTCCAGGAAAGACATCTAGATTATCACGTGGCGAGTATGATCGGACCTCTTCCGCTTGCTATTCTGTCCTGTCTTCCTTAGAATTCAGAGGCTAAACCAGGCACCTATTGGCCACTTAAAGGCAATTAGTGCAGCCACCTGACTAAAGACACAGGTGTCAGGCTGTCTGGAAAAGGGCTAACAACCCCCGACCCTTTGGGGTTGGGACTGTCGGTTGGCCTGGAAACAGTTACAACTCTTTTGCTTTCTGTGGTGGTCCCAAAGTACACCCGGGAGTGCTCAGCAGATGTCTCAGTCTCCCAGATATCCTGGTTGAGACCATGGCCCTGCCAGAGGCTCCCCCTACACGTGCTGCTAAGCATAAGACAGCCACATCTTCTGACTCCTGCCTCCTGGGTCCTAATGTCCAGCAGTTAGACTTCTTTTTTCATCTCATAAGCAAGCTTATTCCCGCTAGGCAGGATCAAGATTCCCTATTTAGAAGTCTTAAATTCTTGGGGTGGTGCCCAGAAGATCCCTGTTCATAGTTCCCTCCAGGGTTTAGGCAGGTGTCGCCATCTGATGGCTCTTTTGAAGGGCCAGTTCCCCACCATAGTGTATGGTTCCCCACATCAGGACAGTTTAAAGAGGTCTGTAATTTTCATGTGGATAGAAGCCTTAGGGCATTTCCTCCATTGCTCCCCAGATAAACTTTCCCCTTCCTTGGCGCCTCTCAAGTACAATCTGTGGTACATAGGCACAGGTCTTAGAGCCATTGATTTGTTGTTTCAACCATTCAATAATTGGTATTGGATGGGAGAAAATACAGTCAGTTGGGACACAGGATGCTGGTACTGCCTTGAGAGAGGGACTTACTCCTTTGATGGTAAGTGGGGACAGAAGGCTAAAGTACAGCAGCTGTTCTCTTGGCCCTGGCCTAGAGGACATCCACCACCCCCTTTAAGCTTACTTAGTAAGCCTCCTGTTGCTAATTCAGAGATTTCTCCTTGAAAACAGTTTTATGGCCAGGCCCACGAAAATTGGGCCTTAGCATGCAAGCATCAGTGGACCCAGGCCTTGCCACCCTGGAACAGGTAGGATGCATTGGCAGAAGGACCACAATAAATCCAACAGTCCTTGTGCCCCATTTAGTGGTCAATGGGCGCACAGCGGGGGTAAGGGAAGTTTCCATCCCGCCGGTAAACATGGTTAAATCCAGTAGACAGAGAGCTCAGGAAAAGTGGCCATGAGCTTTGAGCACAATTGGGCCAGACCCTTAGGGGATGCCCTAAGGGAAGATGAGTCCCAGGACTAACCAGGACTGCGGGCATCCCTGTGTTTAAAATTCCAGATGGGCACCACACCTTCAAAACCAGACACTCCCTTAAGATGTATCCTGAATAACTGGGACAAATTCACCCTGACACCTTAAAAAGAAGTAGCTGATTTTCTTCTGTACCAATGCCTGGCCACAGTACCCCTTACAAAATGGAGAATCTTGCCCCCTGAGGGAAGTATTAATTATAACACCATTCTACAACTGATCTCGTCTGTAAACAGGAAGGTAAATGGAGTGAAGTTCCTTATGTACAGGCTTTCTTTGCCCTTTGTGACAATACTGCCCTGTGCCAAACCTGCAAGCTTTGCCCAAATGACAGAGGCCCACAATTGCCCCCATACTCAGGCCCTCTTCCCTCAGCCCCACTCTCCTCAGTCCATGTCTCTATCACTCGCCACGATCAACCACCACACCAATTCTTTGGCGTGGCTAGGC
Organism: Colobus angolensis palliatus; assembly: GCF_000951035.1. Classification (NCBI taxonomy): domain Eukaryota; kingdom Metazoa; phylum Chordata; class Mammalia; order Primates; family Cercopithecidae; genus Colobus; species Colobus angolensis. The sequence goes on along the minus strand of NW_012115355.1, from coordinate 350,840 downwards.
AAGAACCTTAGGCATTACAGTGGCACATGCCTGCAGTCCAGCTACTCAGGAGGCGGAGGCAATAGGATTGCTTGAGTCCAGGAGATCTGAGCTATATCACGTGATGACTGTGCCTGTGAATAGCCACTGCACTCTAGCCTGGACAATATAGGGAGACCCTCATCTCTAAATAAATAAATAAAAATAGAGGTCTTCCTCTGCAATATGTAACACCATGTATTATGTGTTTGTTTCCTTTAATGCACTTAGCATAATTTATATTTATTTACTTGTCTATTCTGTTCTTGTTTTGATACTCTTTCTAGACTATTAACACTCTAAGGGCAAGGATTAAATTTGTTTTATTCCCTAAAGTACCCAGGGCTTAGTACAGTAGCTGTCACACAATAGGCCTTCAAACATTTCTGTAGAATGAGTAAAGGAATGAAGAAATGAAGAAGCTGTGACAATTACAGCGATAAAGTGTTTTACCAAATTCTTAGGGAGTGAATAAAACTAGTCAACTTCTTAGCATCTGGAAACTCAGTGGTGGATGGCTGTAGTTTGCTACTTGAGAACTTGATACACTTTAGGGAAGAAATTATGTTCTATAGCAGTATTTTCATGTCTGGAGAATATTAAAAGTTCTGTCATGTAACTTTTCAAAATGTCAAATGCCTATTGTATTAAGGTTTTTAATGTTTTTAAATGACTTAAGCTAAACTGCATTCTCATTATTTACTCACAAAACCTTTGCATGGCCCTAAGGAATAGAGTCAAGGCCTACAAGCACACAGAGGAAGTCAGCACACAGAGGTGGAAATGGGCTGTCATTACAGGTCTCCAATTTTCCTGGCATGAGACGGAAAAACATCATAGCAAGGTGACTGCAGAAGAGAATTACTCACCAGTGTGGGCTGGGACCAGATAACTTTAAGAGGACATGATTCAATGACTCTCAACATAGGCAATGAGTTGATGTAGTTCCTTGGACTTCAATGCTATTTTCTTTGTTCTGATATAATTTTTCGAGACCTAAATATTGCTTCTGGGGTTATACAGAATAATAACCTATGCAAGGCCAATGTCAAATCCTTGACAATTAAAAAAAAAAATGTATTGAGATCTGCCAGAAAATAGCCTCTGCACTGCTAATTCCCTCTGAGTGACATTTCAAAGCTGATTACTTAGCCCCACTCAGACAGATACCCCACTAGAATCAACATCCTCGTGTTAGCCTAATAGGGATTTTGCCTTAATAACAAATATAGAATTGGTTCTTAGTGATAATTATGATAATAATTTTCAAAAGACAAGTCTTTCCCTTAATAAATAATCCTTTTCTAAGAGCAAGCATCCTTCAATCTTACCTCTGCTGTTTTTCAAATTAACATTTTAAAAAATCAATTTTGATACTTGAGACTTATGCAAGGATAAGCGGAACTCAGAAGTGACAGATTCTGCTTTTATGTGGATATAGATGTGTACCTGATGCCAACAGTAGGGGCAAAATAAGCAAATTTACTCATTAAGGTGTTCTTTAATCTTCAGATGTCAAACATAAGCTCCAATTTATGTTAAACTAAATATCCCATCTTCCTCTTTAATTAATTAAAACTAACAAAGGCTATCATATCAGCATATTGTTATAATTATAGCTTAAAACAAAACAAGTGATATCTCACTGAGGTTTTGATTTGCACTTCTTGATTAGTGATGAAGAGCATTTTTTCATATGCCTTTTGGACATTTGTATGTACTCTTTGGAGAAATGTCTATTCAAGTCCTTAACCAACTTTTTAATCATGTTATTAGTTTCTTTGCTACTAAGTTGTAGGAGTTTCTTAATATTTTGGAGATTAGCCCCTTGTCAGATACATGGTTTAAAATTATTTTCTCCCATTCTATCAGTTGGCTTTTCACTCTGTTGACTCCTTTGCTGTGCAGAAGCTTTTTAGTTCCATGTAGTCCTACTTGTTTATTTTTGTTTTTATTACCTTTGCTTTTTGGTGTCCTATATATTGTCTTAGTCTGCTCAGACTGCTATAACAAAATACCACAAGCTGGGCATGGTGGCTTGTGCCTGTAATCCCAGCACTTTGGGAGGCTGAGGCAGGTGGATCACAAGGTCAAGAGATCAAGACCATCCTGGCCAACATTGTGAAACCCCGTCTCTACTAAAAATACAAAAATTAGCGTGGCATGGTGGTGTGCGCCTGTAGTCCCAGCTACTAGGGAGGCTGAGGCAGGAGAATTGCTTGAACACAGGAGGCAGAGGTTGCAGTGAGCAGAGACGGTGCTGGTGACAGAGCAAGATTCTGTCTCAAAAGAAACAAACAAAAACAAACAAACAAACAAACAAACAAACCTACATTCTGAGTCACTTATAAACCACAGTAGTTTATTTCCAACAGTTCTGGAGATTGGGAAGTCTTACATCAAGGCACCAGCAGATTCAACATCTAGTAGAGCCCACTTCCTCATACATGGCCATCTTCCACTGTTACTTCCATGTGTTCCACTTCACCAACAAGGGTAAGAGCTCTTTCTGGTCTCTTTCATAGGGGCACTATTCCCAATCAGGAGAGCTCCATCTTTATGACCTAATCACCTCCCAAAGGCCCCATCTCCAAATACTCTCACATGGGGGTATTAGGTCTCAACATAGAAATTTGGGAATACAAACATTCAGCCTATAGTTTCCATGAAAGCATTGCTGAGACCAATATCAAGAAGCTTTTCTCCTATGTGTCCTTCTAGGAGTTTTATAGCTTCGGGTCTTACACTTAAGTCTTTAATCCATTTCCATTGATTTTTGTGGATGGCATAAAATAAAGGTCCTATTTCATTGTTTTGCATGTAGATATCTTGTTTTCCCACATCATTTACTAGTCTCAAAGAGACTATTCTTTCCCTACTGTGTCTTCTTGGTACCCTTTTCAAAGAAGAGTTGACCATATATGTATGGATTTATTTCTGGAGTCTCTATTTTGTTTCATTGGTTTATATGTCTGCTTTTACATTAGTACTATACTGTTTTGATTACTTTAGCTTTGTAATATATTTAAAATCAGAAAGTGTGAAGACTCCAACTTGGTTCCTCTTTCTCAAGATTGATTTAGTTTTTCTTTCAGTCTTTCTCAAGATTGATTAGTCTTTTGTAGTTCCATATAGATTGGAAAATGTAGAAGAGTTGGTAAGGATGTAGAGAAGTTGAAACCCTTGCATACTGTTGTTGGGAATGCAGAATGCTACAGCTGCAATGGAAAACACTATGGATTTCCCTCAAAAAATTAAAAATACATTTATCATATCATCCAGCAATTTCACATTGAAACATTTGTCCCAAATAACTGAAATCAGGATCTCAAAGATATATTAGTACTTCCATGTTGACACACAATTTACAACAGCCAAGATGTGAAAACAAATCTGTCTGAATGGATAAAGAAAATGTGGTATATACATATAATGGAGTATTATTTGGCCTTTAAAAAGAAGGATATCCTGTCACTTGCAACAACATCAATGAACCTGGAAGACGTTATGTTATTGAAATATTTCGGGCACAAAAAAACAAATACTGCATGATTCCACTTATATGAGGTATCTAAAATAGTTAAATTCATAGAATCAAAGAATGTAACAGTGGTTTCCAGGGACTAGGGGAAGGGGGGAATGGAAAATTAGTAATCAACAAACAATGTTTCAGTTAAGCAAGATGAATTTTTAGAAATCTGCTGCATAACATTGTACTTATAGTCAACAATACTGCATTATACATCTTAAAAATTTAAGAGGGTGATTTCATATTAAGTGTTCTCACCATAATAAAATAAAATTTTAAAAATACATAAGGCAGGTGGTTGGATGACTTGAGGCAATTTAACACTTCCTGTTTCCATCAGCCATCTCCCATTCTACCTCTTATAAATATATAATTAAGTAAAAACAGAACATTTGCTAGGCTATAGCTATAAGTCCACAGCCATCCCTTAAATTCACATTCCTGCCTCCAAACTGCTCATATATGGAAACTCTGGACCCATCATTGGAGACAGGCAACATGGTGAGGCTGCTGAAATTGTGCAGAGGTTCTTAAAGAGTACAGATGATACACGAAGTAAAAAGAAATTATTTAGGCAGTTAGGGTAAGAGAGTCTTCGGTAAGGCTTCCCTTTTAACAAAAAGCAGCCCCCAAATATTTTCTTTTCTAACAAAGAACAGCTGTAAAATTGAGCTGCAGACACAGATAAGCAAGCTGGAAACTTGCACGAGTGAATGGCAGCAGCTGTGTCAATAGGAAAAGGCCACCTGGGGGCCAGGCATGTTCAACATGGAGGCTCCATCTTTCCTTTTGTCAACCACCTGTACAGTAAAGGAACAGGCAACACAGCACCAACCAGGCAGAGAACCCACCTGCATAATAAAAGATTAGGGTGGAGCAGCCAGCTTCTTTACGTGCTATGTAAATGGCACACCTGGTCTGACTAATCTTTTGGGCTCTATGTAAACTAGACACTGCCTCCTCAAGCTCGTCTACAAAGCTACATGCATTTCATCTGGGAACTGGCAAACCATTTTTCTCCAGGACCCTGCTCTGCACAGAGAGTTCTTCTCTTTCTTTTGCCTACTAAACTTCCACTCTTGAGCTCACTAAGGTGTGTCTATGTCCTTGATTTCCTTGGTGTCAGGCAACGAACCTTGGGTATTACCCCAGATGAATGACATTGCTTCACAGAGTAAAGAAAAAAAGTTGCTGGGAGTCAGTGGCAGCCCCTAAAGTGCTCTTATGACACTGTCTCTTGTTACATCATCATAGGTACACATCCTTTCAGTATCAAGAAGATAGCCAATTTTCACTGTTACAATGGTGAGAGCACTGAATGAAGTGCTGAAAAAGTAGTAATTCTGTTATGCCACTAGTAGCTGCAGATCTTTACCCAAGGTCTTAGTTTCCTCATCTTAAAATGGAATGTGTTGAATTTCTGCTTTTGGGAAAATAGAGTAGATGTATTTTTCCTGTTTGTCCTGTTAAACACAACTTTAAAACCCTGAGCATTACACATAAAACAAATACAAGAAGACACTGAAATGTAGAGAGAAGACAGACCAACAAGAGATTTTTGGACATGGGAAAAGAAATGGAGATGAATTTCCTAAATTTTCTTTTAGCCTCATATATCCCAGACTTAGAGCTGAAGCAACCAATAATATTGGAATGCCAGTGGGCTCAAACAAACAAAAAAGCCACAAAAAAACCTGCTCTCTCTAGCCAAAGACAGAAAAAAGACAGTCTAGCAAGGCAGAAAGCTTTTAGACAACAAGAGCAAAATACCACAGTTAAGACTGTGGTCCCAACCTCACTCGTGCCTGCAAAGGCTGATTTAGGAGCTGAGACTTTCAATCACACATCACTGTAGCTAGATGCCCCAAAACCCCCACCAGAGGGCTGTTTGAGAAGGCCAAGTAACAAGCCAGGACATCCATTCCTGCTGACTGGTTATAAATCCCCTCTCCTGATAGCAACACTGGAAATCATTTGAAAGTCTGTAGTTCCACCTCCATTCAGTGGTAATGAGGCACCACTCCCTGTCCCTGCTGGAGTGGTATCAGAAGAGGCCCAGAGGATAGTGGGGGCTTTCACCATTAACTAGTAACAATAAGGCCATCTCCACTGCAGTGTCAACAGGGACCACAGAGGAAACCATAAGTCCCACAGTTTCAGCAGTAATGTGAAGCACCTCTTTTCCCCAGGTGTCAAATGAGGCTGGTGGGAAACTTTGACTTCTACCTCCACCTGGCAGGATTTCCTCCCCTTTTCCTGACAGAGAAAGATAGTTAAAGTAAAATGCTTAGATAAGATCCAGAGTCTCATTTAGAAAACATAAAAAGGTTAAGATTTTATTTGAAAATCACTCATCATAACACAAAGACCTGAGCAACATAGCAAGAACCTATCTCTACAAAAAATAAAAATAAAAAAATTAGGTGTGGTGGCATGCACCTGTAGTCCTAGCTACTTGGGAGGCTGACACAAGAGGATAGCTTGAGCCCCGGTGATTGAGGTTACAGTGAGCCATGATTGTACCACTGCACTCCAGTCTAGGTGAGAGTACAAGAGCTCATTGCATTAAAAAATGAAAAATAAAAATAAGACCTTAAACTGAATTAAAAACACTAACAATAATGCCAACAGTGAGATGACAGAGATGTTAAATATTACCTGACAAAGATATTAAAGTAGCCATCATAAAAACACTTCAATGAACAGTATAAACACTTTTGAAACAAATGAAAAATAGAAAGTCCCAGAAAAGAAATAGAAAATGTAAAAAGGAGCCAAAGGGGAACTTTATAACGTGAAAATACAATAACTGAAATAAAATGAGTACAATAGTAGAATGGAGAAAAAGAAAGAATCAGTGAACTGGAAGACAGAGCAAAAGAAATTACTTAATCTGGTCAGGTACAGTGGCTCACGTCTGTAATCTCAGCACTTTGGGAGGCCGAGGCGGGTGGACCATGGGCTCAGGAGTTCGAGACCAGCCTGACCAACATGGTGAAACCCTGTCTCTACTAAAAATACAAAAAATTAGTCGGGCATGGTGGCAGGCACCTGTAATCCCAGCTGCTCGGGAAACTGAGGCAGGAGAATCGCTTGAACCCAGGAGGCAGAGGTTGCAGTGAGCAGAGATCACGTCACTGCACTCCAGCCTGGGCAACAGAGCGAGATTCCATCTCAAAACCAATAAATAAACAAATAGATAAACAAATAAAAGAAATTACCCAATCTAAACAACAGAGAGATAACAAACTAAAAAATAAAATGAAAAGAGCCTGAAAGACATGGTGAACTGTAACAAAAGATCTAACATTTGTGTCATGCCAGTTCTGAAGGAGAAGAAAAATAAGATTTCTCTAAGTACTTTAAAAAGTAATAATTTATACTTTAAAAAGTACTCGAAGACATAATGAGTAAATACTGCCCAAATTTGGCAGAAAATGTAAGTCGATAGATTCAAAAGGCTGGGGAAAGCCCAGGCTGGGGAAAGCCCAGACAGGACAAAACCCAAAGAAATGCACGAAAAGACACATTAAAAGATTAAACTTCTGAAAACTATAGAAAAAGAAAAAATCTTGAAAGCAGCTAGGAAAAAATGACACCTCACCATTGGGGGAAAAATAATTCAAATGACAGTAGATTGCCCATCAGAAATCATAAAGGTCAGAAGCATTAAGAAATCACAAAATATACTAGACTGAATAAAAATGAAAAAAGACCATGCCAAAATTTGTGTGGCACACCTAAAGCAGTGATGAGAGGGAAATCTATAACACTAAAAGCATAAGTGAATAAACAGAAAATTCTCAAATCAATACTATAACATTCCATCTCATCGACCTGATAAAAGAAGAACAGAATAAACCCAAAACAGGTGGAAGAAAGGAAATGATAAAAAGCAGAAGTCAATGGAATTAAAAACGGAAAAACAACATAGAAAATCAACAGAACAAAGAACTGCTTCTTTGGAATGATCAAGAACATTGACAAACCTCTACACTGCAAGGGTAAAACCACGTACTCAAGTCTCAGCAATGGTGGACGCCCCTCCCTACACCAAGCTCCAGGGTCCCAGGTCCACCCCAGACTGCTGTGCTGGCAGCGAGAATCTCAAGCCAGTGGATCTTAGCTTGCTGGGCTCCATGGGGGTGGGACCCGCTGAGCCAGACCACTTGGGTCCCTGGCTTCAGCCCCCTTTCCAGGGAAGTGAACGGCTCTGTCTCACTGGTGTTCCAGGTGCCACTGGGGTATGAAAAACAAACAAACAAAAACCTCTAGTATTATTAACAAAGAAAAAGAGAGAGAAGACAAATTACCAATATCAGAAATGAAACAAATGATATCACTAAAAACTCTCCAATCATAACAAAAGACAATAAGGGAATATGGATTGAGTATACCTTAACTGAAATACTTGAGACCAGAAATTTGGGGTTCAGATTTTCTTTTTCCAATTTTGGAAGATTTGCATATACATAATGAAATATCTTGGGGATGAGACCCAAGACTAAACACGAAATTTATTTATTTTTATATAAACCTTATACACATAGCCTAAAGGTAATTTTATACAACATTTTAAATAATTTTTGCATGAAACAAAGTTGTATACATTGAACTATCACAAAGCAAAGGTGTCAGACATGAAATTTTTCACTGCGGTGTCAAGTTGGTACTCAAAAAGTTTCAGATTTTGGGGTATTTCAGATTACAAATTTTCAGATGAGGGATGCTCACCCTTTCTCGAAGTAGTTTCCTTGAGAAGACTACCACAATCCATCCAATATGAAATAGATAATTTGAAACAGACTTATAAATGTTAAAGAAATTAAATTCATAATTTTAAACATTACCAAACAAGAATTCTTCAGTCCCAGATGGTTGGTTCTACTGGAGAATTCTACTGAACATTTAAAGAATTAACACCTATTCTATATGTCTTCCAAAATCCAGAAGAGAAGAATTCCCAGTTCATTTTATGAAGCTAGTATTACTCTGTATATCAAAACCAGACAAAGACAGTGCAGAATAAGAAAACTGAAGACCAATATCCCTCATGAACACAGATGCAAAAAAAATTTAAGAAAAAATATTAGCAAGTAGAATTTAGCAATATATAAAAGAGAATTATACATGAGAAGTAAATGAGATTTATTCCAGGGATGCAAGACTGGTTCAATATTTGAAAATCATTCAATGTAATAAATTTGACATAATCCACTATATTAATCAAAGGGAAAAAAATACAACACAATGAAATAAATCAATGCAGACCAACTTATTTGACAAAATTCAATGCCCATTCATGATTAAAACTCTCAGAAAAATGGAAATAGAGGGGAATTTACTCAACTTCATAAAGAGCATCTACAAAAGAAACCTACAACTAACATTATACTTAATGTTAAATTGCAAGGGTCTACTTTTACTACTCTTATTTGACATAAAACTGGAATTTTAAGCCAGTGTAATAAGGCAAGAAAAAGAAATTAAAGGCATACAGATCTGAAAAGAAGAAATAAAATGGTCCTTATTACAGAAGAAAGACAATTTCAAATTCTACAAAAGAAAAAACTTCTAGAACTAATAAGTGAAATTAGCAATGTGGGAGGATACAAGATCTACATGTAAAAATTAATTATATTTCTATATACTAGTAATGGTTACTGAAATTAAAAACATGATATGTCTACAATAGCTTTTAAAAATTATTTAGGTGTAAATCTAACAAGACATGTACATGATTTGTATACTAAAAACCACACAATGCTGATGTAAGATATCAATGATATAAATAAATGTAGAGACATACAATGTTCATGGATTGGAAGAGTCAAAATAGCAAATATATTGCTTCTCCACAAATGGATATGAAGGTTGGAATTCAGCAAGGTTTTTGGTAGATAAATAGCATAAGATCAGTCTAAATTTTATATGAAAATGCAAAGGAACTAGAATAGCTAAAGTAATTTTAAAAAAAGAATAGAACAGGAAGAATCAGTCCTGTTTTAAGACTTATTAAGTAGCTACATTAATCAAGACTCTGTGGTCTTAATGGAGGGATAGAAAATAGATCAATGGAACAGAATAGAGAATCCAGAAATAAATTCACACAATTATGCTGAGGGGAGGGGAAGGGAGGGGAGGGGAGGGGAGGGGAGCGGATGTCCTTCAATGGATGAAGAGACAAACATATGGTGCATTCATACTAAAGACTGTTACTCAGCAACAAAAAGGAGCAAGCTATTGTTCATCTAGTAATAACTAGATGAACCTCTAGAGAATTATGCTGAGTAAAAAAGCCAGTTCTCAAAGGTACCATTTATGATTTCATTTCTACTACATCCTTGAAATGACAAAAGTATGCTCTTTGGTGCTGAAATTACATCAAGAATTAGCATACAGCGTCAATGTGGAAAAGGTAGGCAGTTTAACTGGCTTCTTTTTGTTATTGTCGTTTCTTTTGGTTTTTATTCTTTTTTATTATTATATTTTAAGTTCTAGGGTACATGTGCACAATGTGCAGGCTCGTTACATAGGTATACATGTGCCATGCTGGCCCGCTGCACCCATCTACCCATCATTTACATTAGG
>NW_012115355.1:339536-339797 GCF_000951035.1 Colobus angolensis palliatus | reverse complement strand
CTCCACATCCTCTCCAGCATCTGTTGTTTCCTGACTTTTTAATGATCGCCATTCTAACTGGTGTGAGATGGTATCTCATTGTGGTTTTGATTTACTCTGATGGCGAGTGATGATGAGCATTTCTTCATATGTCTGTTGGCTGCGTAAATGTCTTCTTTTGAGAAGTGTGTGTTCATATCCTTTGCCCACTTTTTGATGGGGTTTTTTCCTTGTACATTTGTTTAAGTTCTTTGTAGATTCTGGATATTAGCCCTTTGTCAG
>NW_012115355.1:312087-339086 GCF_000951035.1 Colobus angolensis palliatus | reverse complement strand
TTTTAGTAGAGATGGGGTTTCAGCATGTTGGCCAGGATGGTCTCGATCTCTTGACCTCATGATCTGCCCACCTCAGCCTCCCAGAGTGCTAGGATTACAAGTGTGAGTCACGGTGCCCAGCCTTTAATTGGCTTCAATCCAAAAGGTTCAAGCTGAGAAAGCAACTGCAGGTATGAGACAGCAAATCAGAAACCAGAGATGGTAGAAATGCCGCCCAGCGCAAAAGAGGCCTGGATAAATTCTCCATACTGCTGGGGCATAAATGAAGACACTTTTATAGGGTATCTGTGCTTCAACTATAGATGAAGACAGCTGTTCCACGTTGGTTCGGACGCATTTCTTTTTTGTCTTTTTTGGCTCTGTCGCCCAGGCTGGAGTGCAGTGTCATCACAATCTTGGTTCACTGCAACCTCCATTTCCCAGATTCAAGTGATTCTTCTGCCTCAGCCTCCTGAGTAGCTGGGACTATAGGTGTGTGTCACCACACCTGGCTAATTTTTGTATTTTTAGTAGACATGGGGTTTCACCACGTTGGTCAGACTGGTCTTGAACTCTTGACCTAAAGTGATCTGCTTGCCTTGGCCTCCCAAAGTGCTGCAATTACAGGTATGAGCCACTGCACTAGGCTCCGGACACACCCTTTTATTTGACAGATATTTAGCAAGAACTTCCTATATGTGCCAGGCCTTGTGCTGAGTATTGGGGAAGTAAAGGCCATTAAATCCTTAAAGTTTAGTTGAAGATAGAGATAAGGTAGCAATTACCAAGTCCTGTGAAAAGATAGAGGTAAACATGGGGTTATATAAGTGCCCCCAGACAGGCATCTCTGTTATTCACCAGTTTGTGTTGGTAAGGGATGGTGAGGGTGTCAGGCCAGAGATAATGTTCCTGAGACCTGCCACTTGAATTGGGTCTTGAAAGGACAAATAGGGGTTGGCAATGTGAAGGAGAGAAGGAGGGAGAAAAAATGCCAGGCAGAGAAAATATTAGAATCTACAATTTTTGTAAAAACTGTTTTATAAAACATGTAGGAAATTAAACTTCGCTAATGTTATGTAGAGATCAATGCTGGTAGCTGGTACCTTTACTCACTCTGTCTGATGGATGTTTGAGAAGCATAATATGAAAGGAATTTTGAAGGCAGTGTGACACTCTGGAACTTGGAGGCATTGACAGTGGCACTTTTTCTCACGTTGAATTTCAACTTATAGCCACATATTGCAGTTATAACATATTGTTCAATGGATATTATATTATCTAGCATTAACTAACATTCATAAAATGAACAATTAGCTTAAAAGGATCCTACAAACAAACCACTGATCAAAAGTAATACAAGGGATATAAATACAAGTGAATAATAAAGTAGCAGTGAAAACATTTCCACTACTCCCTTCACATAGGGAAGTCAAAACGGTGATTCCAAGATCTGACTCCAAATTGGTCAAAACAAATCAAAATTATGAATAAGACTTTGTGAACTATGAATTTACATCTAGTAATATTAGCAATGAAGCTGGCTATGATATTTTTAAATTACCTATACCTTGTTTCCACATGAATGTGTTTTGTTTCTTGGGATATTAGTGAAGCCATCATGATTGGCAAGACTTTTTAAAACAAAGCATCACCATGAAGCAAATCTCTGCTCTTTTTTGGCTACATTTAAAGACATGCAATACTCAACCTGGGACAACATTGTTTTAAATTTGATGATAAATTTTTAAAAACTGTTTTCAAAGTTTCTTGCATAATAGCAGAGGCAAAAAAGTCACATACTAGGAACGACTTGCTCTTTCTGGTGGAATAAAAATGGCTGAAACATTACAGGGAAAACAGTCTGGCATCCAAGCATGTTGGATATACACTGATCACCAATACTGTTTGAAGACCCATAGAAAAATCTGCCAGTATGTAAGTCCCTTAGAAAAATATGCCAAATATTTAAGAAACAAAAGCTGATTAAAAACTAGTCAGCTTTTCACAGTTCCACTCTTAAGTATGAAGAAACATCCAAGGATCACTAGGTATATGAGGAAATTCTCCAATGTGAGAAAAAGAAAGAAACAAAAACTAAATCTAGAGCACATAAAGAAAGGAGAAACACTTTGGGAGGCCAAGACGGGCGGATCACGAGGTCAGGAGATCAAGACCATCCTGGCTAACACGGTGAAACCCCGTCTCTACTAAAAAAAAAATACAAAAAACTAGCCGGGTGAGGTGGCGGGCACCTGTAGCCCCAGCTACTCGGGAGGCTGAGGCAGGAGAATGGCGTAAACCCGGGAGGCGGAGCTTGCAGTGAGCTGAGATCCGGCCACTGCACTCCAGCCTGGGCCTACAGAGTGAGACTCTGTCTCAAAAAAAAAAAAGAAAGGAGAAAAAAAAGTTTTTTAAAAATTACCACTAACACTTTGAGAGAGGAGAGAAAAGATATTGTGTATGGTATCCATGAAAAAGATGAAGGGAAATAATCAGCAGATAAAAATAGTTCTTGAAAATTAAAAATAACACAGCAGAAATAATTCTGTAGAAGAGTTGGGAGCTAAAGATGATAGGGAGATAAGGAAAGTTGAACCAAAAGACAAATAGATTAAAAGCAAGGAAGACAAGACAAGCTGATTAGGCCCAGAGGTTCCAGATATGAGTAAAAGGATTTCTAGAAAGAGATTACAGAGAAAATGAAGGGAAAGAAAAAAGCAATATTGAAAGCTTAAAGAAATGTCTTCGAAATTTTGAAGAAAACAGTATTTCAAATTCAGTCAAATTATTGCATTAAGTGTGAGAATTTTAAAAAGACATTTTCAAAAATGTAATTATTTAGAAATGTTACCTACCATGTATCTTTCTATTTTTTTGGCAAGCTACTAGAGGATATACAGTAAACAAACAAACAAAAAGAGGCAGTAAATCAAGAAATGTCTATTAGTCAGGCTGGGTTAACTGCTATTTAAAAAATCCCTAAATCTCTGTGTTTTGGCACAATAAGTTTATCATTTATGCATCAGTCCACCAGCAACTCTTGAGACCAACTCTCCTCCAAACAGTGATTCAAGGACCCATTATTTTAGGTCCTGAATCCCTGCCATTCAGCGGGAAATTGGGAATAATATCAGGGAAATTTTTGATAGGCCTGGAAGTGACTTGCATCACTTTTGCTCATATTCCACAGGCCTAAACTCAGTAACTTGCCTGCAAATAATTGCAAAGGAGCCTGGGAAATTTTATCTACCAAAGACTTAAAAAGAGCTGAGTTGGTATCCCTGTTGAGTAAGACTGGATGCTGAGTAGTGGGGCAGGGTATATCATTTTACTTACTGGTTAAACTGTGTGCATGTTGGTTTTTAAACATTATTTTGAAGAATAACTTTTTAAAAATAATAAAAACAAAATAAGTGGACATCTAGCAAGGCATTTAGGATCAGCAACCAATCTGTTTTAGATATGTGTGTGTGGTATTTTTAAAAAAATTTTTGGAGGCTATACCAGTACCTAGATCTATTTGAAAATGTAGATAAACAAACAGGAAGGTCAGCTAAAATTTTATTCAAAATACATACAAACAACTTTTTACTAGATTCCTACAAAATCAATGAAAATATTGATAAAATTTGAGGTTATGATAAAGACTAAGAATTAAAATATATGAATCTAGGTAAGTTTACTTTCTTTTAATATTAGTCTATAAAACTACTATCTAAAATTACCATTTATAAATGCTTAATTGATATCTAATAATATTCTCTAGAATTTAGGGAATTAATCTAATTAATTTTGCTAAGCTGACAACAAAAAGCACAGAAAACAACTCAAGAAATGCAGACCATATAACAGATGACTGTTCTTATTACCTCTGGAAATAGTAATTCTCAGGGAAGATAAAATGTTCATCATACTGTTGTAAAATGAATGAAAGCTGCAATTTAAAATTCTGAATCCTGATAGCATAACTGTACAAGAGGGGAAAGTGAAATTTACAAGGAACAATTAGAAAAATTATAAATACTTGGGTTTTCTAAAATTATTTTATAATGTATTTGATCACTGAGCTATTAAGATTTTTCTCTTACAAAATTATAATAAATCCTAGGCAGTCTGAAAATCCTATCAGCAGGAAGCATGTGTCTTTTTTTAATGCAATGTGGCTTTAAAATGAGCAATTCCCAATTATTAACCTTAAAACATCTCAACAGACAGAAATAGAGATAAATGCATTGTTTTTCTGGAGCCCCATACTAGGCATTTCCATCATCTCCTCTTTCCTTCATGGGAAGCAATTAAATTTTGCATATAAGATTTATAGTCTTTGGAAAAGCTAAATCATTAGAACAAAACAATGTGGCCATTTGAAAAGAGTATCAGGGTAGGTAATAACAATTGAACTTTGAGTTATTAAAGCAATAAATTTTTTAATCAATTTGGAAAGTATGATGAGTATCTGAAATCTTTAGTTGGTATTAGCTAATTTTTCTATTCTAAGACAAGTATTCTCAGAGTGACCTCTTAAGATCTCTTCAAGACCTAACTCAATTATTACATTTTTCTTCAGACTTCCTAAAGAAACATAAAATACTTTAAAAAATCAGTACAGTCTTTATTTTGTTTAATTCTTGTGAAAGTTACTTGTTCCATAAGTCTTAGGATTTTTATAAATACACTTCTGCTTTTTAACCTGATGTGATATCTGTAGTTGCCAAAAGCAGTACCACCACCATTTATTGCTCTAAGTAGAGTTAAGGTTAATTCAGTATGATATCTACCACCTCATAGCTGATAACATCATGCTGGGACAGTCCCACCAACAAAGGTAAGAAACAAGTTACATAACAGGTTCAGTATTTGAATAAGAATTCTTGAAGCTGTAGACAGGATCCAGGAAACCAAGACTGGAATATTCTTTCAAATCTCCTGGGAAACTCTTTCCACTCAGGAGAGTGCAAACACCATAAAAAAATCTTTCGGTTCTTGAACAGCTGAATGCTGATGAATGTGTACCCACAGTGCTCACACCAGCAGATTTGCTAGATATATGGTATTGTTTAGGGGAGTCAGCACAATGTTGTGTGCTCATGATCAACCAAAGACCCCAGACAGGCTGCAGCCCAAAGATACAGATAGGAAAAGGCACAATTCAGAAACATATGACTGTGAGCCAAGATCAATTCAAAAATGCTCCCAAATATTTCCAAAGGGATGAAACAATTTATGTGGCAGTTACTTTTAACAAAACAACAAAAATTCTTACAGTACTGCCTCCATCCTTGTCATGGTCCTAATGCCTCTCACCAGGTTTACTGATGCAGCCCCTGATATCTCCTTAATTTCAGTCTCTTCCATGAATTCTCATATCTATGTGGACTATTGCCAAACTAATCTTCCTAGAGAATTGCTCTATTTTTTTTTCCATATTCTCCATACTGCAGTGAGATGGCCCATGTGGAAGATTGTAAAAGTAGCCTTCTCCCTGTATCCTTTATGATGTGACTTTGCAGCTCCTCCCATTTAAGTCTCTACCGCTGGAATCCAGGCTGGCCTTATGATATGCTTTCACTAACAGAATTTAGCAAAAAGCGATAGTGTGCCAGGTTCAGGTTGATGCCTCAAGAGACTTTGGAACACTTTTGCTCTTGCTCCCTTGTATCCCTATCATGTGAGGAGAACAAGCACAGACCAGGCAATTGGAGGATGAGAGAATAAACAGAGGTGAGCTGAGGCACTTTGGCCACCAACCAACCAACAACCAGCCAATGAGCCTAACGTGTGAGTTACTGCAGACCAGCCCACCACTGCCTGACCTTCCAGCTAACTGCATCCCACCTGATAGAAAGTCCAGCTGACATCCACAGAGCCTGGCCCAGATCAGCAGAATCACCCATCCAGCCTTACAATAATGGACAATGGCAAATGGCCTTTGTTTTCAGTCACTATGTTGGGAGATGATTTGTTACATAGCAAAAATGAATGAATGTAGCCCCCACATACTACTTGCTTATTCTCACCTCTAAGCTTACATCTACACAGTGATCTTCCTGGAAGGCTTTCTTTCTCTTTCCTCCACTTCCATCTGTCCAGACACTTTAGGTTCCAAGTCAGTCCTATCTTACAAAGCTTTCCTTGACTACTTCAATCCAAATAAATATCTCTTTTTAGTTTAGTGTAAAAAAAAAAATTATTCTCTAATATTTCACATATCCTTTATTATATTACATAAGCCCATAGTTATCTCAGTCCCTAATATAGAGCTAATTCCTTCTGGAGGCTTAATAAAAACTTACTAGCTGGAAGCAAGTATTCTCCCAACCCCTTCAACCTGTGGCCTGGTTTAGGCATCAATATAAACTCTGTCAACTGACTGTGTCTTGGAACCAATTCACAGGTGCAAAAATTTCCCTGTGGAAGATCTCTATAAGGAGAATTGATGGCTATACAAATACAGTTTACTTAAACCATCAATTTCCTTTAAATAAAAGAACTATGTTGATAGATTTTTCATATATATATATAAAGCTTAAGAGAGTTCCCCCTTTGTAAGGGCTATCAGTTTTTGTTTCTACTTATTAAGGATGTACTTCATATTCATTTTACTTGACACCACAGGAAATTGTGCATGCCTCAGGCTACATAATTCTGAGTGTATTTCTGAGATCCTTTGTCTATTATTTCAAACTGTCACAAGCTCAGTTGACTCTTAAAATACATCAGGTGAAATAAGGTCACTTAATATTTTATGTGTAATATTAATTTAAATGCCATAATAAATATCCATGTTCAGTAACATCCATGATTGCCTCATGTTCTGACATTACTTTTTCCAGAATATGATACATACACATGATAATGCAAGAGTTACAGCACTAGAACTTTAATGCAATAAACAATTTTAGCATTATTTACAATTTTGGACTCATTCGTTACCCCCATATAATTCCAACAATTAGGATGAAAAATTTAACTATTCAACCTATTTTAAGTGTATTTTTTCCCTTTACTGAATTTTTCTTAGAAATCACAAATGCATACTCGTCACCAAAAGAAAAAAAAAACTGTCTCAGCTCAAAACTCTTATTCTAAGATTAATATTAAATAGTGATACTACTGAATATTATACACAGGACACTCAAGAAGCAAATTTAAGTCAATGTGCAATTTGGTTTATGCAGAAAAAGTTATCTGTTAGAAGTGATACTGGCTAGGAGTGAAAATAGCTATTTGTTATTTAAAGGCAAACACTTCCTGAGTATTTGCTATGTGAGGTACATGTAAAGGGCTTTACCTTTAGGATCTGATGTAATTCTCACAACAATCTCATGAAAGAGGTATTAATATCAGCTTCATTTTTGTGAATAAGGAAACTGAGGCTCTTCAAAGTAGTCACTTGATCATAATCACACAGATAATGGGTCATATTTTTAACATCACGTACCTTGCAGCTTGCTCTTGTTTTCAAAAATTCCAAATGTATTGTTAAGGGTTCCCCTTGAGATTATTCTGAAGACAAAGCTTCTTCCTATTAACATTTCCACCCATATCACCTTTACCTAGGTAGCTGCTGCCTTCTGTGTACAACCAGAGCAGGACAGTGGGTGTGCTGCATATGCGGTTTCCACACATGTATAACTGTAACTTTAATGCTTGTTCTTCATTTTCAAAGTCTGCTAAACTCACTAGTCTAAATTATTAGAAACTTGATGTATTAAATCTTTGAAAAAAATTATGTTTTAAAAGAAGATAACCAAGAAAGAAAATAACCAAAAAGGAATTGCTTAGTCTGAAGGAAACAGTTACTCATGACAGAATTTTAGACAAGTGTGAGGATATGTAATTAGACGAGTGGTTCTCAGTCTTGGCAGCACATTAAGATCACCTGTAGCACTTAAAAAAGTTCTTACTCAGCAATCCCTAGAGGTTCTGATTCAATTGCTTTTTGTGGTGGATACTGGGTACCAGCATGTTTGAAAAAATTTCCTAAGGTCGTGATAATTGTCAACCAGGATAAGAAAACCACTAATGTGGATAAGGAGCTCCTAGAACTGTTCACAAAATGCTTACATATCCAAAAAATTGGATCCATCTTTGGTTTTCCTCAGACAGTGAATCGGTCTGTGGCACTGAGCTTGCTCTCTAAATGAAACACATTTTTTTCTTCACCAACATAAAAAAATGTGCACTTTAAGACTTTTTAAAATATAGTTTTCTATGAAAGAATTTGAAGAAGACATTGGGAAAATGTTTTTAACTCTGAAGTGTGGAATGGCTAATAAATTAATCCCAGAAGCAAAACAAGAACGGTGGGCAAATTGGGCAGCAAAATGATCAATTATTTCTGAACAGGAAAAAATAATCACAAAGTCAAAACAAAAACTTCACACTGAGAAAAGCTACTTGCAATACATGTGACAAATGGGTAAATTTCTTCAACTATAAAGAAAGGGCTTGAAAGGCCCAAGAGAATTGCAGCGGCAACACCCCAATAGCAGTATGCACACCTAGCAATCAAAGTTTAGTTTCTAAGTACCATTCACCATTAAAAGGAATTGGGGTCCTTAGAGAAATGGCTGATTCCAGGGCTGGGGCAGAAAAAGGACCAGACGAGCCCAGAACATCTTCTTGTGCCAGGAAGTAAGAAAGTACTAAAAAAAGGTAAGGACATGTGAAAAGGACATAGGAACCACCTTCAAGGGGATCCCACTGTCATTTGAGTACCAAAATAAATATAGTAACATTATAATCCATTGAATGAAGTAGGAATCTAAGAGTCCACAGTGAAACAAATAGAAAGTCAGATATGGAACAAGATATTTATGTAGCTTACAAGTTTCCCCCCATAGAGCATTTATTGATTTAAGAAGGGAAAAGGTAAATACAGATAAGACTGGTAGGTGTGACTTTAATAGCGTGATCTAAGTTAACATCAGCTCATCAGACAAATCAAAATCACATTCCATCTGATAGGATACAATGAGAACGAACATCACTTTGGTGGTATTCCTGCCAAAATTCATACTGTGATTCTAATCATGAGGTAACAAAATGACAACCATTCTATTAAAAAAAAAAAAACTAATCTGTAATCTTCAAAATTGTCAAAGTAAGGAAAGTCAAGGAAGCACAGAAACCCATTCCAAAATGAAGGCAACTTAATTAACAACTAAGTGAAACACTTGATTCTGAACCAGATGTTTTTTCTGTGAAGGATATCGTTGTGACAGTTGGCACATCTTGAATGGAATCAGAGAGCTAAATAGTAGTAAAATATCAATTTTGGGCCGGGACTGGTGGCTCACACCTGTAATCCCAGCACTTTGGGAGGCCAAGGCGGGCGAATCATGAGGTCAGGAGATCGAGACCATCCTAGCTAACACGGTGAAACCCCATCTCTACTAAAAATACAAAAAAATTAGCCGGGCGTGGTGGGAGGCGCCTGTAGTCCCAGCTACTCGGGAGGCTGTGGCAGGAGAATGGCGTGAACCCGAAAGGCGGAGCTTGCAGTGAGCCGAGATCACGCCACTGCACTCCAGACATTTAGGATTACCACTAAAAACCGTAGCAGACTGCTGGAAGCAGAGGGACTTCTTGGAGGAGAAATGACTTATTTTCCCCCTCAAAATTCAGTGGAAGAAAGAAGGAATCTGTAAAGAGAAAGATTATGTAAATAAAGCTCTGAAGTTTTGCGGCAGCTCTCTAGCAAATCTGAACATTTAACTGCAGTTAAAATATTTTTTAAAGTACAGATATTTATGAAGTTTCAACAAATATTTCACAAGTACAATTTTTTTCAAAAGCAAACTCGTTTTTTTAAAATGCTACCTCTTCTCAGAGATAAGAAAGACAGTGTTCATTGAATTAGAGCTTAAAGAGACCTCTGGAGCTCATCTAACCCATATACCTACTGCTGGATTATAACCCCAGACTTTTTGTTCTGCCCCGGTGGGTGTGGAGAACAGATGGAAGTCATCCTCTGATCTGGGTGAGCTCCAGGGTCTGCAGATAGAGTGCCTAGCCCCTACGCAGCCTGCAGTCATGTCGTGCCTGATTCCTGTCAGATCTCCTCCAGCTGATGTCAGTGTTGATATTTTGTGGTTCACAAGCTCCATGGGCAACAGGCTTTTCAGACAATGCTTACCTCCTGGCTGGCATTTTCCTAATGTTCCTGAACCATGTAGCTTGTGGACCAAGCTAAATGGGAAAGGGTGGAAATTGGCTTTCATCATATTCTGAGGATATCTCTGGGATGCACAATGGTCATATTTCACCCCTTCCTAGAGTGTAATCATCTTTCAAACAAGATTGCTTCCTAGAATCACTTGTACAGTTTCTGTTCCCAGACTTCAAATGCCCTGCAGAAAGAACAGCACTATCAGTCTCCTGTTCCTCATTCCTTGCCCCTTCCTTCTATGTGATGTATTAACCAGTCATCAAGTGGATTGACTGAACGACCCCTTTATTTTTTGCTTTCACCTAACATGAGATGACTGGGCCCAAAGTGGAGAGTTCCACAGGAGAGGGAAGACATGGACAGAGATAATGCTAAAATTAGGGAAATAATCAGGGAAATCTATCTCCGAGAAATCCGAGTTCACATGTTTTATACCTGAAATAAACTGCAGGAAATCAATGAATCTTCATAAAACCACAGAGTGGGAACAGACTTTATAGCCACTTGTTCCAGCTGAATCCTGTTTACCATGAATACTTATAGGAGTTCTTGAGCTATAACCCACATTCCAGTTACAAAAGCTTTTTTCTTTCCTCTTTCATCCATAGAAGAGGCAAGTTTGTGTAGTACTGCTTGGTCCCTACAAGTTGTAATGTCCTTACTTTCTGGCTAGATAAGAATATACAAAGTCAGTATTTCTTAAGCCTCCCAACTTACCTATGAGGTAGGAACTATTTTCCCCATTTCTCAGATGATAAAACTGATTCTTAGAGAGGTTAAGTGACTTATTCGGGATAAGTGACAGAAGCTAGGAGTGGCAGAACCAGGATTTGAAGCCAGACAGTCTGATTCCAACGTGTGTTAATAATCTCATTTCTGAAAAAAAAAAATTGCAGTGTTTGATGCATAAAAAAGAATATATGTGACATCATGTTCTGACTATCTCCTGTATGACCAACCATTTCCAACTTTGTGGCTTAGAACAATGATGTACTACTCTCTCTCACAGTTCTGAAGGTTAACTGGGCTCAGTTGGGCACTTGTCTCTTGGGGTTTCTCATGCAGTTACAGGTAGTGGCTCGGGCTGGAGTCATCTGCAGACTCAACTGTGCTGGACACCCATGATGGCTTCTTCACTGATATAACCAGCAACTCAGCTGGGAATAGCTAGCCAGACATCCCTGGTCTTCAGGCAGCCTCTCTATGTGACTCACTTGGGCTTTCTCACATGGTAGGGTCTGGATATTTGGACTTCCTGCACGGTGGCTTGCTTTCTCAGAACATGTGTTCCAAGAGGCCCAAGAGGCAGATACAAGGCTTCTTACGACCTAGGCTTAGAAGTCACACGTGTCACTTCTGCTGCATCCTCTTGATTAAGGCCCCAGGTTCAATGTGGGAGAGGACTATACAAAAGCATGAACACTGGGAGGCACCGTGCTTTGGAGAGCCATCTTTGCAGACTAGTTACCAAATATAAGTTATGAAGCATAATCAAAACACAAATAGCCATCAATCCACCATGCAACTACTGCAATAAAATGTTATCATCACCATTGAAGATATTGTGTATTTTATCCTTAGCCAAACCCACTGACCTCAACAAGTGGTAATGCTGTCCTAAATTGTGTGATTTTATTCCCTTGCTTTGTTGAAAAACAATGTGTGTATATAACTATTTAATTTTATTCATTTTAAAACCATATTTGAATGGTATCATATAGTATTGTCAACCTAAATAGCAAACAGAGAGAGGCTATCTAAAAATATTTAGTTTAATCAGGAAAAAATAGGGCATTGCAACATGGGACACATATTCTATGACAAATCATAGGCACATCCAGGAAAGCAAAGAAAGACAAGCATTTTTAAAGGTAAAATGAGGAGGGTTACATAAGTTGTTGTGAGACAATTATCCTTGGTTACAAGGATCAATAATAAGGGTAGCATCAGTCCAAGACTGGAGAGGCATTTGCTAGGCAGATGTCCGCACAAAAATATCTTTTTCTTTTTCTTTTTCTCTTTTTTTTTTTTGTTCGGAGGGGAGCACAGTGTGCAAGGTTGTGGTGGTTTTATGCAATATTATGGGTTTGGCAGAATCTTGTGATAGTTTCTGGCAAATATGTGTAAGAATCCCCCCACTTCATGACTGCCTAACTCCATTTTGCCAGCATCTGACATAAGTCACTCCATTTTGATCCCAACAAATTTCACAGTATATAGTCTTTCATTACTGCTTTTTTTTACTCTCAAAACTCTGTAGTAGTCCCTATTTATCCACAGTTTTGTTTTCCATGGTTTCACTTACCCATGGTCAACTGTAGTCCAAAAGTATTAAATAGAAAATATCAGAAATAAACAATTCGTAAGTTTTAAATCACAGGCCATTCTGAGTAGCATAATGAAATCTTGCACTGTCCCACTTCTTCCCAGCTGGACACAAATCATACCTTTGTCCACCATATCCACACATCCATGTTGCCCACGTGTAAGTCACTTAGTAGCTGTCTCAGTTATCAAATCAACAGATCACGAGAAGAAGAAGGCTAAGTACAGTACAATAATATATTTTGAGAGGGAAAGAGAGAAAGGGAGAGATCATATTCACATAACTTTTATTACAGTATATTATAATCATTATCCAATTTATTATTCATTGTTAATCTCTTACTGTGCCTAATTTATAAATTATAAACTTTATCTTAGGTATGTATAGGAAAAAACATAGGATATATAGGGTTCAGTACTATCCAAGGTTTCAGGCATCCACTGGAGGTCTTGGAATATATCCCCTGAGGATAGGGGGACCCTCCTGCCATGTTTGTAAGATTCATCTATTTAATTGCATTTAGATTTGAATCATTCATTTTCACTGTTGTAGCATATTCTTTTATGAGAAAATACCAAAATGTATTCTCCTATTCATAGATATTTGTGACAGTCTTATTTTTTTTGCTACTCCACACATTACTACTATGAACACTTTTCTACTGTTTCCTAAGGTACATATATCAGATTTTTTTCTCAGACATATACCCAGGAGAGGAGGCTGGGTCCTGAATTACAAAGAAAATTGTCTTTTAATCAGTCTCCCTGTCCCCAGGATCATACCTCTCAAGTCTGTTCTCTACGCTCTTTGCACAGTGATCTTTCTAAAATACAAATCTGTTGTTACTCCCTTACGCCAGGGTCTTCAGTGGTTCCCCACTGACTATACCAGTGGCTCTCAAACTTTTGTGTACACCAAAAGCACCTGAGGGGCTTGTCAAATACATGTGTCCTGATCCTGCCACTGGAGATTTGGATGTTGTCACTCAAGGGCAGATACTTGTGTTTTAATAAACCCCCCAAGTAATTCGATTGCATACGAAAATTTGAGTATTACTGAATACATCATTAAGGTCCAAATTCTTACTGTAATGCAAAAGACACTGCACAATTTGGTGCCTGTCTATGATTCCAGACTTATCTTCGGCCCACCTTGTCAAGCACCCTCTAATCTAGCAAGGCCAAAGGGCTTGAAATTCCTGGAAGGCCTACTTCTGTCCCTAGACCTATCCCATCTATTTCTTACTGTGGCAAGTGTAGCTCTTTATTATTATTTTTTTTGCTGCCAGTCTTTCTCAGGGGAAAGCCGAGGAAGTTTTCCTATTGCCATTTTAGCTCTGACATCTTGCATAGTACCTAGGTGATTAAGGAATATTTGTCAAATTCATTGATTCTTCCCAAGGTCACAAAACCAGTCAATGATGCATCTGGGATGAGAACCTACAGTTCTTCCTTTTTAGTCCAGTGACCTTTCCACACCATGCAGTCAGTCATAATAACCAAATATCACATTACTATAGTGCTCCTAATATCTGGACTAAAAGAAGGATGACCCTTCATTCTCCTTAGGAAAGGAGTACAAATTCAGTCCTGAAGGATTACACTGAAAAGAATATCCTCCTTTCAGAAATACAGGTTGAGCATTCCTAGTCCAAAAACCCCCACTCAAAAATGCCTCAAAGCCGAGCACGGTGGCTCACGTCTGTATCCCAGTACTATGCAAGGCTGAGGTGGGCTGATCACCCGAGGTCAGGAGTTCGAGACCAGCCTAACCAACATGGCGAAACCCTGTCTCTACTAACAATACAAAAATTAGCCAGGCGTGGTGGTGCATGCCTGTAATCCCAATTATTTGGGAGGCTGATGCAGGAGAATCGCTTGAACCTAGGAGGCGGAGGTTGCAGTGAGCCAAGATCGTGCCATGGTACTCCAACCTGGGAGGCAAGAGTGAAACTCCATCTCAAAAAAAAGAAAAAAAAATGCTTCAAAATAGGAAACTTGTGGAGTACCAACATGATGCCCCAACTGGAAAATTCCCCACCTGACCTCGTGTGACAAGTTGCAGTCAAAACTTTCTTACACAAAATTATTTTAAAATATTGCATAAAATTACTTTCAGGCTATGTGTATAAAGTGTGTATGAAACACAAATGAATTTCATGTTTAGACTTAGGTCCCATTCCTAAGATATCTCATTGTGTATATGCAAATATTCCAAAATTTAAAAAAAATCTAAATTCAATAATACTTCTGATCCTATCATTTCAGAAATACTCTACCAGTACCTGTAAATCCTTGAACCTCAATTTCTCTTTTTTTTTTTGAGACAGAGTCTCGCTCTGTGGCCCAGGTTGGAGTGCAGTGGCTGGATCTCAGCTCACTGCAAGCTCCGCCTCCCGGGTTTATGCCATTCTCCTGCCTCAGCCTCCCGAGTAGCTGGGACTACAGGCGCCCGCCACCTCGCCCGGTTAGTTTTTTGTATTTTTTAGTAGAGACGGGGTTTCACCGTGTTAGCCAGGATGGTCTCGATCTCCTGGCCTCGTGATCCACCCGTTTCGGCCTCCCAAAGTGCTGGGATTACAGGCTTGAGCCACCGCACCCGGCCCCTTGAACCTCAATTTCATCCCAACAGGACTAAATTATGGTTCTCCAAAAAATGCAAAGTTTGTTTCTGTTCACTTTAGTAAATAGCTTTGAAAATCTACCATTGTTTTTAAAGGTTGCCTTTGAAAAAGTCATAGAGGTTTGCTTATTTTGTCACCCATCTTGTTTTTATTTGTTTTAAATCTATTTACCTTCACTTATTTTATAAATCTTTTCTGCATTATTTATAACTGATTCCATTGTTTTAATAAACTTAGGAAAACCATGTGTAACCTCTTCAAAACTATCCATATTTTATTATGCATTTCTGGGAGGCCTTTTTTGGAGATTTCCCATGGATCAGAATACGAATGAAATTGTTATTGTTTTGTCGTTGAACTTGGCTTCTAGCTTTAGAATTCTCTCTAAATGCTTTTTCAATCAGACTTCTAGGGTCTTTTACAGTTTAATGTTCTCATGCTTCTGAATTTCCGCTCTTTTAGAAAAACAATGTTGTATGCAACTTCAAATAAAATATAAACAACAAAAAGATTTATCTGAAAAATCAGTTAAGGTGATTATTGGGTAAATGAAGTTAATCTCATGTTGAAATAAGCCAAGATATTTCCATTGAGCAACATATCCTATATTACTGATATGAATTCTTGCCCTGACAGTGAGCTACAGCAGACAACTTGAGACAAGAATAATTAATTAAAAGATACATTTCATGAAGCAGATGACATTGACAGAGTAAGAAATAAGTAAAGCAGGAAGGCAAAACAGAATTTACAATCTACAGATGAGGCACTAAAAAAAACTCAGCCCTTTCAAGTGGTATAGGTATTTTATTCTGATGAACAAAAATGCAGAAGGCAATTCAACCCTTTAGAGGTCTGTTTTTCATCAGCTTTGATCTGAAAATTGAGACAAGTGTTTGGAATACTGTCACTGATAAGGAGGAAAGTGAGGGCTGGAAGCATAGTCGAACAGAATGTGGTTACTTACACCCTGAGCGATTAAACACTCACTGCATTTTTTAAGGCAAATTCCACAAGTCACACAGTTTCAGAAATCATTACAGGGAAAAAGAACACCACACTCAGTACGTTCATAAGAGCAAAAGCTGTCATGACCACAGAATACCAAAGCATAAGCTGTGCACATATTCCCAGTTTCATCTTTAGTTTCTCTTATTTGTTTCTAGACACTGTTTTCTCTGCCACCGACAGTGTTTACAGTCTCTGACTGTCACATAATGAAACAGAAGCAGAAAGCCTTTATTATGGTGTTCATACTTTGGAAGACACCAACATAGCTGGGTGCCAGACTTGCTTTTGTTTTATTTCATTTTTATTCTCTCACCTGGAGAAGGTTATTTCCTTGCTCTGAGGATCCTAAGAAGTTTCAGGTCAGCAGGTTGTTAGTAATTAAAAGATCAAATTAATAAGTCCAGTTGCATGGTTGAGATACAAGCCAATGGGACCTAAATTATTATAGACATTTGCTTCCAGAAGAGGAAGAACCATTCCATAAGCCCATCCTTCACCGTATTCTAAGACTTTTTGGTCCAGGCAAGAGTGAAACTTCTCCAGTTGGCCTGGGTTGAGTTTGTGGACAATCTGACCATTTTATTCAGTGCCTCTCTCAATTTAAGGGTCCGGCAAGACCTAATTATCAGCTAAAAAACAGAAACTTCTGACTTAACCATAGTGCTTTGGTTTCCTCCTTGTTAGCAGAATGCATGAAATCTCTTTAGAGTTGCTCCCTTTCTGTATCTGTGCTAAATGACTGTGCATGTGTGACAAAGAAGTATAGTTAATGAAATCATTTAAACATTACTCAGCACTCACTATGTGGCAGATACTGCAAGGCACTGGAGACACAAAGAAGAATAAAACATAATTATCCCAGGCCTCAAGCAGTCATGGTCTAGTGGGGGGAGACAGATCTGCAAACATCTAATTACAACATAATGACATAATGCGGAAAATGCTGTAATAAGGAGTACACAGGGAGCTGTAGGAGCAAAGAGGTGGGATGAACTCATTCCACAGGGTTTCCAGGAAAAGGGAGACTGGGACCATGTGACAAAGATAATGATATATTTATCTGCTAAGCCAGAGTTCTCCAGGTAGAGAAGGAGTAGAAAGGCACTCCCAAAAGAGGATCTAGCAAAGACCAAAGCTGGTTGAATGTTTGAAAATATGTTTAGGAAACAACTGATTTGGAAAGTTTGTTATCAAGGGACCGCATTCAACAGGGGAAACCTTGGAGAAAAGAAATAATCCCCTTTCTACCGACACACAGAGGAGAGCAGATGAAGTAAACATTAGAGTTGCTTTGAAAAGGAAAAGAAGTAGAGATGGTTCAAAGAAGCAACAGACAGTGTGATGGGGAGGGAGGAGGGTAAGATAAGGTAAAGCCAGTCCCAGATGGATGCCCTCATGTTTCCATATTGTTTCTAAGTCCATACCTTTATCTGGTGCATTCTATTCCATTTTTACACACGTTCCCCTCGCCACCTGGTCTCTAAAGCAGCACTGAATCCCTTCAGTGACAGGGTTCAAAGATGAGTCCAGATGTGGCCATGCCCCAGGGATGGTGTTATCTAAATTCCAAGAGAGACATAGACTAAAGGTCCCCTCAAAGAACAAAAATAAAAGGGAGAGAAACATTTCCTCAGCCAAATTTGGGATCTGGAGGAGGAGAAAGGCTCTCTGGACAACTGAACTCCTGGCAGAACTGGGGGACAAAGCAGAGGCTTGTTACCTAAAAGACCAGGAACATTCAGCAAGAAACTAGTGATATGGATTAATTTCCAGGATATACTTTTTTTTTTTTTTGAGACAGAGTTTCGCTTTTGTTGCCCAGGCTGGAGTGCAATGGCGTGACCTTGGCTCACTGCAACCTCCGCCTCCTGGGTTCAAGTGATTCTCCTGCCTCAGCCTCCTGAGTAGCTGGGATTACAGGCATGTGCCACCACGCTGGCTAATTTTGTATTTTTAGTAGAGATGGGGTTTCTCCATGTTGGTCAGGATGGTCTTGAACTCCTGACCTCAGGTGATCCGCCCACCTTGGCCACCCAAAGTGCTGGGATTACAGGCATGAGCCACTGCGCCCAGCCCCGGGATATACTTTTAAGTGAAAATCCTGGGGCTGTTATGCACATCCTAGTGTGTATAACATAGTATTAAAAAGTACACACATAAGGTCAGGCGTGGTGGCTCATGCCTGTAACCCCAGCACTTTGGGAAGCTGAGGTGGGTGTATTTCTTGAGCCTAGGAGTTCGAGACCAGTCTGGGCAACATGGTGAAACTCTGTCTCTACCAAAAATACAAAAGTTACCAGGGTATGATGGCATGAGCCTATGGTCCCAGCTACTCGGGAAGCTGAGGTGGGAGGATCACCTAAGCCCAGGAGGTTGAGGCTGCAGGAAGTTGTGATCATGCCACTGTATTCCAGCCTGTGAAAAAGAGTGAGAGTCTAAAAAAAAAAAAAAAAAAAAAGAAGAAGAAAGAAAGAAAACAAAAAAAGGGAAAGAAAATATACATGTATCTTCTTGTTTGTGCAAATAGAAACACAGTAAGAATAAACCTGAACTAATGAGATTGGTTACCCAAAGGAGATGGGTAGGGACTCGATAGAAAGAATGGGAGAGCAGGAACAAAGGAGAAGGACTAAAGGGAGATGACATTTCTCTGATAATATCTTTAGATATATATGTGTATATATATATATGTACACACACACATACGTGCTTTGACTTTTGATATCACGATCATGTTAGTCATATTGAATAAACAGTCAAAATGAATTAGGAAGTAGAGAATATCCAAAATGAAATACAGTAACAAATTTGAAAAACAATGTTTTGACTGTATTTTGTAAGGCTAAAGACAAAAAAAAAAAAACTGTTCACAAATATTGTTACTGAATTTGTTTTTCACCAGCATGTGAGTTAGCAATTCAATAACTACTTTGTATATATTCTAGGACTGCTCAAATAAATAAATATATTGGGGGTAATGAGAGTCTGGTTCCTCACTGTTGGAGACAGAGATGGGACAGGCTAGAATGAACCCTGAGTTGGTGGTTTGGAATCTGAGATATCAGTGTGAACTTGTGTTTTTGATATATCTGAGATAGCTAGAGATAGAAAAAGATGTAGATGGATGTACATGGAACTTACGTATGTGTATACATGCATATATTTCTCGTCTGTTTTCTCTGTGAACCCCTAGAAACAATAACACCTTGGCAAATGAGCCCACCCAGCGCTCAGATCGCATTTTCATTTTAAAATCATTCTCAAATAAAAGGAACCAGGGATCCTTGGCTGATTCCAGAGTTGACGAAAAAGAAATACAAGGGGAGCCTGAAATATCTTGTGATGGCAGAAAGTAAGGAAACGATAAAAAATTGACGAGTCATGTGAAAAGGATACCAGAGTCCACTTGAGGGAACTCCCCATGGTCAAAGCTGGGAACGGTAACAAAATAAATGAGACTAATAGATTGTAACCTACTGATTACAGTAAGTATTCATGAGTATATCAACACTGATAAAAAGACATACTGTTTTCATGTGGGCCTTTATTTTCTACAATATCCCCATCTATAATAATGCAATTAGTAATATTTATCTCACAATATTGTTGTGAGGATTCATTTGGGAGAGGGTTTGAAAGAACTATTTAAAACACATGAAAAGTGCCTAGAAATGTTAATTGACTTCCTGCCTCTTTGTACACAGTCATTTTCCCAGAAAACCAAACTATCACAATTTTGAAGCTGAATCCCTGGTAGAGTTTTGATTTAGTCTTAGAAATACGGAGTTAGTCACTTTTTAGCAGCCTCCTTCAAACTGAAACCTTCTACCCATTGACCTGTCAGTGGTACTTAACCTAGAATAGTTGTTAGGAATTCATCATCATCTCCCTATGCATTCTGCCTTCAGTTTCTTCCCTCCAGGTAAATTGCGGAAGTGATGCTCAGAATTAAACTGTCAGGATGCTGCGATTCTGCTGCATGCTCCGGACAGCTGGCCGTTAGGGAGCACTACAGGCTTGGAAGAGGTGACTTGTCTCCCTGTGTACAGCCCTCTGGGTAGAGCAGCTGTCATCTGAATACGGATGCTGATCTCCAACAGAAGTTCCAGTTTGATTACAGATGTCATTTCAGCATTTTTTCCTTTCTCTCAATATTCGAGTGGTCCATTTTTAGGATTGTTTAGAAGAGCTTCAGTGGACCTATTTTCCTACCTATTTTCTATGGGTATTGTCTTCCCCTTCAGGTAATATGATCCTTGAAGGCAGAAAATGTTTCTACTTTTCTTTGCTGATCCCTCAGCATCCAATTTAATAATCTGCACACTAGACTTGATGCTATCAATCCAGTTATGGGTGCAAACTAATCTTAGGAAGCAGATATAAATCCAATCCTCCTTCTGTTAGAGGGAGATAATAATACCTGTTTTTTACTTATCATACAAAGATGTATGTTCACATCATTTTTTTAAAAGTTAGAAAAACATACTATGATTTGTGTGTAAGTGCTTTAGACTCTCTGGCATCAAGACAGTTAATTTGTTGATAACACTACGATGTTACTTATTCAACAAATATTTATCAAGCATTCATGATAGCCCTGGTATTGTGTTAAATAGTGAGGATAAATAAAACTCAAGGCAAATAAAAGACTATAGCATCTGTCCTCAGTGAGTTTATAGTCTAATAATACATGACAGATGTAAAAATATGTTCAGCAAAGTGCCATAGTATGTGTGCTATTATAACCCTCTGTACAAGACACATTGAGGCACAAGGAAGGGCAAGATGTTCTATTGAAATTGTTGAGAAATGCTTCACAGAGAAGCTATCAATTTGAGCTAAGTTGGAAAGACAGCCTAGCAATGGCATGAAGAACAGATAAAAAGGAGAACTGACTATAAGCAAGGAAACCAATTACGAGACAATTCCAAGAGTCCAGGCTGGAGATAATGAGTCCTGCAGCAGTGACAATGGCAGCAGCCAGCACTCTGTAGGCCCCGTATGAGGAGCTGAGTGAACATTTATTGAATATGTGAGGAATATCCAAGGAAACTGATAGAGACAATAAATGTTGAAGGAGTAGGTATGATAGTAATTAATAATACAGTCATTTAACAAATGTATGTTGTGTCTCTACTAAAGATTGAACACTGTTCTAGGTGATGAAAATATAGTTAGTAAGCTAGACCCTGGTTTCAGGGGATGCCCTTTTTAACAGAGAAGAAAAATAAACAAACAAAATAAGTCAGGTGTGTATAAGTGCTACGAAGGAAAATGAAGCTGGATAGGAAGACAAGAGAACAGTAGAGGAGTAGGTTGCTAACTTTATGTGGGGTGGTTAGGAAAGGCCTCAAGGGCAGATATTCCTATCAGTAGACAGATGAGCAAAGGAAGGTGGGGAGCTGTGTATCTGGAGGAAGAAAGATCCAGGCAGAAGCAGGAAGGTTAGCATTTCTGGCACAGAGGAAGCAGGAAGAAGAGAAGCAGGAGGTGAGGGCACAGAAGAGGAATACAATGTGATAATGTGGGATGGTCTTTCCAGGATCACAGGTTGTCCCGCAAGTCCTGTGTGCGAACACTAAGTGAAATTCTGAGGGCTTTTCTTGGCAGCTCCATGGATGCTGCATGTGGTGTCCTTAGGAGTACTCAGGGCTCTAGCCTTTGAGGAAAAGGAGTGCTCTGGAGTGGCTTCATGCTTCCTTGTTGAATTCCTGTGCCATTCAACCAGATAAATAGTAGAGGTAAAGCCAACCAGAGTGGTGGTGAATGAGATACGCAATGAGTGTGTTAGAATATGTTGAGGTTGAGGTGTCTATGAGTGGCCAAGACCAAGAATTCCTGTGCCATTCAACCAGATAAATAGTAGAGGTAAAGCCAACCAGAGTGGTGGTGAATGAGATACGTAATGAGTGTGTTAGGATATGTTGAGGTTGAGGTGTCTATGAGTGGCCAAGAGGGGCTGTCTAGTAGGCTGTCTATATAAAAATCTGTATCCCAGGAGAGTGTTCAGAGCTGGAAATAAGTGTTGTATGCTAGTTTTTGATAGTTCTCCCATGGGAGTTGATGTGGTCACTGAAGGAGGGGTGAGGGAAGCAGAGGATGATGCTATCACCTGATGATTGCCAACATTTTAAGAAAGGGCAGAAATAAATGAGATTGCAAGTAAGACTGAGAAGGAATATTTGGAGGTAGAAAAAGGAATAATAAAACTGTGATATCATAGAAGTCAAAAAGAGGAGATTTCTCAAAAAGACAGGAATGGCCAATCACGGTGGCTCATGCCTGCAATCCCTGCATTTTGGGAGGCCACAGTGGATGGATCACTAGAGGCCAGGAGTTCAAGACCAGCCTGGCAAACATTGTGAAACCCCATCTCTAATAAAAAATACAAAAATTTGCTGGGCGTGGGGGTGTATGCCTATAATCCCAGCTACTTGGGAGGGTGAGGCAAGAGAATTGCTTGAACCCAGGAGGCAGAGGGTTCAAGCTGAATTCAGCCCACTGCACCCCACCCTAGGTGACAGAGCAAGACCCTGTCTCCCCTCAACACACAAAAGACAGGAATAATGAACATTGTGCGGTGAGGAAATGCCGAATGGGAGGTAAAAATACAAAGACACTGAGCACAGGTTACTTTTTCAAGGAACTTGTATAAAGGAAAATGCGTGGGATATTAACAGGAGAAAAATCAAGGGAATTGAAATGAGGCAGTTCTTGCTTTTATTTTCGTTTCAAAGGTGGTTGGAACTTAGCAAGTTTGTAGTCTTTGGGAAATGAATGCCTATACAGGAGCTGAAAATTTAGGAGAGAAAAGAAACAGTTAATTGAGCAAACTCACAGGAAACAAATGAAAATGGGAATAAACGCATTCCACTTGGAAGCCTGGTTCACTAGTGGGAACAGCACCCTTATCTTAAAGTCTAATCCTGTCTTTACTTCAAATTTTGATATTCTATGAATCATGGGTTTTTTTTGCATTAAGTTTAATTTTTAAAATATATTGCATTAAAATACTATTTACCTTTATCACAGAGTTTTTGGTCCTCTGAAATTTTACAGCAGAACTCACACACACACACACACACACACACACATAAATAGCAGAACTCACACACACACACACACACACACACATATAAATATATATATATATATATATATCCTTTACTCACCAATGAAAATGTTATTAGGATTAATTATTCAGGAATAAGTTTAATCCTCGGACAAACATTAAGGACTAGGGATGTAGGACATAAGGTGGAGGTGAATACTCTCTGGGGCTCAGGGCCTGGACTCCCAGGAAGTAGAAATACTGTGACTTCCCTCGTGAAGGAAATGAAACAGAAAGGCACCACACAAGGCATCCCCATCTACAGATGGGTCTGGTTTTGAATGTGAGCCACATTGACAATAGCCATTAGATGTTTACTAAATCATTCTTCTGTGACCTGATCCCAGGATCTTCAGTAAAGCTGTCTATCAGGGACAAATTACTGCGCAGCAAATATATAGCAACTAATGAACTCATATAATTACCAAATTATGAACCCATGCAGTGCATTTTCTTATATTAGCACACTGTTTTCACAAAGCACAATGTATGTCCCTCCCCTTGTGATAGCTTTTCCTTCATCTCTGACTGATACATTCATGCAATAGACTTATGAGTTTCATATATTTACTTCTTTTCTAACAGCATAAAATGCTACCCACATAGTTGATTGGCATCATTTTTATTTCTTGATGAAACCCAATTTAATTCTTTATTGCTGCTGATTTACAATTTTCACTGGTGATAAAGAGAGAATGAAGGAATTCAGTTGTGAGTATCAAGGCTCACAATATCATAAAAATAGCTAGTTGATAGCAAAATATCTCACTAGCCAGTCATGTAAACATAAGTAATTGTTTTGTGAAGCATTGGCAAAGGAATTGACATCTATTCATACTCTCATTGTCAATGGTGTGATGGTAAACATTTAACAACTAGTTCTCTTGAAATAAATAAATAGCCCTATGTTTTTGTGTTTGCCAGTTTCCATGGTGTAAATGCTCATAGTTCATTTCAAGCTACCCATGTGACATCACTGAACATGGAGTGGAAAAGAGTTGCACAGTTTTATATGATATTTCTACCATGTAGATAATATGAACATAAATAATGAGTATAGATTGTTGTAAAATGTAGTAAAATCATGAAGATGTGAAGAGTTTGGATTATTTGTTACCTTTTTAAAAAGAAATTTATTTAATTCTAAGGTTATACAATTTAATTTTTAATAGTGATATGTATTAGTTTGGTGCAAAAGCAACTGCAGTTTTTGCCATGACTTTTGATTACTTTTGCACCAACCTAATAAAATAAAATTCCTGAAAATGTAACAGTTAGCTCTAATGAGCCTGTATTGTCCAGCTTCAGCATACCACTGTTCCTTCCAACTTTAATGAAGAGAGTTAGTTAGGAGGAGACAGATAGGAAGCACATAACTTCTTATTTACTATAATAGCAGCAGCTCTCAGAGATGGTGGCTGCCTGCTTTGAAGGAACAACAGAGAAACTGAAAACTCAGGCAAAGAAGGTTTTCAATGCAAAGGTACAACACTGAAATATATAATCATGATTGTCACATACCATGAACAATTCATAACACTTCGACACATCTAGCTTTGTGCTATGCAAGTAGGGCCTTGCTACTGAATGCCCAACTCTGCTACTCTGCCAGGTAGCTTTGTTTGGGATATGGAAATGTTTTTCCATTGTAGACTTATAAAAACCAAGGGTTCCAGTCTAGAACTGGAAAATGGGGACTCATCTTAAAGATGGTTAGTCTTCTCAAATATAATGCAGGGGATTGCTGTTTGTAGAATAGTGCCTCTGGGATCAAAGTTCCCTTTAGCAAAACAAGGTTTGGCATGCTTGTGTTGGAAGAAAAATTCTTTCTCTCCAGTCTTATGTCAAAGTCTAAGCAACTTAAGAGTATATCTTTATGGTGCAGGATTTTTGTCTGCTACTTTGCCAGTTGGAGCCCTCCATGGCCAGCGATGCACCCACCTGGGCCTCACTTGGCCCCAGGCCTGCTGCAGGAGGCACTTCACCCACTCGGCCCACGAGGCCACACCTGGCTCGTGCACCAGCTTAGCCCACAGCTGTGCCCCTGCCTGCCTGTATTACAGCTTGCACCCGCATTTCGTGGTTCTTGAGTTCTTATCCCATGTCCAAGAAGAATGAGGTTACACTCATAATCAAAGGGTAAGGAGGATGGAGAATTTTATTGAGTGAATGAACAGTTCTCAATGGGGGGGAGGGAAGGGTGGTCCCCTACCCAAAGCTGGGTGGTCTCTCTCTCAGTGTGTCTGGGTCCAGGGCTTTTATGGGCTCAGAATGGGAGAGTGCATGCTGATTGGTTTATGAGTATGCAAACGAGGCTAAAACAAAGGCACCACAAAAGGTGGGCATGACAGTGTAAAAAAACAATCAGGGAAGGGTAGGTATATGTTAAACAGGTGAAGGGAGGTGATCAATCAGAGGAAAGCATGCCAAACAGGAAGAGATGTTTCCAATCCAATCCATGGATTTATCCGAGACTTGTGGCTTGGTTTTCGGGCTTTAGTTTAATCTTGGTTTCAAGGTGGGGTTTCACCAGCAGCCTGCCCCTATCTGCCTAGGCAATCACCTCCCACCACTATCATTTGTACTGTCTCGACTGGGAATGTGGGTCCAGAATATGACCCACTTAGGTTTTCTCCCAAATGGGTCATATTCTGGACCCGCATTCCCAGTGTTTGAATCAGTTACCCAGTTTGAAAGCCCTAGGCTTAGGACATGTGCAACATTGAATTATTGGGAGGATATCCATTGAGGAGAGAGGCAAGGGAGCTAACTGCTAATGTGCTGCTCCAGAGCCTCAGCCCTTCCCACCTGCAGGAGATGGGGAATGCAGACTGGGAAATTCAGTCTTGAACCTGTGTAGCCATTTCTATTTCTGGTCACAAAGCCTAATCTTGGAATTCAACTTTTTCAAGACCATAGTTACTATATATTATTTTCTACATATGTTACTTAACAAATTTCTATTCTTTGAGCAACTTAGATTTTTAATGTTCCTCTATTCTGGTTAGGAAACCTGTCAGTGAAAGTATTTTTGGTATAGGGCAATGATTTTCCAGATAGGAAATACTTCCTGGAGCAGTTCCTCTATGCTGTTGGGTTCTGAGTCAGATTTTATTTGATGAGAGATTTCTCAGCTCAAAATGCAAGTTTGAAAACCACTAGTAAAAAAGAGACTGTACATGTGCTACATGACAAAAGTAACAAAGAATTAATCTGGAAGCATTTGAAAGTCACTGTTGGAATTTAGACTATGATACAAGTCAGTTTAAAGCTAAAAAGATGTGAAAAGGGGCCCTCAATATTAAATTGAAGATTGTTGTTCTGATATCATTCTTACTCAAGGACTATTGATTTTTTAAAAATCAAGCTGTTTAAAAATGTGGTGCTAAGAATGAAACCATATTCAATGACAAATGAACTGCATAAACTGTCTTCACAGGGCCTTATCAAAGCCTTTCACATGGTGCTTCGATGGTTTGTTTTGATGGGCAGAATCTGAGTCATGTACCCTTATCTAGCTTCATTATTATGGATATGAACTTGGTTCCCAGAGACTCTCACTAGTTCCACAAAAGGAGATTTTTAAAAATGCAGCCTGATAAAATGAGAGATGGAGAATGTTTTATTCTACTGTATTGCAGCTTAAAGACATCTGACCTGAGTTTCTGCAGGAAGTTTTATTTATAGGGAGAATATTTAGGTTACAATCTTCAGTATTGCTCTCCTCCCTTTACTTTCACTTTCTCCAAACCAGATTTAAGTATTCCCACCCCAT
>NW_012115355.1:296374-311822 GCF_000951035.1 Colobus angolensis palliatus | reverse complement strand
TCAGGAAAAGAAGCAGCCTTGCCATTGGGGTCAACAACATCAAACTCTGAATTTACTAGCAAGGGTATTTACTACAGACTGCTATTATACTAAGAGTACCTGATCTATTTCTGTATGAGTACCATGCACCAACTGATTGTGCCACTGAAGCTCCACATTTGATCTATCTGTTATAACAACTCTGAGAAAGAAAACATTACCCCTACTTCATTGATTAGAATATTGAGGCTTAGGTCAGGCACAGGGAAGCTCACGCCTGTAATCCCAGCACTTTGGGAGGCTGAGGCAGGTGATCACCTGAAGTTGGGAGTTGGAGACCAGCCTAACCAACATGGAGAAACTCTGTCTCTACCAAAAATACAAAATTAGCCAGGCGTGGTGGCACATGCCTGTAATCCCAGCTCCTCGGGAGGCTGAGGCAGGAGAATCGCTGGAACCCGGGAGGCGGAGGTTGCGGGGAGCCGAGATTGGCATTGCACTCCAGCCTGGGCAAGAAGAGTGAAATGCCATCAAAAAAGAAAGAAAGAGAGAGAGAGAGAGAGAAGGGAGGGAGGGAGGGAGGAAGGAAGGAAAGAAGGAAGGAAGGAAGGAAGGAAGGAAGGAAGGAAGGAAGGAAGGAAGGAAGGAAGGAAGGAAGGAAGGAAGGAAAGAAGAAAGAAGAAAGAAAGAAAAGAAAGAAAGAAAGAAAGAAAGAAAGAAAGAAAGAAAGAAAGAAAGAAAGAAAGAAAGAGAAAGAAAGAAAGAAAGAGAAAGAGAGAAAGAAAGAGAAAACTGAGGCTTAGAGGATTTAGGTGACTTACTCAAGGTCATTCAGCTAGAAAATGGTAGAAAAAGGATACAAATCCAAGCAGCCAGATCCCAGGGTCTCAGCGCTTAACTGCATCTTATACTACGGTAGAGTCAAGGATGGAGGGCTGTGATTCTAACACATGGCAATGTGACATGATGCATCAAAACAACAGAAGATGGAGGGCAATTGGTTTCTTAACATTCACCTATGCACTAGGCTACTTTTTGTTTTCATATAAAATGCAAATTTTCTACATTTCTAAAACTTTACTGTGTTCCTTATATAATAATTTGTATAAGGTCAAATTTGCATAAGTCAAGTGTTGAGTAACCTGGTGAGCATCTGTACATCATTATACTGTAACTAAATAGAACAGCAAAGGAGAAAGATAGGTAGGATTAGGTTTAAGTTTGGTTTTTTTTTTTGAAGGCTAGGAGAGAAAGGATCACAAAGAATAAAGAAGTGGAAATGGGCAGGAAAACTGAAATAAGAATAAAACAGCAATTGGAGGAGAGAAGTTAGCTCTTACTTGATAAGAATGATCTCTCTTTTTCTTTTCTTCCTTCCTTTCTTCCTTGGTGGTTTTGTTATTAAACTCTCTCAGATTTTCAGGATCACAAACATGCCTAGGGCATCTCAGATAATAAGAGTTATTTGTAAGGATATGTTAAAAAATAAGGAAGGAAGGTAGGTAAGGTAAACACATACATACACACACACACACACACACAGAGAAAAACATCCAAGAGTTAAACAAAACAATCAGGTCTTCAGGATAATAGCCCTTTGCTCACCAAGTCAGACCTCAAGGAGAACCGAACACCCTTCAGCTACCACATGGTTGTGTTTCATTATTTCACCCTCTTCATTCACAGGCTCCCAGTGTTTCTCTCTGTCTTGGCTTCTACTTTTCTTGACACCACAGATTCTCCTGACCCTCTGTTCACCTCATATCTTTTTCTCACCCTAGACTTCTGATGACCCATAGCTTTGTCTTTCTTCTGTTTATATCACAGCGTTTGCCAAGCCATCCAAGAAAGTTCTGTGTATTAATTCTTTCACTCAAAGAATATTTAGCTTGGACGAGATGTCTCTCACACATATATTCTAGACACCCATTTCTGTCCTGTATTGAAGACCTTTCGAAAGTTCTGACCAATTCACAAGAAATTCCCTTAACTGCCCCTCTGTTACAGGTAGTTAAGCATGAGCAGGGCAGGAGAGGGCGCCCTCCCCTCCACCAGGAATGTTGAGTGATGGTTTGGCAATTATCACATTGCCTGTCTAAAAGTGATAAATTGGCAGCCAGTGCCAGGGAGAGGCCATTTCCTGATGGTCTACACCTGTTGCACCAAAGTGTTGACTGACTGCAGATGTGAGAAAAAGCAACTTCCTGGGCATGCGCATTATGAGACAAAATGGTGGCGCATGACCTTCCTGTGGCACTCCATCAGAAAAGGGAAGAACGCCTCAGGTGGCTAAGAGTACAACTTCCTAAACACACTATGAGTGTTCACTTCCTAAAGGTAAGGAGGACACTGTGCATGCGGGCCGCCCACTCTAAGGGAAGAATCGTGGAAAAGGGATGCAAGACACCAGAAGTGGGCCAGCCTTTAAAGTCCTAGGATCAAGGTTAAATGCCGAACTTG
Organism: Colobus angolensis palliatus; assembly: GCF_000951035.1. Classification (NCBI taxonomy): domain Eukaryota; kingdom Metazoa; phylum Chordata; class Mammalia; order Primates; family Cercopithecidae; genus Colobus; species Colobus angolensis. The sequence goes on along the minus strand of NW_012115355.1, from coordinate 309,383 downwards.
TCCTTCAAGTTGCCTGCTTGGGTCTCTTCCAAGTGTACTTTCCTTTCTTTCCTATTCTAAGGCCTTTTTAAAGAAATTTCCACTGCTGCTCTGAATCTTGCCTTGGTCTGTTTTTCTGCCTTATGCCCCTCAGTGGAATTCTTTCTTCTGAGGAAGCAAGAATTGAGGTTGCTGTAAACCCATACAGATTCCCAGTGGGTAACTCTGATACATTCCACTGGTAACACCCCAGCCAACCCCAACATAGATGTGGATACAACTGTCATTTTGTACATAATCCCACTCTTCTATCAGCCCCACTTGTCCCAAGATAAGCCAACCAGAATTCTTTCCTGGTCATCTGAAATTTAACAAAGAGAATGAGTCAACCTCTCCAGGTGGCTAAACCTTTAGCTTGTGTGACTTGGTTGTTCGTGCTCCCGGCACTGTCTTATTTTGCTGCAACCCAGACAACTCAGCTCTTTTGTTAGTTTCCAGTAAAATATCCATCATCCCCAGTATCTTATAATTTTAATAGTCTTTACTATAAATGGAATGGAGGTGGGAGAGTTCATTCAGTCCCTCCCCTCTCCCTCTCCTTCCTAACTCTGTCTCTCTCCTGGGCCCCACTAATTCTCCTCCACGTTTGGTGCATAGTAATTTACAGCAAGCATCTTTTCAGATGTGAGCATGCCCTGAGGGCTCACCTACTAAGGCAATCAACTAATCGAAGAGCTTATTGAAGCATTACTTTCAAGAGTAGATATTCCTCCTTAGGGGAATTCTGGTCAATATAATTGTCTTCTCTGGACAGGTCTGTACTTAAAAGCTGTGACCGGTTTTACAACAGCACTTGGACTGGGGAGCAAATAAGACAGTTTTTGGGAAAAGAAAAGGAGAAGCAGAGAGGAGAGTCAGAAAGAACATTTCCTAGGGAGACAATGACTCTCCAGTTCCCAGTCCCTGTCCTCCCAAAAGTCAGGCTGTGTTCCTCCTCTTGTGTTCTGTCAGACACCCCATTAACTAATAATTCCCTTTTTAACTTGGATTAGCTAGGCTATCTACTTGTCATACCAAAACTATAACGAATCATATATTCCCCCTATCAAAAAAGTATTACTTGGCCAGGGGTAGTGGCTCATGTCTGTAATCCTAACATTTTGGGGATTGAGACAGAAGGATCTATTGAGGCCAGGAGTTCAAGTCCAGCCTGGGCAACATACTGAAATACCATCTTTATAAAAAATTAAAAAAAAAATTAGCTAAGGGCGGTGGCACATGCCTGTAGTCTCAGCTACTCAGAAGGTTGAGGCGGGGGGATGGCTTGAGCCCAGGAGTTTGAGGCTACGGTGAGCTATGATCATCATACCCTGGTACTCTGGTGTGGGAGACAGAGTGAGACCCAGTCTCCTAAAAAAAAGTATTACTTTTTATTATGCTATTTGCCAGTTATCATTTTCTCTGTGCTTTCCACTTGAAAGCTTCTTAAGGGCAAGGACTGCACTTGTCTTGCTCACTATTTTATTCTCAGTAATTAGCATGTTCTCCAGACACTTGATAAATATATTTTGAAAAACTGTAGAGTTATTGACTGCCAACTGTGTACCAAGCACTATTTTATGCACTGTGATTATAAAGATGAATGATATAATCCTTTACCTCCTATTGCTTAGAGCCTAGGTTACTCCCAAGTCTATCTTGTTCAAGTTTAATTTTTCCTTGTATTAGTCAAAACTCTTTCATGGGGCAGTGTTGGCTCAAGTGGACAAATATTATGAAGGGCAGAGATAAAACTGGACCTAGGGGACGGCTGGAACCAGGGTCAAATGTGGTCAGGACCCTTTCCCCTCTTGTCTCCATCCACAGGTTGACTTCACCATCTCAGACTCATTTCCGCCTGAGTATGGAGTATGGGACACTAGGCAACAGCAGTTTTCAAGCTTATGTTATTCCAGTTTTATCACTCTCCATGGTTCCAACTTGAAAAATTGGGAGAAGTCCTCCAATTGGCTCAGCTTGTGTTAAGTGTTCTTCTTTGGGCCAATTACCGTGGAGGGAAGGCACTAGGATTATTTTAATTCATGTTTCCATTTCTACATCAATCACCACAGCAGAATCTGTAGAAGGATGGCAGCTTCCAAGCTCAGCCATATGAATGGGGCATGGCCAGAAGGGGAGTGGATGCTCTTCTCTGCAGATAAAATAGTAGTTGTGTGTCCACTCCATTCCGTTGTTCTCACATCCATAAACTCTTTCCCTGACTTTAAATAACAAAAGCTTATAAAATGCCCATTGAGCACAAAACATTGTTCTAGGCTCTTAGATTAAGCTTTTAGATTTTGTATATCAAAATTAATTTTTTTAAAAGAACATTTTTTCTCAATTCCTATAATAATAACCTAATCTTTTCTGTGTTTCTTTTCCAGAGTTACAGCATAGTGAAACTTCAAGCACTAGTTTTTTTTGGACCATCGCAGTGTGCATGAATCAGGTGATTTTATCTTTTGTTCCTCTCCTTGCTATCCCTAATCTGTCAGGCAGTCCTGAATCTATACCATCAGGCTTGTTTGTTCCACTTCTCTATCCTTTTATCATGGTTCCATTAACTCACATCCAAGGGTGTCAAGAGAATAAATAGCCCAATAAAACAAAAGAATATACTTCCAGATTTAAAAAGAAAGAAACATACGAGAAATACATAAATCATACTATATGACAATAGCCCAGGAGATTGCATGGAGGATCTTTGTGTTTCCTGTAGAAGAAAAGAAAAATGGAATTTCCATCTCTTGCATCAGCACTTGACAGCTGGAGTTATTGTTTACCAGGCACCAAGAAAGGAGGGATACGCATCAAAAATAATTTTGCCTGAAATAAGCACAACTCCATGGAGGACAATGCCACATTTTCTCTGGGGATCTTATAATTGGGGATGATGTAAACATGAGTCTAATCTGCATTTTGTCTAAGGAATTCTTCATCATGAACATCTTCTCCGAATAAAACATGGTTCCTTACAACATGGGTTTGCATGACAACTTCTTACCACTTCATGTCACACCTATATAATGGAGACTCATGTCTCAATGAACGCTTTCCAGATAAACAGAAGGCATTTGTCCAAGAGTAATAAACACCTGCCATACAGGTTGCTAAGAGCTCAAATAAAGATAAATTTGTTGGCTTGACCCAAACATTCTCTGGATCTCAAATTAATCTAATGTTATCAGACATTTGGCACTTTCTCTATCTCAACCAAAAAGACCAGTCTTTGATCATGGTCTCATCACTCTTTTTCAAGAAGTAATTGTTATTTTTCTTCCTGGTGTTCACATGCTGCTTCAGTAGGGTACATCGTGATCTCCAAACGTAGCACCCAAACTCGAACAGAATATAATTCCCAGTCAAATCAAATGTTTGCTTCTTGGAATTAATGTTAATGTAAGGCTAAGTCTAATGTCAAAGGAGAATTTTTTTTTTTAGGTTCTCTACATGATTTAGAAATTATATTAATATTTAAAAATTTAGAAATTATATTAATATTTTAAAATGTGCTTTAAAGATTTCTTAATTTAGGCTTACAGTTTTAGTAGAAGATAACTTTGTTTTACCTTAATTATGAAGAAAGTGAAACCATTTAACTTCAAAATATTTTCTATATATGTTAATGTGTTTAGTTATGACAAATAAAGAATGTTTGTATGTCAATGAAAGCTGGCTTGGCAAGCAGCCAGCAAGCTTATCTACTAGCTTCTATAGATTTAAAAGTTAGTAATTACCTTACCTTTCTATGACGCAAAGATTCAGTACAGAAAGCTCAGAGGGAAAAGTCAGTGCAGAGAGGGAGAGTAACCACTGAGAAGGTCACCAGCTGTGGATGCAGAAAACACCTGCCCCAATCTCCCCCATTAGATAAAAACAGACTTACACTGTTAATATTATTATTACTATTACTGGTTTTATTCCATTTAGTCTAACCTCTGATGTCCTCCCAGAGCAAGCTCTAAAACATAGGTTACAGCACTTAGGGAACTTTTTTTTTTCTAAGCAAACTCTTTGTGCTGTTGTCTGGAAGCCTGGAGTTTGCAAACAACAGCTTGCTGACAGCTGAAATTGTAAAGAAAGTTTTTCCTCTTCATTCCCACTGGAACCTAAACTGATCTGAAACAGGTGAGATGGGCTTACAGTAGAACAGAAGAGACCACTGGAATTGCACTGCATCTGCCTCAAACCCAGGAGTCCAAAGGGCTTTGGGATTGCTATGTGTTTCCTGCAAACCCTCCCAGGAGTGCAAGCTTCCTTTGTTTACCGTTTTAGCCAGCTCGTTATCTGTCTGCTTTCTAGCTCTGCCAACACCCTTAACAGGATTACCACACAATCTTACTGATTTTCCCAAACATGCTCTTAAGTGACTTTTTTTTTTCAACTTTCTCCTCTTAAAACAGTTTATTTAACCATGCATTTATTTTACATCACAGTGAAATTTAAACAAAAGGAAATACACTGTTCTATATTCTGCAGGAGGCAGATTACAGAAATCATAAGTCCAGTGACAATGAAAAACAATTCCAGCCTCACGCACATCATGGATGAATTCCCCAAACATAACGTTGAGCAAGAAAAGGGAGATGCAAAAGAGTACATACTGAGTAATTCCGTATTTGTGAAACTCAAAAACAGCAAACCTAATCTGTGGAGATACAGGTCAGATACCAGTTGCCTTCAGCAGTGGTATCAACTGCAAGTGGGCATGAGCAGGCTGCTGATGACACCAAAAGATCTCTCTTGACCTGAATAGTGGCGAAATGAATTTACAGTTAAATAAATATTCACCTAGTTGTAGACTTTAGATTTTTGTACTTTACTGTATATAAATGTATATATAGTCATGCTTTAATTTAATTTAATTTAATTTAATATTTTGAGACAGAGTCTTGCTGTGTCGCCCAGGTTAGAGTGCAGGGATACGATCTTGGCTCACTGCAATCTCCGCCTCCCAGGTTCAAACAATTCTCCTGCCTCAGCCTCCCAAGTAGTTGGGATTACAGGTGCCCACCTCCACACCCAGGTAATTTTTGTGGTTTTTAGTAGAGATGGAGTTTCTCCATGTAGGCCAGGCTGGTCTTGAACTCCTGACCTCAGGTGATCTGCCTACCTCAGCTTCCCAAAGTGCTAGGATTGCAGATGTGAGCAACTGTGCCTGGCCAATAGTCATGCTTTAATTTGAAAAATTATAAAAACATGTCATATCACTACTTAGAAATATAATCTTTTTTTTTTTTTTTTTAAGATCCAGTGTTGTGCTCCAGTCATTGATTCACATAAGAAACATTCCTTGGGGTTACCATTCCTATCATCGCAAATTTCCTTCTAAGGTTTCACAAGTCTATAGTCCTACTCTTTGTTGATGGAGGGGCTCACCTGTCTATACCAGCCTGGTTGCTCCACCAGGGGGAAAATCCTGCCAAGCTGCTCTTCAGGGAAGGTAGACTCCTCACACTTCTTCACTGGAGTCAGCTGGATCTTCCAATGTGGCTGTGATCTCTTGGTGTTTTCTCCTGGTTGGAATCATTGTCCGGATATCCAGGGTACCTACACATCTTTCACCCACAAGCATAATTTTTGAAAGCACTCTGAAATCATCTTTAAAACATTTTAAAAACAGTTGTAATATAACAGCATCATAATTGCAAAGAATACTGTGGTACATTCACAATCATCACAAAAATTATATTAAAAATACAGGACAGGGATCCCAATGATTATAGCAAGCTAACAGGCCATTTATTTTCCTGGGTTCATGTTGTTTATCAGTCCTTGTCTGTAGGTATAAATAATTTAAAATATGTAATATAAAACATTTTTACTTAACAATTGACCAAACATTTTTTGAAAAATTAGTTGAATTGGTAAAGTCAAGTATCCTCATTTTGTACAACATTTGAGGTTTTCAGCTTTTTAGTATTGTAAAGAGTAAATCTTCAGGCATATAACTTTCTTCATAGTTTCAGCACTGAGCGTGGCTTAAATTCCCAGGGGCAGGATTACTGGATGGAAAGACTCGTACCGCTCATGGAAAGTATAGTCAAATTTGCTTCAGAAAAGAATTGTACTGATTTCTAAGCTTTAGAAAAGAATTGTACTGATTTCTAAGCTGCTAGTAATATGTAATTGTACCAATTTCTTCAGTCCTGACAACATTGAATGATACATTTTATTTAAAGAACAGATTTATTGAGATATTGTTCATATATCACCCATATCCATTAGGAGCCACTTCCCATTTTCCTTTCCTCCCAAATCTTGGCGACCTCTATTTACTTTCCGTCTCCATGGACCTGCCTGTTTACAGAAGTGAAATCGTGTAATATGTGATCTTTTATGACTGGCTTCTTTCATTGACCCTAATGTATTTTAAGCTCATCCATGTTGTAGCATGAGTTAATACTTCATTAATTTCCGTGGCCAAATAATACTGCATTGTATGGAGATACATTTGGTTCATTGATTCATCAGTTGATGCACATTTGAGATGCTTCCACTTTTGGCTATTATCTGCTATGAACATTTGTGTACAGTTTTTGTACGGAAATGTTTCAAATTATTTTGGGTATATAACCAGGAGTGGAATTTCCGGGTTATAGTAACTCAGATAACTATAACTATTTCTGAGTTAACTATAACTCAGTAACTAAAATTCTTTCTGGGTTAACTATAACTCAGTAACTATAACTCTTTCTGGGTTAACTTCATGAAAAATTGCTAAACTGTTTTCTAAAACAGTTTCACTTTTGGTATTACTACCAGCAATGTATGAGAGCTCCAGTTTCTCCTTATCCTTGTTGACATTTGTCTGTCCTTTTTGGTTATAACCATCCTCATACATGTGAAGTAGTATGTAAATTGATTATGGTTTAATTTACATTTCCTTAATGATTCATGATGTTGAGCATTTTTCCATGTGTTTATTGGCCATTTGTATTTCTTTCTTGACAAAATGTCTACCCAAATTGTTGTCCATGTTTAACTGAGTTATTTGTATTTTTTTTGCTAAGTTGTGAGAGTTCTTTACATATTCTATGTGCAAGTCCTTTGTCAGGGACTTGATGTATGATTTGTAAGTATTTTCTCCCATTTCTGGCATTGTCTTCTCACTTACTTAATGATATCTTTTGAAGCACAAAAGTTTTAAATCTTGATGGAGTTCAATTTATTTATTTTTTTCTTTTTGTCATCTTTTGATGTCATATCTAAGAAACCGTTTTCTACTCCTAGGTCACAAAGATTTATGCCTATGTTTTCTCTAATACTCTTATAATTTTAGCTGTTACACTTAGATCTATGAGCCATTTTGAGTTAATTTTTGTGTGAGGTAGAGTCCAACTTTATTTTTTTTCATGTAGCTATCCAGCACCATTTGTTGAAAAGACTATTCTTCATTGAACTGCTTTGGGATTCTTGTCAAAAATCAGTTGCCGAAAGTAGAGGATTTATTTCTGGGTTCTCAATGTAATTCCTTTGTTCTATGTTTCTATCCTTATGCAATCTATCACATTGTCTTTATTACTGTATCTTTGTAGTAAACCTTGAAATCAAAAAGTGTGTGTCCTCCAAATTGGTTCTTTTTCAAGAATGTTTTGGCTATTCTGGGTTCTTTGAATTTCCATAGGAATTTTACAATCAACTTGTCAGTTTTTGCTGCTAAAAAGGCAGCTTGAGGTTTTGATAGGCATTGTGTTGCATCTGCAGATTAATGTGAAGTGTATTGTCTTCTCAATAATACTGAGTGTTCCGATCGAGAAGCATGGGTTTTCTTTCCTTTTATTAAGATCTGTTTAAAGTTTTTTCAGTGATGTTTTCTGGTTTTCAGTGTACAAGTCTTGCACATATTTTGTTAAATCTATTCTTATGCATTTTATTCTTTTTGATGCTTTCATAAATGTAATTGCTTTAATTTCATTTATACATTGCTCATTTATAGTCTATATAAATACAATGTGGCTCATAAGAGTAACCAGTAACCTTGCTAAACAATGTGGCTCATAAGAGTAGCCAGTAACCTTGCTAAACTCATTTATTAGTTACCATAGATTTTGTGGCTTTCTTTAGATTTATGTCATCTGCAGTAGAAATAGTTTTACTTTTTCATTTCCAATCTGAATGTCTTTTATTTCATTTTCTTGCCTACTGGCTGTAACTAGTATCACTAGTACAATATCAAATAGAGCTGATGAGAGCAGATATTCTTATTCTTGATCTTAGGAAGAAGTAATTCCATTTTTCACCATTAGCTTTGATGTTAGCTATGGGTTTTTGTAGATAGCCTTTATTAGGTTGAGATGATTCCCTTTTACTTTTAGTTTACTAAGTGTTTTTTTCTTTCATGAAAGGATGTTGTATTTTCTTAATGCTTTTCTAATTTACTGAGAGATTGTGTGGGGTTTTTTCCTCCCTTCATTCTGTGTGTGTGTGTGTTTCTTTTTTTTCCGAGATGAAATCTCACTCTGTCACCTAGGCTGAAGTGCAGTGGCGTGATCTTGGCTCACTGCAACCTCCGTCTCCCAGGTTCAAGCAGTTCCTCTTCCTCAGCCTCCCAAGTAGCTGGGACTACAGGTACACGCTACCATGCCCAGCTAACTTTTTTATATTTTTAGTGGAGACAGGCTTTCACCATGTTGGCCAGGCTGGTCTCGAACTCTTGACTCCAAGTGATCCACCCGCCTTGGCTTCCCAGAGTGCTGGGATTGCAGGCATGAGCTACCATGCCTGACCCCCTTCATTCAGTTAATGTGGTCTGTGACATTGGTTACCTGTGACATTGGTTACCTGTTTGGTCATGATGTATAATCTGCTGTTGTTTTTTGTTTTATTTTGTTTTGGTTTGGTTTTTGTTGTTATTTGGTTTTTGTTGTTGTTTTTAGAGACAAGGTCTCTTTCTGTCACCCAGGCTAGAGTGTAGTGACACAATTATAGCTCACTACAGCCTCTACTCCTGGGCTCAAATGATCCTTCTGTTTCAGCCTCCCAAGTGGCTAGGACTGTAGGCACATGCCACTGCATCTGGCTAATTTTTTTTTTTATTTTTAGTAGTGACAAAGTCTTGCTATGCTCCCCAGGCTGGTCTCCAACTTCTAGGCTTAAGCAATCCTCCTGCCTTAGCCTCCCAAAGTGCTAAGATTACAGGCATGAACCACCACGCCCAGCCTGTAATCTTTTTTATGTGTTACTAGATTTGGTTTGCTAGTATTTTGTTGAGGATTTTTGCATCTGTATTCGTAAGAGACATTGATCTGTAGTTTTCTTTTCTTATGATGTGTTTGTCTGATTTTGGTATTAGGAAAATACTGGCCTCATAAAATGAGTTGGGAATTATTTCCCCCTCTTCTATTTTTTTGGAGGAGTTTGTGAAGGATTAATGTTAATTATTCTTAAACATTTGGTAGAATTCACCAGAATATCATTTCTCTTACACATTAAAGTGGTGTAGGATATTAACACAATTATTTTAGCTTGTTTTTCTTTGATAACTAGCAAGGTTAAACATTTTCCCATATGTTTGCTTGCTAATTATCTTCACTGGTATGTATTGTTTATTCATGTCTTTTGCTCATTTTCATATTGGGGTCTCAGTGTTTTTCTTATCAATTTTAATGAGTTCTTTAGAATAGTAACCCTCAGACCATTATGTTCTAATCTAGTAATTTTTCACTATCCGGAAGTATTAATGTACTATAGGCATACAGAGGACAAGTCATGTTTTAAAGACACTTCTGTTCATAATTTTCTCGACAAGGCACAGTGGCTCACACCTGTAATCCCAGCACTTTGGGAGGCCGAGGCAGGTGGATCATTTGACGTCAGGAGTTCAAGACCAGCCTGGTCAACATGGTGAAACCCCGTTTCTACTAAAAATACAAAATAATTAGCAGGGTGTTGTGGCACACACCTGTAATCCCAGCTACTTGGGAGAGGGGGGTGGGAGAATTGTTTGAACTCGGTGGGGGAGAAGGGGTGGAGTTTGCAGTGAGCTGAGATTATGCCATTACACTCCAGCCTAGGCAACAAAGCAAGACTCTGTCTCAAAAAAAAAAAACAAAAAAAAAAACCTGCTTTTCTCACAACTTTCATCCTGTTGGCATACAAAATTATTCCATATTTGGAGAGGGAAAAACAGGAGATCACAAATCTAATTAAAATATATTTATGTCTCTTGATGCCCAGACAAATTTTTAAAATTTATTTTATTGAATATTTTATCATTGTTACTCATCAAACTGGGTATATATGTCAGGCATAATCAAATCCATCAAGTTTTACTCTTCCTGTGACTTCCTGCTGTGGGTTCCAGTCAGTGAGTTTGACTTACTGTGTATCATGCCTGAACACTTAGTTCAACATCTAATTCAGCTTCCTCTTTTTCATTTCAGGAATATAACACAATAGGAATCAAAAATTTAACAAAGACATGTATTCAAAAATCAATTTTGTCCGCTATGCTAATAAAGAGCCAGTTGTATAAGAAAATGCTTGATGAGCTCACTCTAGGGTCAAGGATCTATTTAAGAAGACAAGTTGGCATAAGCTATTATTCCCCACAGGCCTATCACAATGCCTGTACCTCTCGCATTAAAAATGTACCATTTGTGATTAGATCTGGAAAAGTCCTATTTCAAATATATTTTGTGTGAGTTATTGTGTGTGTGTGTGTGAGGGTGAATGTGGGTATGTGATTTGAAATGCAAGAAAAGTAAATAAAACACACAGAGGCACAACGGTGTACTTTGGTAGCACAGATTAGGAATCAAATTACTCTTAAAGTCTGTCTCAAGAAAGTAATTTAAACTGGCTGGTAAACAAGAGTTTTGTTGGCTGTTTGCACTGTCACTAGAAACAAAAACTGCTGTTTGGGTTAGGAGATTTTTATCTCCTATTCTGTTGTCACATTGGATGGGTATTGCACACAGTTATGCAACTTCTTCCCATTCCAGAACTATAGAGATAATGTCCACACAGACTATATGGAGAGCAGAGGGAAAAGTTTACTTTGTTTTCGTAATTCTTTAGGTTTTCCCTTCTATTTTAGTCCATTTCTCCTGATCATGAATTGACACCGATCCTGTGCTCTACAAATCATCCCCACACAATATGTTTCCATATGTATAACTTAACAAAAGTATAGCTATCACCAGAAGCTTGCTAGAGAGTATATTGAATACAATTCTCTTTCCCCCCAAGTTATCATTTTCATTTCATTGTTTGAACTAGACAAGCCTGCAGGCGCTATCATTTATATCTACATAATCCTAGTACAAGTCACCTAACCTCTCTGGGTCTCAGTTTTCCCATTCTTAGTAGGATAATCCTTTCCTTTTGAGATTGTTGAGAGGGTGTGCCAAACTTGTTCTCATGAAGCTTAGATTGTAAGGCTCCTTACTCAGTTTGATGAATATAACATACCTATTCTCTTCCATCACAGCTGGATCCATGTTGACAGAATTGCTGAAAGATTGAGGAGTGGGAAGAAGTTTAAAACTGTTTCTGTATCCTTTCTCATTGTTATATCTTCCATGGATATTCCATTCCTTATTATATCCTAAGTGTTGACATAAATACTTAGATATCTGCTTCCTTTCTGTTGCTGTTGTTGTGGTTGTTTGAGATGGGGTCTCACTCTTTTGCCCAGGCTGAAACACAGTAGTGCAATGTCAGCTCATTACAGCCTCGGCCACCTGATCTCAAGTGTCCTCCCACCTTAGCCTCCCAAGTAGCTGGGACTACAGATGGATGCCACCATGCCCAGCTAATTTTTGTATATAGAGGCAGGATTTTGCCATGTTGCCCAGGCTGGTCTTGAACTCCTGAGCTCAAGAGAGTCACCCGCCTTGGCCTTCCGAAGTGCTGGGATTACAAGTGTGAGCCACCATGTTCAGCCTTCTGCTTCCTTTTGAAGCAAGATTTTTAAGCTACCCCTTGAAAACTTTTCTCCAACCTTATCACTATTTATGTTTGACCTATTGCTAATGGAAATATTTTATCCAATGTCCAGGAAAAATGTACCCTTTACTCACCTTACTCACATAATAACTCAGATTATGAAAATATCTACAGTCCTAAGTGTATCAACACTAGAAATAATTGTAACTAGGTCATTGGAACTTGAAATTGATAATAAGCATTACTATTAGCAGAAGCCCAGAGAGCAGAGGTCAAGAGTTAGGTTTTCGTGCAAACTAAAGGCTTCTAAAAGCTTAACACAGGAAAGTATTGATTAGCCCTTTGCATCCAATGACATGGGTAAGTTTTATTCATCTAGAGAGTGAACATTGATGCTGTGAAGGAAGAAATTCCCTCCCTATAACAACTTTCTCATCACCACTAAGCGATAAAGCTCTTGATAAGAGTCAATGCTGTACATTCACATTATCTCTTTCTACAACCATAAGCCCTTCTCAGCATATCATCAAGAGCAGGAAAATGAAAACCTGAAAACAACTTGAAGAAAACGGAAGCACCTCCTTTCTCATTATGGAGTTTAATTAACTGAAAAGTTTTCCCTTGAGTTTGGTACAAACTCATTTGGCAGCAAAACCTGAGCTGATATAAGGCTGTTTAAAGACTTTATTTATACGACTTAGTATGAATATTCATTCCTTTCTCTACAGAAGTAACAATGTGCTTGATTACAGGGCACAGACCTCTTGGTGATGTTATATAATATATATCAGTACATTACAGAAGGTATATGCATTCAAGTACCTTTCTGAAAGCCTAAATATTTTTCTAGCCTAAAATATTTTCTAGCCTAAAATATTTCTAGCCTTAAAGGTTTTTAAGAAGAAAGGATGAATCTATACTAGTTTTTCCTATTTAGGTTATATGGAATATTTCTAGACACTTTTACTTCATATAGCCTTATACTTGGCCCATAGTCCTGATCCTAGTTTCTTTCTTTCTTTCTTTCTTTCTTTCTTTCTTTCTTTCTTTCTTTCTTTCTTTCTTTCTTTCTTTCTTTCTTTCTTTCTTTCTTTCT
>NW_012115355.1:276637-296109 GCF_000951035.1 Colobus angolensis palliatus | reverse complement strand
TGGCTAATTTTTTTTTTTTTTTTTTGTATTTTTAGTAAAGACAGGATTTCTCCGTGTTGGTCAGGCTGGTGTTGAACTCCCTACCTCAGGTGATCTGCCCGCCTCGGCCTCCCAAAGTGTTGGGATTACAGGCATGAGCCACCATAATATACACCGATAATATGTATATTATCGTATATATATTCATGTGTATACAAACACACACATAGCTGCTACAACAAATACCTTGAATTTAGTAAACATAATTGATAATGGATACTTTCACTCAGTTCTCAACAACAACACTTTCTCAACAGGAAAGCTTTCACCAAGAGCCCAGGCTACCAGCAGGTAGGAAAGTGAACCATTGAAATATTGTTTGGTTTTAAAGAGGCTATCTCTAGGCAGAGAACTCATGGATCATTCTTCCAATTGCTGAAAGTTTTAGAGGAGCCTAATATTCATACTGAAAATAAATTTATCAAAATATTGTTTAAAGAGCTTATATGTGACATGTATATCTATGCAGAGCACTGTAAGCATTTCATGATTGTGTTGCAGGAGTATCTTAGGTTTCTATTATGGTTTTTCAAAGAGCTGCAGTATATAGTCTCTATATTTGATTTTACATAATGGGATGATAATAATCATATCAAGAGTTGTTTTGAGAATTAAATAACACATTAAATGTCAAGCCCACTGCGTTCCATTTGGTATCACCGTGCATTATTATCCCCAGTTTTCAGATGGGGCCCAGAAATTGTTGGTCACTTGCCCAAGGTTACATGACTAGTAAGTTGGAAAACTGAGGCTTGATCTCATTTTGCTGTCAACAATTGTTGTTCAGTGTTCTTTACATACTATTTCACTATCTAAAATAAATGATGGTATCTTTTACCATAGCTTTTTGAAAGACGGAAATGACTCTACTTTTTTTACTGATTATTCAAATAGTACATGCTTAGTGTAAGGACAATAGCACAGATCTCAAATTGAATCAATATAAAAAAAAAGTACACAGAGAAATCTCTTATTCAATCACCCAGAGAGAGCCTGAATAGGAATATAAACTTTAAGACATTTTTCTAGCTGGGCATGGTGGCCTGGGCCTGTAGTTCCAGCTACTTGAGACACTGAGGCAGGAGGATCACTTGAGCTCAGGAATTCAAGGCCAACCTGAACAACTAGTGAGATTTTACCTATAAATAAATAAATAAGGCACTTTTCTATGCTTAAACGCATGTAAATACAATATAACAATTTGAATATAATAACATATTTTATAATGTGGTTCTTTCATGCAATAATATATTGTAGACACCTTTCCCTATCAATACATATAGATTTTGTTTATGCATTTCCAAGTAGTTACTAAGATGCACAAAAGAGTACCTTTCTAAAATGCTACTTAATTTATTCTTAAGATCCATGACTAGTTGAAAAGTCAATCTGGCCAATTCATGATCAACTCAGTAACTCCGTTGTTTTCTTGGTTACTCCCGTTTGACCTAATCTCACCACTTCAGGATTTTTTTCTCTCTCACTTCTCCGTACCTTCACCTGGGATGATTTTTGTTTTCTGTTTGTTTGTTTGCTTTTTTTGAGGCAGAGTCTCACTCCGTTGCCCAGGCTAGAGTGCAGTGGTGCAGTCTCGGCTCACTGCAACTTTCGCCTCCCATGTTCAAGCAATTCTCCTGCCTCAGCCTCCCAAACAGCTGGGATTACAGGCATGCACCACCACGCCTGGCTAATTTTTGGTATTTTTAGTAGAGATGGGGTTTTGCCATGTTGGCCAGGCTGGTCTCGAACTCCTGACCTCAAGTAATCCACCCACCTCGGCCTCTGAAAGTGCTGGAATTACAGGCGTGAGCCACCATGTCCGGCCCACCTAGGATGAATTTTCAGTAATCACACAAGAGCTAAAAATCATCTGGACAGCAGAGAGGCTAAAGTTGCATCTGTCCTTTGGACAGTGACCTCTCCACTTGCTACATCTGTGAAGAAGTTGGAATCATTCCTTGACATCTGCCTGTCTGTCAGATTCCTCATTCTTCATTCTCCTTATTCCAAATACAAGGCCTCTTCAAGTCTGCCCATCAGTCTGTGCTCTCTCAGCCAACACTAAACTGAGGTTGCCCTTGGGACCATTTGCTGACACATTTAACGTAGTCATTGCTATTCTACTGTTAGGGGTACTATGTGGTAGTATGCAGAGTAATGACTCTCAAAGATGTTCAAAATTTCGTTTGCAGAACCTGTGAATGTACTATCTTACATGGTAAAAGAGACTTTGCAGATGTGATTAAATTAAAGATCTTGATATGGAGAGATTACACTGATTATCCTGGTGGGCCAAATGTAATCACAAGAGCCCTTATAAGAGGGAAGCAGGAGAGTCAGAAGCAGAAAAGGAAGTGTGATGATGGAAGCAGAGATAGAAAGATTCGAAGGTGCTGTGCTGCTGGCTTTAGAGATGGAGGAAGGACTCTGGAGCCAAGAATGGAGACAGCCTCTAGAAACCATCTTTCTCTTAAAAAGTTCATGTCTGGCTGGGCATGGTGGCTCATGCCTTTATTCCCAGCACTTTGGGAGCCTGAGGTGGGCAGGTTGGGAGTTCAAAACCAGCCTGACCAACATGGCGAAACCCCATCTCTACTAAAAATACAAAAAGTAGCCGGGTGTGATGGCGCACACCTGTAGTCCCAGCTACTCGGCAGAAGAACAGATCCTCCCTTCAGGCCTTCAGAAGGAATGCAGCTCTCTCACCTGTCTCGATGTTTAGCCCACTGAGACTGATTTTGGACTTCTGACCTCTAGAATTATAAGATAACTAATGTGTGTTGTTTTAAACAACCAAGTTTGTGGTAGTTTGTTAAAGCAGCCATAGGAAACTAATATATTAATACATACTGAACAGGAAGTTTCTTTAAAATTCATGCAGTATTCCTGGGCTATACCTAAAAAAGTAAAACACAGGTGCCTTCTCCATGAATGCTCACCACCCAAACTCATTGGATTTCTATTGTTCCTACTCATCCCACCTTCAAAGCTTGGCCAAAAGGGCAGCAGAGAACTGTATTTCTTCTCAGAGACCACCACCCACAGCCAACTCCATTAACTCTATTCTCTGTGAAAAATAAACCTGTTTCTCTGTCCGGTAAGGGGAAGGACATTATGCTTCCAAATCTACCATTTATTTTTAATATCTTAGGACTTTGGCTTTTAACATGCAAAGACAAACTTTTCAAACTAAACATCTTTCTCTTAAAAAGTTCATCTCTGGCTGGGCATGGTGGCTCCCACCTTTAATCCCAGCACTTTGGGAGCCTGAGGTGGGCAGATCAGCTGAGTCTGAGAGTTCAAAACCAGCCTGGCCAACATGGTGAAACCCCGTCTCTACTAAAAATACAACAATTAGCCGGGTGTGATGGGGCACACCTGTGTCCCAACTACTCGGGAGGCTGGGGCAGAGAATCGCTTGAACCCAGGAGTCGGAGGTTACAGTGAGCTGAGATTGGGCCATTGCACTCCAGCCTGGGCAACAGAGTGAGACTCCATCTCAAAAAAATAAAACAATAAAAAATAATAAATTCAGCTCTTACAAACCTAAAGCTTATTAAGTTTAAAATTTTATTCCCAAACATACATTTTCTCAGTTATATTTGTCCTCTTCTTGAGTCAAGAATGCATTAATTTAACAGTAGGTGGGGAGAGAATGTGGGTTAGTATCACTGCAATTTAACTCTGTTCATATAGGACTCCAACAACATTTTAATAACTGCGGAATATTCTATTATATGACTACTCTATCTATTTACCTAATTCCTTTTTGATGAACATTTCTATTATTGCCAAGCTTTTACCACTATAGATAATGCAGAATAGAACATTCCTGTATATACATTTTGGTCAACTATATGATCAGTTTTTTAAGGAGAAAACCCTAGGAATAGAGTTTTTAGGTTAAAGTGTGTAGACATGTTTGATTTGTAATCTTACAGCCAAACTGCTTTTCTTTTTTTCTTTTTTTTTACATTGGTAAATAATAATTGTACATATTTATGGGGTACATCTATTTCAATGCATGTATACAATGAATACTGATCAACTGAGGATAAATATCTTTCTGACCACAATGAAATAAAACTAGAAATCAACACAAGAGGAACTTTGGAGACTACAAACGCAGAATACCTCTTTTTATTGTACTTCACTTTATTGCACTCCATAGGTACTGCAAGTTTTCCAGATTGAAGGTTTGTGGCAACTCTGTGTCAAACAAGTCTATTAGCACCATCTTTCCAACAGCAGGTGCTCCCTTTGTGTCTCTGTGTCACATTTTGGGAATTCTCATGATCCTTCAGACTTTTCCATTTTATATTATTAATGTTGTTTCATTATCTAATGTTGTTTCATTATCTATTATGGTGATCTGCGATCAGTGATCTTTGATGTTACTACTGTCATTGTTTTGGGGCACCACAAGCCACACACACCCATATAGGACAGTGACCTTAATCAGTAAATGTTGAATGCATTCTCACTGCTCCATTTATGGGCCATTTCCCATCTCCCTCTCTCCTTGGACCTCCCCAATCCCTGAGAACAGCATTATTAAAGTTAGGCCAATTAATAACCCTACAATGGCCTCTCAGTGTTCAAGTGAAATGAAAAGTCACATGTCTCACACTTTAAATCAAAAACTAGACATGGGCTAGCTTGAGCAACACAGTGAGATGCTATCTCTACAAAAAATGAAAAAGTTAGCTGGGCACGGTGATGCACACCTATAGTCCTGGCTACTTAGGAGGCTGGGGTGAAAAGATTGCTTGAGCCTAGGAATTCTAGCTTAATGACAGAGGGACCCTCTGTCTCAAAATAATAATAATAATAATAATAGCGAAATCCAGAAATGATTAAGTTTAGTGAGGAAGATATGTCCAAAACTGAGACAGGCTGAAAGCTAGACTTCTTGCGCCAATCACCTAAGTGATGAATGCAAAGGAAAAGTTCTTAAGGAAGTTAAAAGTGCTACAAGTGCTACTCCAAGTAAACACACAAATGATAAAAAAGCAAAACAGCCTTATTGCTGATATGGAGAAAGTTTGGGTGGTCTGGATAAAAGATCAAACCTACCACAACATTCACTTAAACCAAAGCCTAATCCAGAGCAAGACCCTAACCCTCTTCAATTATATGAAGGCTGAGAGAGGTGAGGAAGCTGCAGAAGAAAAGCTGGAACCTAGCAGAGGTTGGTTCTTGAAATTTAAGGAAAGAAGTCATCTCCATAATATAAAAGTGCAAGGTGAAGCAAGCCGCAAATGCTGATGTAGAAGCTGCAGTGAGTTATCCGGAAGATCTAACCAAGATCATTGATGAGGGTGGCCACACTAAACAACAGATTTTCAATGTAGACAAAACAGCCTTATCTTGGAAGAAGACACCATCTAGGACTTTCATGGCTTAAGAGGAGAAGCCAATGCCTGGCTTCAAAACTACAAAGGACAGACTGACTCTCTTGTTAGGGGCTAATGGAACTGGTGACTTAAAGCTGAAGCCAATGCCCATTTACCATTCTGAAGATCCTAGGGACCTTAAGAATTATGCTAAATCCTCTCTACCTGTGTATTCCAGAAATGGAAAAACAAATCTTGGAGGGCAGCACATCTGTTTAGGTAATATGCTTTACTGAATATTTTAAGCCCACTGCTGAGACCTGCTCAGAGAAAAGTGGTTCATTTCAAAATATGACTGCTTGTTGACAATGTACCTAATCACCCAAGAGTGCTGATAGAAATGCACAAGGAGATTAATGTTTTTTTGTGTGTTTTCTTGTTTGTTTGTTTTTGAGATGGAGTCTCACTCTGTTGCCAGGCTGGAGTGCAGTGGTGCCATCTCAGCTCACTGCAACCTCTGCCTCCTGGGCTCAAGTGATTCCTGTGCCTCAGCCTCCCAAGTAGCTGGGATTACAGGCACGAGCCACCACACCCAGCTAATTCTTTGTATTTTTAGCAGAGACGGGTTTTCACCATGTAGGCCAGGATGGTCTCCATCTCCTGACCCCGTGATCCGCCTGCCTCGTCCTCCTAAAGTGCTAGGATTACAGGCATGAGTCACCGCACTCAGCGTGGTGTTGTTTTTATGCATGCTAACACATCCATTCTGCATCTTATGGATCAAGAAGTTATTTTAACTTTCAAGTCTTATATAAGAAATACATTTCACAAACCTATAGCTGCTGTAAATAGTGATTCTTCTGATGGATCTGGACAATGCACATTGAAAACCTTCTGGAAAAGATTCACCATTCTAGATTCCATTGAGAACATTTGTGATTCATGAGAGCAGGTCAAAATATCAACTGTTATTAACATGCGTTTGGAAGAAGTTGATTTTAGCCTTCATGGATGACTTTGAGGGGTTCAAGTCTTCAGTGGAGGAGACAACTACAGATGTGATAGAAACAGCAAGAGAACTAGAATTAGAATAGGAGCCTGAAGATATGCCTGAATTGTTGCAATCTCATGATAAAACTTTAACAGATGAGGAGTTGCTTCTTATGGATGAGCCAAGAAAGTGGCTTCTTGAGATGGAATCCACTCCTGGTCAAGATGCTATGAACATTGTTGAAATGACAACAAATAATTTTAAATATTATATAAGCTTAGTTGATAATGAAGTGGCAGGATTTGAGAGGATTGGCTCCAATTTTGAAAGTAGTTTGACTGGGGTAATATGCTATCAAACAGCATCAAATGCTACAGAGAAATCTTTCATGAAAGGAAGAGTCAATCGATTCAGCAAGCTTCACTGTCTTATTTTAAGAAATGGACACAGCCACCCCAACCTTTAGCAGCCACCACTCTAATCAGTCAGCAGTCATCAACATTGAGGCAAAACCCTCCACCAGAAAAAAGATTAGGACTTGGCTGATGACTTAGCTGGTTGTTAGCATTTTTTTCAGCAATAAAGTGTTTTTAATTAAGGTATATACTTGTTTTTAGACATAATGCTATTGCGCCCTTCATAGACTATGGTATAGTGTAAACATACCTTTTATATGTACTGAGAAACCAAAAAATTGCAACTCACTCTATCTGAAAGAATAATTAATACTTTTTCCGCCACGTCTGTCCTTTGCAAGATTGTTTGAATTTTGGAAAGAATTCAGAACACTTAGTCTCTAGACTTTATTGCGATATTTGCTACAGTGGTCAGGAACTGAATCCATGCTTTTCTGAGACATGCCGGTACATGGAAATTAAATAGCATGGTTTTGAATGAACAATGGGTCATTGAAGAAATTGAGAAGAAAATGAAAAATTTCCTTGAGATGAATGAAAACAGAAAACATACTAAAACATACTAAAACAACAAAAGCAGTACTAAGAGGGAAGTTTATATTAGAGGTATATATCAAATTACTTTTATTGTTTACATAAAAGAGGAATCATTCCATTGCTTGTACAAATTTTTGCTTTCATATATACCCCAATGTGTGAAAGTCCTAGTTTATCTACACTCTGCCAATTATAGATGTTATTCTTTTTTTCTGTGTTGTCTTAATAATCAAAATAATATCGAAGTGATACTTTACCTTTTACATCTGTAAAGTCAGATTAATCATCTTTTCCTATGTTTATTGACAATTTCTATTTTTTTCTCTAGATTCTTCAACCATATTTACAGCCCTTTTTAAAATGTTTGAATATCTTTTTAGATTCAGGGTCTCACTCTGTCACCCAGCCTAGAGTGCAATGGTATGATCATAGCTCACTGCAGCCTCAACCACTTGGGCTCAAATGATCCTCCCACTTCAGCTTCCCAAGTGGCTAGGACTACAGGTGTGTGCCACATACCCAGCTTTCAGACCATTTTTCTATGTTTTTCTGCTTTATATTAGCTTTACGTGTCACTATAAAAATTTCCAGCATCCTTTTTGCTTGCCTTTTTAAAAATTTTTACTTTTTATTTTACTTTCATGGTTTCTTTGCCCTAGGAGGTTTTCAAGTATGTCAATCATTCCTTTGAATTTTCTGATTTAGATATTACTCCAGCTTTTAATTTTGGTGCTGTGGATGATTTGCTGAGTATGATATCTGAATACTGGGGTTAAGTAGGAAAGTTTTAAAAAAAACTTTTCAATGATACATGTCAACAGAGTTTTTTTCATAATAAATAAATAAATACACTTTGATTTAACTAAAGATTCAGGGTCTTTAAAAACTGTCAGGCATAATTGAATGGCTTTCTGAAATTTTACAGTAATGTTCATAGCAGCACGTCCCCACAAAACACACTCATTTAATGTTTCTGGTTCAACTAATGATTTTTATTTCACATTTGGCATCTTTTTCTTCTACAAACTAATAGACTCTCCAGAACCTATTCACCTGAGATTTCTTTTTCTACCATGCCTGTCCTTTGCAGAATTGTTTGAATTTTCAAAAGAATTTGAAACACTTAGTCTCTAGACAGTTTCTTTCAATGTAGCCCTTTGCTCTTTAGACTTATGTGACAGGAGTCAAATCACTGTCGAACACACCAGAATTACCTCTGTGTCTGCCGAAAGGTTAGCGTACTTTGTTCAGTAGGTGCATGTCTTCAGTCTCTGAGGGTAATGCAACCTTGAAAGTAACCAGGGGGAAACACTGGGACAGTATTTATACTAAACTACCAGATTAAACATTTGAACTAAAATGAACAGTCAATTCAGTTAGGCAACTAAACTGGCTGTTGAGCAAGCAGTTGTTTGTATAAATTAATGAAATCAATAAGTGATTTGGTATTTTTTAAATACCAAACTATATTTTGGATTCTATAAAACTGAAATCATTGTCATAGCGTTGATATTTTCTTTTTTACATTCTTCTTAAAAATTTTAAATATTTAATTGACAATTGAAACTTGTATGTATTCAAAGTGTAAAATATGATGATTTATGTATACATTGTACTGACGACCACATCAACTTAGTTAACGCATCCATCACCACTCATAGTTACCATTCGTGTGTGTGTGTGTGTGTGTGTGTGTGTTTGTGCGTCTGTGTGTGTGTGAGAGAGAGAGGAGAGTGGTGAGGACACTTAAAATTCTGCTCTCATCAAATTTCAAGTAAATAATACAGTATTGTGAACTATAGTCACCATGCTGTACCTTATATCCCCAGAATTGATTTTTTATTTCAACACCTTGTTGCCCTTGGTGCTCTAAAGTGTGCGCGCGTGTGTGTGTGTGTGTGTGTGTGTGTTTGTGTATGTGTTGGAAAGCGGGTGGCAAAGAGAGTAATTCATGCCATGTAATTGTTTATAGATAAAACTGTTTTAACATGGAATTTTTTAAAACACCAATGACTCTTTCAAAGACATTCTTGACGAGCGGATTAACTGATTAATAAACAATTATCTAAAAAGTAGTATTATAATTATGTGCCAGATAACTTTAATATTCCTACTTAAAATTGTTACATAAAAGATATTGTGGAATAATACAGAGCCACAAAAAGAATTAACATAAATTAAAAATTATATTTGCTGGCTCTTTCTCTCTAATGTACTTTTATCAGTTGAAACTTACTTTTTCTAACTGATACATACATTCAAGAATTATTAAGCTATGAATGGAAGCAAAACCAATGTACTTATTTCTTAAAATAATAACTTCTGGCTCAAAAAAAATTATGTTGACTATTTCTAAATGTTAGATAGCTGGAATGTTAGAAATCTTTAATTTGGTTTTACTAAAACAGCTTGGTTAAAAGTTGAGACCATAGGTGCTATGTTTTTCCCCTGATAAATTCAAGTGGCTTGCATGAAAAAATCTGATATATTTTCATCTTATAATCTTTACTACAGACATAAAGAAAGCTTTGATTTCTCTTGACCACGGTCTCTCTAAATCAAATTCATTTTTCTTCAAGAAAAAGTTCAGGAAGACATCACAGAAATATTATTAATGTTGAAATACCAAACATTTTCCAGATAATTCTACAAAAAGATAATTTTGAATGGGATTTTTATCTTGATAATGTGTTGCTATTCACTTTTCTTGGAACTATTTTTTCCTGATATATATAGTTTTGCTCCTGTGGTGGTGAAGCCACTGTTTTGCTAATAGTTAACAATATATCTCCCAGATGGTCACTCCCTCTGCTTTGGTTCCTTGACCTTTTCCTTCAGCAGTGTAAAATTCTTTTTAAAGCTATCCACCAGCTTTTAACAATTAAATTGGCGAGGAACCCAGTAGGTCTTCTGTCTAATTGCTTTTCATCTCTGACTAACTTGTCATTGGCTGCTGATTCATGTATATACAGAATCCCTAACATCCTTACCTTGCTATCATGTTATCAACTGTTACTTTGGCAAGATCTTTCTTATTTCTAAATGGTAAAAATGTCTTTTCATTTTTCTTTTTAAAGAAAGATTTTTAAAAAATGACTTCAGTGATACAGTCATAGTTTTATGCTTATCCTCATTTATTAGCATATTTATTTCCTTTAGGTGATCTTCTTTGAGTGATATATTTGTTAACATCCTACTGATTAGTGTTAATCCTTTTTTATTATTAGAATATTTTGCTTACTTACAAACACATATCTTTTCATCTAAAGTACCTTCTCCTTATCTGATGTGTTTGCTTTGCTTCCTTGTTATCTTTTCCTTTGCCACACAGATTTTATTTGTCAAAAATTCTTTTAGTGGTATGTACTCAAGTCACTGTTCTATAGAGTTCTCATTCTTAAAGGGTGAAAAGATGCGCTGGGTTTTAATTAACATCTCTTAGACTGAACACTTCCTTCACACTTCTTGATTTTAGTACATTTTTTTTTCCTCTGAGCAATTTTCAAGAGTTATTATATAGTTAAGTCTCTTCTATTATTCTGGAGCTAACAATCTTCTGCACTCCTACCTGTTTTTATATCTATAGTGTTTGACAAAACATGTATTTACATTTAATCAACAAAACGTCTTTTAAGAATTTCTAAAAAGACTTACTCATAGTACTCTACCTTTTTTGCATCACCTAACATTTAAGACCAAGAACTAATTTAAGAATATAGTGGGCCGGGTGTGGTGGCTCACTCTTGTGATCCCAGCACTTTGGGAGGCCAAGGCGGGCGGATAACCTGAGGGTAGGAGTTTGAGACCAGGCTGGCCAGCATGGTGAAACCCCTCTTTACTAAAAATACAAAAAAATTAGCCGGGCACGGTGGCACATCCCTGTAGTCCTAGCTACTCAGGAGGCTGAGGCAGGAGAATTGCTTGAACCCCAGAGAAGAGAGGTTGCAGTGAACCAAATCGTGCCACTGCATTCAAGCCTAGATAACACACTGAGACTGTCTCCAAAAAAAAAAAGTGATTAATACTAGAATTCTTTGGATTTTTTTTTCTTTTTTTTTTTTTTTGAGACAGGGTCTTACTCTGTTTCCCAGGCTGGAGTGCAGTGGTACAATCATAGCTCACTGCACCCTCAAACTCCTGGGCTCAAGTTATCCTCCCACCTCAGACTCCTGTGTAGCTGGGACTACAGATGCCAGATGCGTGCCACCACATCTGGCTCTTATTTTGTTTGTTTGTTTTTTGAAGAGATGAGGTCTTGCTGTGTTGCCCAGGCTGGTCTGAAACTCCTGTCCTCAAGCAATCCGCCTTTCTTAGCTTCCCAAAATGTTGAGATTACAGATGTGAGCCACCACACCTCACCCTTATTTGGAATGACTACCTTCTACTTACTTATTAGCAAGTAACTCGAGGCAACATGTTGAAATTGAAAAAGAAAGCACAAAATCTATATTTTTATAAAATATTTGAGTTTTAACACTGCTGTTTACCAGCTACGATCTTGGATGGATTACATAAGCAATCTATGTCTGGCATCTTTATCTATAAAATAATACAAAAGCACTTTGACAATAAAATAAGAGCATATAATTGAAAGAGCTACATAAAATGTAACAGACTCTCTAGACATCAATTTCTGTTAAAACTCCCTCTTTGTTTATGTATGGGTTCAGAAAATGTGATGTGAATTGATTTATATATAAAGATTTGATCAGGGAAAGCATATAAATTAAAAGAGTCAAGGTTGGAGAAAGGAGGAGGAGAGGCCTTCTCATTCTTCTCTTGATGGATTTAATTCTCTTTTTTCGGTTTTCAATGGTTAAAGTTAATTAAGAGAGTGCCTTTTCTCTCTCCCACTATTGCTCTTTTCTACATTTCCACTTACCCTATCATCTCAGGACAACATTGACTTTGATTTGGAGGATGCAGGCAGGTCATACTAACTCTGGAGGATGGTAGGTCACTATTGCCTGATGGAGCCTTTATAAATATTTTATGCCTAATCACCTCTCCCCCATGAAAGTTTAATACCATAGATTTAGTGTATATGTGTTTTCATAGTGTGGCCCTTCAGAAAGCTGCAAATCATTGTAATAGCTCATTTTTTTGACCCTATGTAATAATTTTTAACTTCTTAGAGGTAATACTGCCCTTATGGAAAATTTGTGCTATGATGGAAAGACAGTAGAATTAATTCTTCCAAGTTCATCCTCCTCTTCCTGTCCACTCTTATAATAAGGCTCCCCTTAGCTAAACATAGCAGAAAGCCAGGAGGCAAAAGTGTTCACAGTCATAGTCTGTACAGATCAGACTCCTAGGACACAGAGATGAAAGAAGAAGGGTGAAGAGTGGGTCTGGATGGGTGAACAGAAGATATTAACACAGACAGTAAGCCAATAGCCATGAAATGCATTCAACCTATGTGGGCTGGTTTTGAGAACAGGCAAAGTCAAAAGTCAGATTTGTTGATGCTCTAGAGGAGACAAAACAGACAGGAAATCAGAGCAATAAAGAGAGAGCTGAATGCAACACACAAAACAAATAGCAGGGCTAGGCCCATTCAACACCTAGATCTTCTTCCCAAATCTTCAAGGCAGGAGTCCTCAAACCTAGTGCCAGGATTGATGATACTCTACTGTGGGTGTCTTGATGGATTTCCTTAGTTAAATTAGGTTCTGCCAGGGATGTGGCCCAAAAGGGTTGAATAAAAGATTTCATTTAAAAGAATAAATGAGGCCCAAGAGAAGTGATTGGAAAAAATTAGAACTTCTGTTTAAATCTCTAATATACTCCAGGGCTTTCCTGGTGTACCACATTGTGTCACTACATTTCTCTTGCTGACCCAAATTTTCCAGCTCTTTCCTGAAAGTGTCCAGTTTATAACTATTAATACTACTTGTAAAATGTTAAGAGAAAGACTCCACTTTCCTTCCCTTAAAATTTCACAAGTAGTATTAACAGTTATAAATAGTTATAAAAATCATATCTTATAAATTGTTTTTGAGCATTCACATAGTTGATTTTTTCACTTTTGATTCATAAATAATCCCAGATTTTCATGTCATATAATGCAGTCATCTATCAAGGGGCAATGGGCATATGTTCTAACAAATGCTTTGTTAGAGCAGTTTTGTTGCAGGAACATCGTAGAGTGCACTTACACAAATCTAGACGATTAGCCTACTACACATCTAGGCAATATCAGTATAACCTATTGTTCTTAGGCTACAAATCTGTACAGCATGCTACTGTACTGAATACTGTAGGCGGTTGTAACACAATGGAAGTTTTTGTGTATGTAAACATGTGTAAACATAGAAAAGGTAACCCGTTGTGCTGCAACTTTATGACAATTACAATGTCACCAGGCAATAGGAATTTTTCAGTTCCGTTATAATCTTATGAGACTATCTTGTACATGCAGTCTTTCTTTGACTGAAAGGTCTTATGCACATATGACTACGATTTGTAATTTTGCTGGGGATGCTGATTTTAGTTCTTTGTATTACATGGTAGCTGTCCCTTAGCTAGTGAGTAAGGCTGGTCACCTATCCTGTGTGAACATTCAAATGAGCTTTGTGTTTAGCAACTTTTATGGCCATCACAGAGCAGCTAAAAAAACTTTGTGTTTAGTGGCTCATATGGTCATTTAATGCCAGAAATTATGCATTAGGATAGTATTTAGAAAAAGAGGAATATGAAAATGTATGGTAAAAGTTCACTATAGTTGAAAAACTAAGTGTATAAAACATAAGAGAATGATATCTCTCATAAGATTTTAGTTTTGTTGTCTTTTAGATGCCACAAGAGAGAAGTCTTCAATAAATGCAGTCAGAAAGAAAAAAGGAAAGAGGCTTAGTCATTATTCTCTTTCTGATAAAGTCCTGTCACAAGCTAAAAGTTTTCTCAATTTGTCTAAAACTCTTTAGAAGAGGTGCAAAATGAAACAAATGGTAATTTTTAAAAGCACAAATACTGACTCCGTTCTGCTTAAAATAAAATTACATATTCTCTCGTAAAAGAAAAGATGTCAGAGTTAGCACAGAAGAATGAATTCACGTTATTAAGAATTCACAATTAAAATATTAAAATTCTGACATTATAAAAATGCTCATAAACCCATAACCATCATTTGATGTCAGGATGATATTATAGTCATTAAAAAATAATATTACCTAGAAATTGCACTTTGAACAAAGAAATTAGAAGAATTTTATTAAATAAAATTACTATACCTAAAGATGTTTGAAATCTACTTTGGATAACTTTTGCATTTATGAACAGTAAATATGAGCATTAAGTGTATATTTAAACCTGGTGAGTTACATTAACTTTTTATTTTTGTCACATATTTAGTTCTCCAGTTTGTAAGAAATACTAGCAAATTTATATTTAGAACAGCTTTCAATTTTTATATGCACATTTAAACATGTTAAAGATAGATTTCTCAGCAATGTGATACCTTATTAGGCACCGTACATAGTCAACTTAGCACTGTGGATGAATTGTATTCATCTATACATTCATCAATAAAATATAGAACATGCTTATTTATTTTTGTCTGCATAGTAAAGTGACATTGACAGATAGTCAGCCTTTAAATGGAAATCAGAACCTATCCCTTAGCTTTATTTCACCTGGGATTAGAAGCAAGTACCAGTTAATGATCCAGTTTGTGCAGTGTTAGGAATATACAAGGCACCTGCAAATTTATTACAAATACATTTAATCACACAAATGACTTTATAATAACAATAAAGGGTCATTTAAAAAGTATATTTTTCTCTGTGCCATGAAAAAACAAAAAAGTACACTGTTTTTCTTTATGATGGAGGAAATGATATTTGATACTTTACAGAGCAGACATTTGGCTTTATCATATTGCAAATGTGGAAACAAGGATTTTATGAATGGGTTTGTTTTCAGATTTTAGGGGATAGTTAAATCTTGAATAGCAAATTATCGTCTTTATATACTCCAGTAAACTGTTATTTTTCACTATCTTTATTATGTATGTTGACTCTTTAAGAAAACATTTTGAAATCTCGGAGTTTATTGTAGTTCCACTGGAAACATCTTCATTTTAACCAGAAAAATCTTTGCTGGTTGTACCAAATTATTATTTTCCACACCTATTTTTAGTCCCAGTAATATACATTTATTTAATTATCTGTCTTAATTTGTAAATAACAGTTCTGCTATAAAAATATTTCAGTTCTTATGAGTAGAATGATCTAAGACATAGAATATTCTTGCCCAGCTATTTATTCCGTTTCTATGATTAAGAATTAATGTTTCATGTTTTCTTTCTCACTGTCACTTATGTTTAAAATGCCTTTCTCTTCTCATTCAACTAAACTTCCTCACCTTCTTCATAGTCTCTCTGAAGTCCTACCTTTTAAAAACTTTTTCAAATAGCTAAAATGGGACGGTTGCCTTTTAGAGTAAATGGCAACGGATGTTGACTGCTCTGGTAGGGAGAATAATGGCCCACCAAAGATGTCCATATCCTAAACCCCTGAAACTGGTGAATATGTTATCTTACATAGGAAAAGAAAGTAAAGGGTGCAGATGGAATGAAGGTTGTTAATGAGCTAACCTTAAAATAGGGAGATTATTATTGCAGTGGACCCAATATAATTATAGGGAGTCTTAAAAACAGAAGCAGAAGATTGAGTCAGTTAGAGCTGCAATGATAGATGAAGAAACAGATGAGGTTTAAAATTTGAGACATCTTGACCCTCAGTTGCTGGATTTGAAGACGGAGGAAGAGAGATTTAGTAAAGGCATCTGAGTGGTCTCTAGAGGCTGGGACCAGCCCTCAACTGACAACCAGAAAAGTAATGGATGCTCAGGCTACAACAGCAGGGAAATAAATTCTGTCAACAATCTGGATGACCATAGACATGAATTCTCCCCTCGAGCCTCCAGACAGAAATGCAGCCTTACTGGACGCATTGATTTTAGCCCAATGAGACCCATTTTCAAAGTTCTGAACTCCAGAACTGTAAGATAATACATTTCTGTTGCTTTAAGCCTATAGAGAGGGTTGGGTCTGTCCCACTGTGGCAAACTGAGCCAAAGGCTTTTACCACCCACTTTTCCCAGAATTCCGTTGAAATATTAGTAAATAGAAGAATTTATTCATAAAAGACTAAAAAACAAGGCTGGTCTGATGGTAGTGGGTTATCAAAACATAACATTAGTGTCACTAAAGTTAGTCTACAACCCCTCACTGCTAAATTTGACTGGCTTAAAAGAAAGAAATCAAAACCAAGAGAAGGAACATCCACAAATATTTAATGAATTGTAAAAGATAGAAAATAGTTGGGAACATATTGATGAGTAAGCTGAAGTGGAAGAATTAGAGACCCAAACCTGCACAGACAAGCCTGTGTTGGAAGCGAGCATGGCCATTTTCTGCCAAGTCCTGGAAGACTGGCAGTTTAAAATTAGGGTGTGAGAAGTGAGACAGAAATCACAGTGCCCGATCAGCTTCTTCGTTCCCATCCCCAGGTAAAAAAATTAGTGGAATAATCTTGCAGAGGAGTAAGGTTTCCAGAGTTGGGGTTGTCCACTGGTGTAAGTCCTCTTCAGAGTGAAAGGTAGGAATGAAGACTTCCTGCCTGTTCCTGGATCTTGTACTTAAGGGGAAAGAGTCAATAGACTTAATTATACTTTTGGGTAAGTGGTATAAACGTTGATAATGTAAACATAAATAGTTGATAGAAATGACAGGGGGAGCTGCAACCAGGGAGGTAGAAAGAAAGAATTCCCTCATTTTATGGTGGTTGAGAGATATTATCTAAAGATGTTGAAATAAGAAACAAGATTTAGTTATGAATATTGTTTAAAATTATAAGTGTGATCTATTGCCCTATGGGTCCCTGCCTCCTGTTACTCACATTTTGTGTAATCCCCACACCTTGCCTGTGGGCTGGATTTACTAACTTCTAAAAAAACAGAATAGAACACAAGCAGGACGTCACTTGAGACTAGGTTATAAAAAAGACTGTGACTTCCACCTTAAGTGCTTTCTCGTGCTCTCTCTTGGATTGCTTAGTCCCCAGGTTATGGGACAATCCTGTGGAAAGGCCTTCTTCCAGAGGTGAGCCTTTCATTAAGACTGAGCTCCTGGCTCAGAATTTGACTGCAGCCTCATGAGAATCTTGAACAAGAGGCACCCAAGTAAACCACATCCAGACTCTTGAACCAAAGAAACAATGAGATAGTAAATTGTGCTCTATTTATTTTTGTATTATTTATTTGTTATGTATTATTATTGTGTTATTTACATCATTAGGAAAGTAATTTATTATGCAGCAATAATGAATATACATATTTATATGTGTATTTGCACACACAAATATATAATTTGTCTGTTGACTTTGTAAATTTTGAACTTTTGTGTAATCAAATATGTCCCATTTCTTACAGAAATTTTAGTTTTCCTATTCATAGATTGTACATACATTATCCCAGGTATTTGTGTAAGAATGTCTTTTTCATTTTACATTTGTATTCTCGATCCGTATAAAATTTGTTTTTTGTCCAAAATGGAGTAATGTACTTATATGACCAGTCAGTTTTGCCAGTAACATTTATTAAATAATCGATTATTTTCCCACCTAAATGAATGAATATAGTAAGTTTAATGAATTATTATATACACTTGGATTTGTTTCTGGAGACTATTCTTTTCTGCAGATCCATTTGCCTCTTCCTGTACAAATATCACTGATTTGATAAATGTACACTCTGCTACATATGGTGGTGCAAAAGTAATTACGGTTTTTGAAAAAAAAAGAAACCACATTTACTTTTGCACCAGCCTAATAGTAAAGCAAGGTCTGACCCCATCCCAAATGCTTTTCTTTTTCACATTTATTGACTATTCAACCTATAACATACAAAGAGCTCAAGATGGGTAAGAAAAAGACAGCTCAATTTTTAAATGGGCAAAGAACACAACAGTAATTACAAAATAGCAAATCTGGCTGAGTGTGGTGGCTCATGCATGTAATCCCAGGTCTTTGGGAGGCCCAGGAGCACGAATTGCTTGAGGTAAGGGCAGATCGCTTGAACTTAGGTGTTCGAGACCAGCCTGGGCAATAAAAAACTTTTTTTTTCAATCAGCAGGGCATGGTGGCACACACCTGCAGTCCCAGTCACTCAGGAGGCTGAGTAGCCAGGAAGTTGAGGCTACAGTGAGCCTTGATTGCACCATTGCTCTCCAGCCTGGGAGACAAAGATCTGTCTCAAAAAAAAAAAAAAAAAAAAAAAATTTGCAGGGCTTTGCAATGTTTTAACTTGCATGGCCATTCCAGTGGTGCTGTCCTACATGCAAAGAGATTGACTGCCTCTGTAGATTTTTTTGGCCATTGTTTAATGTTGAGATCATATCACCTGTACTTTTCTGCGTTTTGCTTTTCTCATTTGACAGTTCTTTGTGGAAATCTTTCTAAATCAACTGATACAGCGTTAAGGGATTTTTAAATAATCATTGCAAATTTTGTGATATACATGTACTATAATTTATTGAACTATTCACTTCTAATGGGCATTAATTTTTTTTTTTTGTACCACAGTGGTAATCACTTCAATAAACATTCTGTACAAATGTTCTTAAGTATTGCTTGATATATTTATGTGAATTAAATTCCTAGGTGTGAGATCGCTAGGTTGAAAATATGTGGTCTTTAAAAATTATTTTAGATGTCATCAGGCAAATTTTCCAAAAGTTTGTTGTTTGTGATGTTATACACTCTATTAACCGTAAGTAAGTTAAAGTAAGGAAAGTAAAGTTAAAAAGTTCCTCACCAGAAAGAATTAGAGCTATTAAATTGTTGCCAGACTGATAAGATAAGATTATATCTCATTGTTAATTGGCTATCATTGACTATTAGAGAATTTGAACATAGTTTATAGTCTGTTGGTCATTGAGACTGGTTTTTGTTATTGTTGTTGTTGTTGTTGCTGTTGTTTGGATATAGGGTCTCACCCTATAGCCCATGCTGGAGTGCATTGACACTGTAATGGCTCACTGCAGCCTCAATCTCCTGGGCTCAAGTGAGCCTCCCACCTCAATCTCCCAAGTAGCTGGGACTACAGGTGTATGCCACCACCCCCAGTTAATTTAATTTAATTTTTTTTTTT